>NC_057813.1:761746955-762087536 GCF_018294505.1 Triticum aestivum | reverse complement strand
CGGCGTCGGCGCGAAAAAGGTCGCCGTGGGGGGGCCTGTTGGGGGCGCGGCGGAAGATACTCTTTGCTGTAGCAGAGTCCGGCTACAAGTTCTAGTTGTTAGAACATTCCGTGTACGTAGAGAGGCCATACATATTCAGCCAACTATGTGTCGATAAGCTTGTACTAGAGAGGTTGTACTTATACGAGCCGGAGCCGGAGCCGGAGTCAGCTGGCCCTTTATAAGATGGGGTGATGGTAGCCTTGTAGCACGCAGAGGCAGGCAGGTAGGGGTGTGCGGAGCTGTGGCTAGGGATTTTAACCGATCCGGCGGCATGGCGTCGCACAATAGTGCGTCTGCTATCGTTGCAAAGACCGTGCGGGCGTCCCACGATGTGGCGATAAGCGGCTACTCGGCCACCAAAATCTATTATACCCACGGCACGTACATAAAATCAGCCAACTTTCTTGCCGGAGGCCGTCGCTGGTACCTGCGGTACTACCCTAACGGCTGCTGCTCATTCGACAGGGGATGTGTAACATTCTTGCTATACCATGATGACGGCGACAACGGCCAATACAAAGTGCCAGTGGGCTATAATATTTCCTTGCTCGGCCCGGACGGCAATCCAGTACAAGGCTACAGAACCTTCCACAAGACGACCGTCGGCGAACCAGCAGACTACGAAACGTCCGGACTCTTCGGCGCAACGGACCTGGAGCAATCGGCTTACCTCAAGGACGATGCCTTCACCGTCCGGTGCAAATTCACCGTGCCAATGATCGTTACGGAGACCATCGTCCAGCTGCCGCGAAACGAGCCAAGCAGTCCGACTCCGACTCAAGTACCCGCCGACGTGCACGAGACTCTAGTCCACGTCTTCTCGGACGAGGTGCCCACTGATGTGGCCCTGGAGGTCGGCGATGAGACCTTCCGGGCACACAGGCGTTTCCTCGCCGCTCAGTCGCCGGTGTGCGCTGCCTTGTTCACGGGGTCTATGAGGGAGAACACCGCCCCTTCAGTTCGGATCCACGACATGGAGCCCCGGGTGTTGGAGGCCATGCTCGGCTTCATCTACAGAGGCAACCTGCTGCCACCTCATGTCGTTGACGAGAGTGACAGAATCGACATGACTCAACATCTGCTTGTGGCCGCGGACAGGTATCACCTCCAGAGGCTCAAGTCCATCTGCGAGGAGAAGCTACGCAGACATATCAACACAACCACAGTGGCCACTACGATGGAGCTGGCTCACCGGCATGGCTGTCATACGCTCAAGGACGCATGCTACGATTTCCTTGCTCCTCCTAGAGGCAATCTCAAAGCAATTCTCAAGAGCGAGGGCTTTGAGCAACTCATCATCGATTACCCGTCCGTTGTAGTGGAGCTATTAGCCAGGGTTGCTCCCTCACCCCATTGACTTCAAACTTAATTATACATAGGCGATGCCAGGGTTTAGATATAGGGGGGGCCAAGACCATGGTAAAGCCAAAAATATTTTGCTTCACAAACTACCTAATAGTTTTATATCCAAGTATCATAAACATTTTATTTTGTCTAGATACACAGAATTTTATTTTATTTTTCAGCTCGAATCGTGTCTAGCTATAGCTAATATAGGTCAATAATTCCACATACGCGCCAAGAAGTTGATATTCAAACTACTCCAAAATATGACTTGACATGCCTTGCTACAAAACATTGTCATATAGAAATTTATGATATACTGAAAACAACAATTATTGTATACATGTCTGAATGAAAAACCATCACTAGTATTATAAATTTTGGTTGTTGTTTTAGGAAAAGTTGATCTGTGTTGTCAAATTACATACCTAGAGGATAAAACCTAGACCCTCACCGTCCCCTCTGCGCTAGGTCAAAGTAGATCGGCTGGTTGTCGTTGGCAGTCACGTAATAACCATCACCGCTTACCAATGCAGCCGTGCTAAGGAAGCATTGATCGGTCCGAGCTTTCAAACGGTTTGTGGGTGCCTATGACCTAGCCTGGCAATGCATCACAAATCACACAGCCAAAATAAATAAAATATGATTTATTACACTACAAGATGTCGCTGCTTCAGCTTCATCATTCGGCACTCCTCAAGTTTGAGGTACGCGACGACGCGCTGGAAAGTGGGCTGCGGCAGCAGGGTGAGGTTGGACGCCGCGTTGCCGAAGTCCTCGTTAAGACCGGCGGTGAGGGTGCTCATCATGAGGTCGTTAGAGACCTTAGCACCGATGTCGCGAAGCTCGTCGGCGAGCATCTTGAGCCTCATGCTGTACTCGTCGATGGTGGAGTTGTCCTGGTGACAACCGAAGAACTCCTGCCGCAAGGAAACAAGGCGCTGAAGTTTGTTGTCGCTGAAGAGCGCGTTGATCTTGGCCCACAGGTTACAGGCGTTGTCGTCCTTGGCGACAACAGTGTCGAAGATGTCCATTGAAACCGTCTGGTAGAACAACCGGATGATCGTGACCTCGATGGCGGACCACTCCGGATCGCCGAGCATGTACGTGTTGTCCACGGAGCCATCAATATGCTCGGTGAGATAGTACTCGCAGAAGATGAGGTTAAAGTAGGTCTTCCGCGCGTAGTATGACATGCTGGAGTTTTCGAGACGGATAGGGACCCGGGCCTCAGTGTTGAGGTCACGGATAGCGGCAGCAGAGGGCTCGAGGCCGGCGAACGGGTTGGACGAGTGAGTCGTGGACGAACCGGGCGAAGATGGCCAGGGCGGCGGCGGTGGAGTGCGGCGTGGGAGGGTTAGCACGGCGGCGCGGGTAGGGTTAGGGTTTGGGAGGGGGAAGGCAGCGGCGCAGGGGGGTTGCGGCGGCTGCGGGAGCGTGCAGCGAAAGGGGGGCACCAGCGAGGGGCGGCGCAACGGGCGGTGGCGGCGTAAGTGGGAGGTGTGCGGCGGCGGCGATCGGTGCGGCGGGAGGCGGAAGTGAGCGGCACGGGCGGCGGCGGCGCGACGGAAGGGAAGGGAGGGCGCGGCGGCAGTGTGGTGCGGCGGTGGTGGGGGCGGCGGTGGCAAGCCCTAGGGAAGGAACGACCAATATGATATCATGTAGATGGGATAGTTTGCAATACAATTGACGTTGTATTGATGGGGTGTTGGTGCACGTATATATAATTATAGGGTAAGCCTCTACCTCAACTATACAAGACTCGAAGGTGGGCCATAACTCCAATATACATGCAACACAAAATACATCCTCAACAAGGAGAGATGGGAGAGATTTTACCAGATAATCAAACCTTACTTTCCTCGACCTATTTCAGGAATCTTTTCCTGCCTCACGAGTTGACAGTCATTCGTCAGGGTTTTTCAGTACATGGGGGTGTTTAGGTAGTGAAGGCATAGGTATATCCCTCATGTTTGGGGACAGTGGACACTTTCTTTATTGACTTGTAGCCTTTCCTCAAAACAAAAGCAAAAACATGATGTCAAGTTACTTCTTTACGGACAGCTAAAAGACCAGGTATAGCACGATTGTGTAATATGTATGGCATATAACATATCAGAAAAAGGAATTTGTAGGTAGCCCGCCGGTTCCGGCTGTGCTCACCGCACCAGGGCCCCTGCCTGGTCTACTCCGCGGCAGACCGTGACGACAGCACGGCCACACTGCACCACCTGACCACAGACATGCTCTGCCACGTCACCATCCCGGGCCCTGCCTTTCGCTCCTGCTATGTCATGGGCTCGTCCCACGGCTGGCTCATCACAGCAGACGACCGCTCCCATCTCATCCTTGTCAACCCCATAACTGGCGCTCAGGTCGCCATGCCGGCACCAGAAACCATGCACAACGTCGATCTCCGTTATGGCGAGGAAGGCCACAAACTGGACGGCTACGATCTTGTTTACATGGACACGGTGCCGCACCGAAAAAAAAGCCATATGGACTTTCACTGGAGCAAGGTCGCTTTTGCTTCTACATGATTGTAGCCATGTCGTGCGACCGTCCAGTAAAAATTGCGTCGTGGTACGTGTACACAAGCCTCAAAACCTGCTCTCCTGTGCTAGGGTTGAGGACACCAAGTGGACTTGGGTTGATACACACGAAGAATGCAAGAGCTACGTTGATGTTTGTTACAGTAACGGCGATGGTTTGTTCTATGCTCTTCGAGGTTGTGGTGATGTGCATACCATTCATCTCCATGGACCATCTCCACTGGTGAATATTGTCTACAAGCACAAGGCGGATTACCATACGGACAGTAAGTATATTGTACAAGCACCATGGGGCGATTTCTTTCAGATATGGAGATGGGATCGATATCTTGAGGATGATGAGGAGGTGGTGGAGGAGGACGATGATAACGATGTCGATGAGGGTGTGGAAGAGTTAGTGGAAAGGGAGGAGGATGAGGATCAGGAGGAGGAGGTGGCGCAGAATGCTGACGTGTTAGTGGAGGTGGACAATGCAGATGTTCTTGTGGAGGAGCCGACCATGGAGGACGATGACGAGAAAGAGCGTGTGATAGCCCGCTTTGTTGTCTACAAAATCGACTTTGTCGAACAAAAGTTCACCAAGTACACAATCTCAAAGGTCACACACTGTTCACGGGTTTCAACACTTCATTTTTAGTTCCGGCGAAGGACTTCCCCACATTAATACTCAATAGCATCTACCATACAGATGACTTGAATCATAATACTTTCTCCAAGAGATTTTCACATAGACGGGCTTTGATTGACAAGGGCCTTCGGCAGGTTTTCATCTTCTATATGGAAGATTGTAGTTTCACGAATATACTGGCTCCCCATTCTTCAAGATTGAATTGGCCCCCACCGGTTTGGAACCTGCTATTATTTTCTTGTGTTTAGATACATTTATGTACCTAAGGCAAAGACGTTCTAAAGTTTGGTGTTCCATCAATTAGGAATATTCTAAAGCTATTAATCAGACCTTGATGAAATGTACATTTCCCCTCCCCGTTCATACCTACCTGCAGTTTCATCACATAGTTGGTATTACTTAATATTGTGCAGTATGGTTATAGTTATTTAAGTTATCTCTATTATTATGAACAATATTTGTGATACATAACCTTTGATCCAGTACGTTAGGAATTAACGCTCGACAAATATTTTGTATTCTAATTTTTTAAGCCAACGCACTTCACCCATAAATGTTCAATTTTTTTTGGGTAACGATTCTAATGGGCCAACTAGCTGAGTCGCGCGCGGGATCCACCAGCTGCACTGCCGCACTTCGGCCAGAATCACTGGATAGTGGAGAGTGGGATCTTGCGGGTGTAGTGGATGGATAAGGAACCGCTCGCGCTTGTGAAGTTGATGAGAAAATGAGTGGGTGAGAGCGAGGAGCCAGGAAGAAAGGTTGCGCCATTCGCTCAGTTGGTCACGTAGAGTGAACGACTGCAGAAGATGACATGGCAGCAACATAGCTACGAGATTCGTTTTGATATGCCAAAAATCTGATGCCAGCTTTTTATCTGTTCCATATCCTTTTGATGTAAGGTACTCCTCTGGCTCAACTCCTGACAGCTAGTCTCTAAATCCTGAGATGCACTCTTGACGATTAGACAGCTAACTCATGATATAATTGTTTAATAGATTCAAAATATTCTTCTTCTCTCTGAAAAGGAATCAAGATGTGTTCTTATGAGAGCTCTCATCGCGTATTGCAGGTTTTATCTAAGTTGCAATCAAAATTATGCAGTTGTCACTAACATACTCAGGAACTTCAGAGTAAGTTGATGATTGACCAAAATTTTCAACAATGACACACATTGGTGAAGATGTTACTTTAGCTTGCAGATGATCCATCGGGCAGCCACATGAGAATGGTACTACCCAGTGGATGCAACTAAATATGTTCAGACCTGAGGCTATCAACAAAAGGTTCATCCAATATGTTCCCCAATTGGATATGTATTGAAGGTGGTTGTGTAATTGTTTGGCGTTTATGCAAAAAAGTAGGACTATTCGATTGACTTACGGTTCCAAAGCTTCAGAATGATCAAAGACTATACGGTTCCTTGATAGCTATCCTTAACCCGTGAACACTACACATAAATTACATTTGTTAGGTTGTCCTTAAGGTTGAGCAAAGACTGTCTTTGACTGCCTATTGGCAAAAAGAAAAAACCCAATCAAGAGCACACATGCACATGCACGTCCAAGTCGACCGTGTGCCAACATTGCCTCAACGGCCACGCCACCCCGCCGTTTAGCTAACAAACTAATGCGTGCATGCATACTAACTGATCAAGCCAAATCGCTTGGCTTCAACTAATTGCCTAGCCGCTCAGGCTCCAACCGCCCACGCACTTGCCGCCTCGCACAGCACCGCAGCCTCACGCCGCCTTCGGCATCTCATCATACTCGCAGTATCACACGACGGCCTGGCATCTCGCCTTCACTCAATGTCTCCGTTGAAACTTCAATGGCTCACGGCTACGCGGGATTACAACACATGTACTAGTAGTAACCTAGGAGCACGATTAATCAACAACAGTAATCAAAACACTGCTACGCGGGATGGAGGTGCTGCCCGGTAAAGTGGACTGCTCGATCGACTATGCATCAGCACTTCTGATCAGTACCCGACCTTCCGAATGCCAGCCAACGTTCAGGCATGCTTTAATTTCGCCGCAGAGCTAACAAGGAACACAGTCCTACTTATGCATCTAGCAATCATTTTCTATATCAATGGGTACAGTGCAAACAAGGAAATTAGAGTATATGTTGATGCAGTCCTCCGCTCGAGTAAGGCTTATTTTCATCTTCTCCTTACCCTACCATGTTTTCTGTGGCATCATTTCCTCGAAACAACTACTGTTTCTTCAGAAAATAATATCACGAAAAACAGAGTATCTTCAAAGTAATATACTATTGTGCCACCGGATTTATTTACCCAAAACCACCACACTTGAGGCTAGGGTAACGACTTGGTACCACATTCAAGCCAGGGCACAAGAAACCATCAAAAATGCCCCTAATACGTAACACGGAGCAGTGATTGTCTTATTTGCCCGCGAAAACAGCAAAACTGACAACTTGGTCCCAACTGTCGGGCTGACATGGCCTGCCTATGTGGATAATTCACTGAGCTGGCCCAAGGCCCCATCTGTCGGATGCATCTCTTCTTCCCCTCTTTCTTCCTCTAAAGAAGAAACGACCATAGCCTCCTGCGCCGCCGCCGGAGCCCAATTCCGGGGGGCCATCCCACCACCAGCGAGGCACCTGGCTGCCACAACCACCTACCGTCCATGCTGAGTCACCCCGGCCGGACCTCGATCTACCTCCATCAAGGCGGATGCAGTGTCGGGCCCCAGCAACTGGCGGCCGACCGGGCAGCGACCAGGGGCGGGCGGCCGACCGGCGGCGCGACCAGTGGCTGGCGGTGGAAGAAGTATCGGGTCTCGCCCTGAGTCATCTCCTAAGCGGGTCATCCTGCTCAAGCTAATGGCGGAAGATGCGCGTCGGGCACCATGGGCGCCCAGTGGAGCACGAATGGGCGGCGCCGAAGTTGTTTTACAGCGTTCGGCGGCACCGCGGGGGTGTGCAGATAGGCCTTGGCCACGCCTGTGCTAGAGCGCGATGCGGAGGACATCTCCGGCCGCGGCCGCGAGTCCACCATCGGCTTCTTGGTACCACATAAACGTCCTCTGAGCCCGAGCTCACCGTCGCTTTGCCAGCCATAGAAGACCACCATGGGCACCACGAAGAGCGTCTCATTGCCACGGCTGCATCGGCCGGCTCCCCGGTGCGCCGCCGCGCGGCCTCGCCTGGTCATGGTGCCACCGACGACAAGCCGATAGGCTGTTTGATGAAATGCCCATGATAAAATGGAGAGAGAAATAAAAAGAAAAAGTGAAAAAGGTAAACACTTAAGTCATTGACAGGTGGGGCCCTCGTCCAACTCAGCAAATTGTCCACATATGCACGCCACATCAGACCGAGAGGCGGGCCCCACCTGTCGGTTTCGTTGTTTTCACGACCAAATTCCAGCATCAGTGCTCCTGTTACGCATTAGGCATATTTCTGATGGGTTTTTATGCCCTGACTTGAATGTGGTACCAAGTTGTTACCCTGACCTCAAATATAGTGATTTTGGGTAAATAACTTGTGCCACCGTCAGTTCCTGCTTGCAATATGAATAGTCAAGACTCTACGATCCATATGTTTTGAAACACCACACTGCAAAGGCACACAATTTCCTGAAAAATCAAGATGGTAGAGGAACAGCACGGCTCATACGTGGTCACACAATGTTTATTCTGAAATTTCTGATAACAGTTATGGTCCTGAATCATAGAGTTGAGTTAAGTTAACCAGTTGCAACAGGCGTCTAACCATCTTCTTTGATTATGGAGATTATGGATTCCGTGGGTGCAATATATAGTGAAATTTGGAAAATGGTTACTATTGAAGCAGAAATTCGTACTTCTGTGGCAGCTCTTTTCTGTACGTTCTACATGCACAGTAGCAAAGAATGAGAACTGCACCACGTTTCATTTTAAATATCAAAAATAATCCTGAGAACATGTATATTTCCCAAGCACATGTATCAGCAAGAGATTCTGATGTGGGCTGTATATAGTGGAAGTAGGAAAATAACTAGTGTGCGGATAGTTCTCTTTCACAAATAAACTTATGCTTTTGATGTTGCAATTATTTTATGCACATCCCGTGTAATATCATGAGTGAAAAGCACATTCCATTCATGTTCGACGAGACGTAGCTCGCGATCCGGTCGTGTACTTTCCGCTTCCGGCCGTCCACAAACTATACGTAGCTGGAGACGAAGGTGCGCACACAAGTACTCCCTCCGTTCCTAAATATAAGTCTTTCTAGTGATTCCACTAGATGGACTACATATATATAGTAAAATGAATGAATCTATACTTAAAATGCATATATATAAATCCGTATGTGGTTTATAGTGAAATCTCTACAAAGACTTATATTTAGGAACGGAGGCCCATTGGAGACATGTGACCCCGCGTCGCCTCCCTGGTGGCTCAGGACGAGAATCCTAGCCACCGCAGTGTCCTCCCTCCCCCCCTATTCCTCATCGCGCCGTCACCGGAGAGCATCCATGGGAAGCTCAGGCCGGCCCAAGGAAGCCGCAGGGCGGGCACTTTTTTAGGTCGGTGCTGCACGGTCAACTTGCAGAGAGCGATTTGGCTTGCGCTGCTAGGCATGTTGTGCGGGTGTGGCCGGCCATTATGTGGTGCTGCGCCTGCAAGCGACACAGTGCCGCTAGGCTGCGCAGATGACGCCTAGTCAGGACTTGTGTGGCCCCGAGTGGGTGCGGGCGGCCATGCCCTTGCACCCAACACACTGGGTTGCACGCGTGGCTGGGCACTGGCTAAGAGGCGTCGCAGCTTCGCTTGGAGGCAACATCCAGCTCCGGCGGCGAGATCTAGCAGGCTCTCTGCCAAGATATCTGCTCTTTGTTGGGAAGTGGACCGCGATGACATGATGCGGGCCTTTCGGACTGGCGGTGCTACGGTCCACGGCTTGGTGGTGGTGATCTAGATCCGGCCGGCCGGCTGGGATGTCTGCAGACTTTGTTGCGGCGACCTCCTATGGCTTCACCGTGGCAGTGGTCATCGAAAAGAATTCTGGAGTGCCTTTCTCTCAAGATCTAGCTGTTGACTATGGCGGTGAGATGCAAATTATGGATCGGGATTTGAATCGAAGGGATGGTTGTGCAGCAGTGAAGGTCGTATCACATATAGCTGTTGGGATCGTGCAAAAGTGATGGTGACAACACTTGTGACTTTGACGATGGTGCTACCCGAGCACCTGGTCTCGAGCTCAGGGCAAAAGCCTAGGTCTAACTGAAGATGGTTATACCTAACAATGACAATGTTTTTTAGGTCATTATCTTGTTGAAGTCATTGTTCGAATACACTTGGATTGATTCTTTAGGGTGAAAACCTAGATTCTGACCTAGGTTTTTGAATCCAGTGATGACGAAGCTTGAATGTCACTCCCTTCCTATAGACGTCACTATTGAAGAATCTCACCATCAGTCTAGTGCCATGATATGGTTGGTGCGGATATGTTCATAGATCTAGTGGCTGATTGTGTATCTAGTCGCTTTAGGTTTTTGCCCACGGCTACGCAAAGCTTTGGTCTTATATGATTTTACTTAGTTGCCGGCGAGTTTTCGTGTGTGTGTGTTATAGGTTGGGTGCATTTTAATTATGCAGAGGCAGGATATGTGCTCATTTTGTTATGTACCAGGCAGGCACACTGACAGCAGGATGGATTGGCAGCTAGCTAGCTATGCACGTATAGCTAACGATCAGCCGCCGGGAGATTGATCGACTATAACAAGACAACACGGCGGAACACACGCAACACATAATTGATGGAAAATAGGGTCGTGCCGGTCCTATGTTTCGTATTGCTTTGATCTGGTGATTACATTAACAGGGGAAGCTATGTACATATATATAGTATCTATAGTCTACCTAATACATAGCCGACTCGGCCAGGGCTACAAATGCGTTCGGACTCTAATGGTCTAATGGTATCCGTGTTTACCGCGGCCGCACCATTGTCATGAGGAAAAAAAATAAGTTCACAAAGTGGATGAAACCAACTTATTGAGTAAACCAAGCACCACTATATCAAGGTGGTAAATACTGTACATTGGTAACCTGCCCAACTCACTTGGCTAGGTAAATAGTTACGAAAACACTTTCATACTTTGTAGGTGAGATGGCAGGTCGATCTCCAGCAACGTGGAGCACCACATATGCCTATGTATCTCCATCGTCTCAAAATCAAGAACTACGGTACCTCGACCGTGTACCCGCAACAGGACCACGTCACTGCCCTTCTTCCCGGATGCCTTAAACTCGACTGGAACATCATGACAACCACTAACGGGGAGGTTTGGGTACAATGACTGCAGCTTCTTCTCTATGTCAATCACAGTTTCCAGTGCCCAGCCACCACCACCGGCCAGGACTGTAGGGAGCTGTAGCCACACGGATATCTTGAACCCATCTATGGCGAGGAGTTTTACTAGTTTCCCGTCCAGCGATGTCGTCAAGTGGAGTTGGCTTGCATTGCAGTTGGTAGGTGGGAGCTTCACCCGTCCTGACATCCCCGTTCTCACGTCATAGGCAAGGATTTGGTTGCCCTGGTCCACTAGCCAGTGAACAATGCCACCATGGAGGATGGCAGGATCACTGTAGCGACCGACCGACCTCCATGGGGAGCTAGAATGGCTTGCACAAGTGATGGTCCTCCAACCTCCAGAGGAGGATGTGATGGTGTGTACTTTGATGCTCCACATGCTAATATAGATGATAAGCAGCATGAAAGAGTAGTCGATGCCATCAGCGGCTGTGAGCAAGACATACTCGTGGGTGTAGGAACCGCTAGTTAGGACATCATGTGATTTTGAGAGGAAGGTCGGGTGACCTGTCATGGTATTGTACACACACAGGTCAAAATAGTGCATCTGTTTGGGTCGCATTACTTCTACATGTAGACGGCAGAGGACGATGAAGCTACCGCTTGATGTCATTGGACTGTACTGACGAAAGAGGTCGCCGATGCGGCGTGACATGAAGGGTGAGAGGTGCTCATGGCAGAAGGATTCGGCTGCGGGTGTGACCGGGTGGACCAGGGTCAAGGGCCGCTCTTCAAAGATGGAGAGGTAGGTAAGAATGCGGGGGTTTACCAGTCCGAGTCTGGTGACGCAACGGAGGAACGGCTGGCTTAGGATGTCACGGCGAAGGTGTTTACATGCCGCGGCACAACGGATAAGGGTGACAAGGTCGGTGCGTGCCGTGATCTCGAGCATGAGATCAGCCGGGAGCGACAATGGTGCCAAGGTCCCTCGCGCTGGGGTCGCCGCACATATGGTATTTCGATGGTGATTCTGTGGCACCCTCGATCCTGTGTATTTTGAGTTGGAGGCCTTGGGTTGGTATAACTAGCTAGCTAGGAGCGCTTTTAATATTCAAGATAGAAACCTCGGCGTTGATATTGAGAGAGACGCAGCGAACCGACTTGATGTGGACAAGGGAATCCGCTAGCAGCTGTGATCGGACACGGGAATCCATATCAGCATGATCGTGCTGCATGACTTGAACACGCAAAGAAGGAACCAAATCCAGTTCGAGTTTTTGTTTGCCTGAGAAACGATACAAAATCGATTCCGTTTGATGCATCGTGCAGTGCATGTACGGTCGACTAAGCTGAAGCAAAGATGCATGCATTGGTAAGCAACACTACACAGCTAATAATGCATGCAAGTGCTCAGATATGCACACATAGACTTATCCCTATGAATACACACATGCACATCCTATCCTTATGAGTACATCCGAGAGACTGTTCCGGCATATCATCATGAAATTTTACGAAGTCACCGTAGACCTCGTAGTTGACGGGAGTCTCAGGTCCGCATCGCCCCCTGCCCGGGCGACTCGGGTCGCTCCCCAACCCTAGCCGCCGCCGGGGCCTAGCCCATCTTCCTCCCCGCCTCCCGCCGCCGCCGGAGGACGCCGCCGGCTTGCACCCGGAGGCCGATGGCGGTGGCGGGGGCTCTTCCTCCCTCCCGCGTCTCAGGGGTGGCGGGGCCCCAACATGCGTGGAAGTGCGGCCGATCTAGAAGCGACGGCGTTGGCTTCGACGGCGGCGGCGGTCGGCCCTGCCTCGGGTCACGGGCGGCTGCTGCGACGGATGGCCTGGATCGGGCGGCGGTGCAATGCGGTCTTCGGCGGCATGTCATCTGGCTTTAGATCGGTGGCGGCGTCGAGGGCCTGGTGGACTTCTTGGCGGCACCCATGGCAGATCTGTTCTGGCCGGTGTAGCCATTGGTGGTCGTCATCTTCTTCGTCGGCGGTGGCGGGCCAGAAGCTAGGTGCTCGGATCTCGAGATCCATCATCTAGTCCCGGCTGCAAGTTGGGGAAACATGGTTGCCAGTGAAAACCGAGCCGACGGCAGGCGATGGCTGCGTTCTACGCCGTTACCTTGATGAAGGCATCGTCGTGTAACTACTGTCAACCCACTCGTGCTGCTCCGGGGGAAACCCTAGGATCTGGTGTTCCAGATCGGACGATGGCGGCACTGCGGTGTCGTTTCTCTCTTGGGAGCATCGTTTGGGGAGCAGCGCTGGAAGTCATAGGCAGGAGGTGGAGTGGCTTCGTCTTGCACGGAGCTTCGGTGGAGATGTCAAGTCATGCCTGACCGACAGGTGCTACACTTTGTCATGCCTGGTCGGCAGGTGCTACGCACGACAGATCTTCCAAGGACTTCAAGCTGTGTCGGCTGGTGGTACTTGGCAGTATGGCGCTGAGGTGTATCAATGGCGACCGCGATGTGCTCAGCTATTTGCGTGCAGGGAGGAGGTGCCGTTGGGCGCCGTGGTGGCGTCGACGATAGCTAGACCGAGGAAGGTTAATGCATCAGTACAGTTCTGAAGATGGAGCGGCGGCAGTTGGCGGCGGCGGCCTCTGAGAGCACGCCAGACCAGTGTGTGCCCCATACCCGGCAAGTGTCTAGGTTGTGGTCTCAACTCTTAGATGTTAGGCTTGGCTGCGATGTCTGTTTGGTATTAGGCTCAGGCTATCTGCGCCCCTTCATCAACTGGATAGGTGTAGCGACAGTTTGTTGCTTTGACGGCGGCTTTAGTCTCACTGTTGTATGACTTTTTAAGGCATTGTGAGAATAATTAATAAAGTGTCCGTATGCATCGGCCAGATGCAGAGGCCGGGGGTCATCCTCCTTTTCTAAAAAAAAAGTTGACCGGAGTCTCCTCCCACTGAACGCGGACCACCGGAATTCCTGAAATAAATCCAGGATAAATGTGAGTATCAAGACTCGAATCCTAGTAGGCTGAGGATACCACTGTCCACCTAACAATTCAATCATAAGTTGGTTCGCCTGATCAAACATGTGTCCAAGTCGAGCAAGGCACTGCATCAACGTATAAATTATTGCACTATATCTGTTGCCCAAGAAAATGATTGCTAGATGCATAACTAGGACCATGTCGTCCGTGCAAGCTAGACAAGGGAATGAATGAAGAAGATAAACAACGGAGCCACGGGCAAGTTTAACGGCGTGTTGTCCTTCTGGAAAGTAAGGGTGAAAAGAGCGATCGTCAAAAATGAACCCTACTCTAAGTTTGTTAAGTAAAACACAACAATTACAGAAGAGCAGTTTGAAATATTCAAGGCGGCTTGCGCTGTCCAAACTGCCAAGGAAAAGTCGGAGTACTAGAAGGGGCTTTAGCAAAGGATCATGGGGAACCACCGCATCGCCGGCAAGAGGCACATATGGGCCAAGGAGGATGCAGAACGTGGAAGTCTGGGGATCCCAGACCCCTTGATGGAGTTCACTGTCTGCAGGAGCCCGTTACACTTGCGACCCAGTAAATAAGGTTTTCGTAACGGACATGCCCACGAGGGAGTTCATGAGACTGCTGATAATTATTGTTTTACCACCTTATTATATTTTCTGATCAATTCGACTACACGTTTAGTCACATTTATAAACGATCCACATTCCTTTTGCAGAAAGAGCAGCACAGGCTTGCGGCTGAAGGCGACATGTCGTCCGAGTTGTCGGCAAGGTCCAAGTGGGACACCCCTTTCAACCGAGTGTTGAACATAATGAAAGGACTCCCGTTCGACACACGGCTGTCGTATGGATGTGCATGCTATGGGAGGCTGCACCACGCGGAAGTACTACTACCATGAGGACGCCGAGGAGAGAAGGCAGAGATGGAAGTTAAATGAAGTGAACATCAACAAGAATGTTGTGATTGCGGCCAAGAAGAAAGCAGCTGAGACGAGAGAAGCGATACAACCTGATTTAGTCCGCGACGCAGTCAACGTAGTCAATGCAGATATTCCCCCCCCCCCCCCCCCCCCGTGCCCCCCGCGTCGCCCTCCCCGAGCGAGGCGACCGGGGCGGCTCCCCACCCCTCCCCCTCCCCGCGAGTCCCCGCCCCCCTTCCCCCTCGCCGCTGCCGCCGGCGGGCGCGGCCGGGCGTTGCCCGCGCGGCGCCCCGCAGTCCGGCGGTGGCGGCCCTCCTTCTTCACCCGTCGCTGGACCCCGGCTCGGGTGAGCGGTCCTGGCGGCGGAGCCCTTCGGCCGGCGGCGTTCCGGCGCGGATCTGGACGGCGGCGATGCGGAGGCGTTGCCCCTTGGCGGCGGTGACGGCCCATGGCCTGCGGCGGCCGGCGGCGCTCGGCTGGCCCAGATCTAGGCCCTACGGGCCCGATCTGGGTCGGGGCGGGCCTGCTGGTGGCCGCAGTGGGCTGTTCTCCGGTGGTTTCCGGCGAGCTCCTCGCGACAGGGACGGCGGCTGCTGTGCCGCGACTGCTGCAGCACGGCGGCGAAGCTTCACGGGCCCACGCAGGGCCTGGCCGGACAGGGGGTCTGGTGTGCCTCTGCTGCTATGCCCGGTCTGCTACCGCCTAAGCCGGTGGAGGTTGTTCCCTCCCTCGTGGCTGCGGTGCTGCCGGTCCTTGTCTTCGGGTGTCTCGTTTGGATCCGGCCGGCCTCGCTTCGTTGGCCGTGGTGAGACGACGGCGGTGTCCTCGTGACTGTTGGGGCATGTTGGTGGGCGGCGGGTGTGGTGGAGCCGAAGGTTGGTCCTGGGTGGTGGGCGCGAGAGGTCGGGAGAAATCCATGTCGGGTCTTGCCGGCACCAACGCGGTGACGCCTGCGGGCGCCACCATCCTTCTTGAAGGGCGTCGGGTGACCCTCTCCCCCCTCTACCCTCCGTGTACCGGGAGAAATCCTAGGACTCGTCCGGGCAGCAGCGTCATCATCGTCGCATTCCTTCTTGAAGGTGGTGCTTGGTACACGGCAACTCGGTGGCTTTGGAGCGTGGTGGTTATCTTCGGTGGGCGCAACGATCGCGATGTGCCGTAGCTTTCGTCGATCCGGCGTTGTTGGCATTTCTTCTCTTATTTTCTCTTGTTATTTCTTTTGGGCGTGCTTGTGCTGTTTGCCCCAGCGTGGATCGGATTGTTGTATCGGGTGGTTGCTATATCAATATAGCGGGGCGTAAGCCTATTTCGGTAGATGCACGCAGAATTAAATTTGGAGCATCGATTTCTGCCTTGATTCCGAATATTATCAATTGGACGAAGGTAAATCCAAATAAAGGGGCAGCGGACTATCCCCTTCCCAGCTTCGTTGGGAGCAACTCGGTGCTCATTGCACCAGCACCTGCTAACGCAACTGCACCTGCTCCCGTGCTTGCTCGAAGAAGCCCGTTCTTCGTCTCTGGCATGCTCGGCAGGGCTTCGTCTTTGGCTGAGCTCAACGCCCTCACGATAACTACCTGTCACATCGGCCCTCTTCAACATATATATAACCTTTCGTTTTGATTGCCTTTCAAATGTCTGACGTCACAGACATGTCTTCACAGGCTGACGAAACCTCGTGCACCGTACTGTACATCATCAGCGGCCAGAAGGTGGACGTGGGAATGCAACGATAGTGAAGCCAATAGAACGCTCTTTCCACAGCCATCTGATGCTCCCTAGCGTCTTCACGGTTTTCGTGGGCAGTGTCAAAGCGGGCCACGAGAATTTGGTTCCTCCGGTATCACTAGGGGGAGATGACGACGAGACACTACTGTAGCTTGGCGATTGCAAGAGTTGGGTCCTGTTGTGGCCGAAGAGTCTCTTTCGTCTAGAGACAGCCGGGAGCACACCAACGACAATGATGCTTCGGCAAGGTATGAAAATCACCCCCCACCTACCCAATTAGCGCCGCTTGTTGTGCAAGGTGATAGGGGATGACTTAAGGAAGTGGCTGCATTATTGGTTGATGACATCGCCGCCGTTGAAGAAGCAAAGGATGATGTCATGGATGAGGAGGATGACCCTCTATGGTTTCTCAATACTGGCGCCTATGACAATGGAGGATTGATGGCTCAGCAGTATGACTGAAACTTTAAGCGTGATGAGTTAATTCCTAAACGGCCTGAGGAGTAATGTCTTAATACTGATTGCAAGAAGTATCTCTTCATGCTATCCTCGCAGGACACGCCACCAGATGCCGCCTCAACCTAGCAAGAACAACGTGAGGTTCGTGCAATTCTATGCCCGACAACACTGGGAGTGGTGGCCTGTCACGGTACATTAGGCTCACTTTCGGTACACAAGAAGCACAGGAGGAGACCAAGGTAAGGACCTACTGGCACCAGAGGTGCTTCTAGCAGCCAGCCGCTTCCGCAGCCTAGGTTGCAGACAATATACCCCTCAAAGGTTCACCGCAATTCCATATCTCTGGCCATCCGACCTTACCCAAGGCAGCGCTAGAGGGCATAGACATGGATATAAGGAGACTTCATGACAATGTCCTGTCGACAGAGAACAGCCTTCGTGCCATGAAAGATCCAGGATACCCGCTCCACTCGACTAACATGCCACACGAAAGGTCGTACGTCCACACATTCCCCGCGGGTAAGTTCTTCCTTCAACATGTTTCACATTACAAAGCTGGATTTTACGTTCGTCTGCCTTTATGCCCTCCACATGAACTACATCATCTGACATGAGAAAGTATCTCTTATCTCAGTCGTAGACCCGTACTTTATGCACGAGGACTTTTTGGCAGTCTGTCCAGAGCACCGTGAATATGCGAGGAACCACATCGCCGACTTCGTGGTCGTCAATAAGGACAAAGAGACGATTCTCCTGCCTTATTATTATCCCATGTAAGTCATTTGCGGATATCCTCTGTGGCACATGTATACATCCTTTCATGAATTTAAATCATTACTTTGCGCACATTGATGGTAATTTGAGGTGTACTTATTTTGCGCAGGGAGGTGCGCATTGTCGTCATCATTCTTTACCCCCAATACTCCCACGCTCTTTATTTGAACTCGTCGAAGAACATGAAAAAAGGAAAGACACATAAAGAGTATTCTCGACAGTGCTATCATAACCTACGCCCAATGGGGTGAAGATATCAAGCTCAAGAAGACAATGAACCGTGCACCTAGTTTCGGCCATAAGACCGACTTCTGCTACATCCAGCAACCGAATGATAGTCTCATTGACGGATTCAACCACATCCACCAAATGCTGGAGTACAGAAGGGATCGGCAACAACTTCACATGTCACCTACTTCCGGCGATGCCCATATTGTGCAATGGGCCAAGAAACTAGGAAACATACCGGATCATCGACTCCGAGCTAAGTTCTATCACATCAAGCATGAACTTTCCCAAATCATCATGAAGAAGGTCGTCGAAAAAACAGGGATGTTCTACGAAGAAGAGCCAATGTCGTGGGCTGACGTCTGAACACGCGTAGCCGCTCAACGTATGGACATGAAGCCATTCACGCAGCTCGGTGACATCTTCCCTGATTTGGATGGATGCCTCGACATGTTGGAGTGATTGACGATGACAATGTGTCTGTTTAGTTAGTATCTACTTTCTCTATGACGAAACTTTAAATTATGCACGACGAAGCTTTGAACATGGCGTAGATCACTCTAGTAAATTATCTTCAGTATGATGATTTTTGTTAGTTATGTTTATGATATGTTGCTTGTATTTGTTAATTCTGTCTCTTTGTGTTGCTAACTATATATTATGTTGCATATTATCGACGAATTCATCATGTAACGATGCAGGTATATAGTTCATTGATGGCGAGGAAGTACTACGCCGTGTACACAGGGAAGGTTACAGGAGTGCACGACGAGTGGCCAGAGTGTCGGGCCCAGGTGTATCGATTCCCGGGCGGCAACCAGAGAGGTTTCGATAGCAGAGCCGAAGCGGAAGATAGTTACTTGAGGTTCATGCTAGTACGAGAGAGGGATCAAAACCGGCGCCTCAAGAACTACTACATAATCACGGTCTTGCTCATAGTGATCCCTCCTCTCTTCTATATTATAGTTTAGATATAGATGACGAAATATGTGTATGTGATCGCTTTTTCAGACATGTCACATAAGTTGTATCGCTCTATCAAGATGATGATGAGACATCATTTGTGTTGGATGATGTGATGATATGATAAGACTATTATGTGTATGATATAATGAGACTATTATGTGTATGATATCATGAGAATACACTATGTTTATGATATGATCAGACTACCGTGTAAAACATGTACAAATACAGCGGAAACACGTACCAGAAAAAAATACAGATGTGTTTAGCAGTATCATTAGTTAGACAAAAGAATCAGCGCGGGTATAAAAGTAACGCTACTACTAGATAGCAGTAGCGCGGGGCCAACCCACACTACTAGGTACGGATAGCAGTATGACTGTTTCAACCAACACTACTGCTACAAGTAAGCTGTAGCTGCGTAGGAGTAGCAAGGACACCCGCTACTACTAGGTGTTTACCCCACGCTACTACTAGGCTTTTCCGTAGTAGTGTAGGTGCTGAACTGCAGTAAATCGCGCCATGCAAGGTTCCATGGTGCTGAATTTTTTTTTTCCGAACAGCGTGATAATCCACGGCCTGTGCATCATGTTATGCACACAGCCATTTTTATTAAACAAAGTAGCAACAAACTGAGTGGAGAAATAAGATTATGATAAACTGAGATTTTCAGCTATACAATTTCTCTTTGATATATAGAATTTTTTTCGAAAGGAAAAACAATAATTTTCTTCAACTT
The DNA here is from genome assembly GCF_018294505.1 of Triticum aestivum. NCBI lineage: Eukaryota > Viridiplantae > Streptophyta > Magnoliopsida > Poales > Poaceae > Triticum > Triticum aestivum. Next base: position 762,067,928 of record NC_057813.1, on the reverse strand, counting down.
TTTAAAGTCTGGTGAACCCAACGAGACAACAAAAGCAGTCATAGCTCAGTCATGGGTATGTTCCGGCCCCCTGATGCTGCTCCGGTGAAGATTAGTGCTAACAAGAGAGCAACCAAAGCAAGTCCACCTGCTCTTTCAACGGGAGTCGATGATGAACCAAAGAAATGCACCCACCAGCGTTGAGAAGTTTCAACAACATGAGACTGGCGACCTGAGTCGTTGGTCCCAACATCCAGCAATTCCTGCTCTTGTGTTTCAGCCCATTCTTCTGCGTCAGAATGCTCTGCTTTGGCTTGACTTTGCAGCACTTGAGCTCGCATTGCCAGCACCCGGGCGTGTTGCTTCTCCCGGCGGCGTTGCTCTGCTTCAGCTTTTCTGCGCTCCACTTCAGCTCGCTTTGCTAGCACGCGGGCATGTTTCTTCTCCTGTCGGCGTTGTGCTCGGGGCTTTACAATCGTGGGTTGCAACTCTTGCTGCTCCTCCACTTCATCTAGTTCCTCTGTTTCGCTGTCCTCTGCTTTGTCTTGAATGCGCTCCGCTTCAGATCCTTGCTGCTCTTGCATTTCAACCAGTTCCTGTGTTTCGCTGTCCTCTGCTCTGTCTTGATTGCGCTCCGCTTCAGCTCCCTTCGTCGCCGTACTTTCGGGTCCCAACGCTTCCTCATCGGTGATTTCCATGTTAGTTATTGTGTTCTTTTGCCTAATCACAATCCTGCCACAAAGGTCATAAGTTGGGTGCCATATGCAATTGGAATAGCAACGTAAAAAACTATGACATGCCATTAAAAAAATTTGGACCTGGCAGTCCAGAACAAATTACATACATATGCTTGTATGAACAAAAAAAAAGCATGATAAACTAGCATATGTGTCAAAGCTATATCATTCTTTAACAGCGGAAATGAAATAAAAATAGCAAAAACAAGTACCTTCGTAAAGCCATCAAATATCCAAGAGAGACAATAGGTCCACCACCACCTAAGTTAATTGTTCTCTTTAGCCTGATGGATATTGAGCAATCAGTTACATATTTATCATGAGTTACAGCAAAATTTCGCCATATGAGAGCAAAAAGTTGACATATACAACACAAGGACCTACGTGTTATATACTTGGCACTACACTGCATGATAGCATTACTTGAGGTTTACGTGCAATAACATATACTCCCTCCGTTCCTAAATATTTGTCCTTTTACACATTTCAAATGGAGTACCACATACGGACGTATGTAGACATATTTTAGAGTGTAGATTCACTCATTTTGCTCCGTATGTAGTCAATTGTTGAAATCTCTACAAAGAAGTTCGGAAGGGCATTCATAGTGTCATCATAAAAATATGATGATTACCTGAAATCTGTAGAGCTCCACACGTAAATGAGGCTGGTCATAGTGGGAGTAACATAAGTAGTAACATAGATGCCACATAAGCAAAAATGGTGATGTGGCAAGTAGTTAATGAGGAGAGAGGCAAATAGAGTAACATAATATGTTACCATCACATAGCGGTTTCCAATGCATAATGAGTCTACAAAGTAATAAATGAAGGCAACTATGTTACCACACCTATGACACTACCCACTATGAAGGTAGTAACATAGACTAGTAACATATGTATGTTAGTAGTCTAAGTTATTCCCCACTATGACCAGCCTGATGCCATGTGATGTCCCTGTAATTAATAGCGGGAGGTTTGGATGGGCAAGGACAGAAAGAACTGGAGCCCTAACTTCGATCGTACAAATGCCCTCCCTTTTCTGCAAGTCCCAGATCTGATTTCAAAGAAACACAGCGAATATTCTTTAGTATTGTTTCTTTTTCAAAAAGGTGGATCTTCCCGACCTCTACAACTACCATTTTTAGAACAAGCCTACTATATAAATTAGCTAGTGGGCGGTTTGATCATAATGGTACATGTACATACCATGATAGTGCCATCCTCAGAGCAACTGACAAAATAGTGTTGACCTCGATGTGGGATAAAATCAACGCAGTTCACAGTACCGGAATGCCCACAGAAAGAATATTTAGGGTAGCTAGAACCAAGCAGCCAAACCTGGATATCACCAAGCATATACAAGGAGGACTGAAGGTCTAGCAGTAAAAGTTATCTTCATAACTTTAAAGTTTAACTAGGAAAAAAAGGAGAAGTCTGGCCAGACAAACCTGTACTTTGCCACTCTTACACCCAGTCGCAAAACATTCGGCATCTCCAGGGTTAAATGCGGTCGCCTCTGGTACATCAGACCAACCAGTCCAAAATCTTTGTTTGGGCTTCCAGCCCTGCTCCCAGTCTAAAACCACTGCCTGTGATAACAACACATACGGTAGGATTGGATGAACGGCTAGTATTGGACTGGAGGACACATAATGCGGAGGTATGACTCTCCTAATCTTTTCGATTTTCGATACACACGCACAATCATACACATGGAGGTGATTATCACGTGTCACAGCTACAATGCATTCCCTTGCAATAAATTTCATGGAGCAAACTGCAATGGGAGTGATCAATTTAATTAGTACTCTATGGTACTCTATATTTATATGACATATATAAGCTTAATTACTACTCATAGATACGAGTCAGAAAGAATACCTTCATCGGCTGAGACTTTAAACGAGTTCAGTGGGTGCTACATGTCGTACAAAATAACTTTGTCAGCTCAACAGAAAAGGCCAAGGTGTAAATTTACCAGCATATAAACATACTAATCATTTTTTTGTTATGATCACCCTTAACATTTAGGTGCGGTACATATATTCGAAGAATAATGTAACTATATAAGAGAATGAATTAGCTTGCCTTCATCTCATGGTTCCATACGTGAGCAGATCCACTATAATGGCCAGTTAAAATCCTGTGTGACAACAAGAAATTTATTGTCTGTTATAATGAAATCCACATTGATTTAAACAAAGAAACAGGGATAGAATGAAATATGTCACCCACCATTGTTCTGTTGGATGTGTATCCAGGGAACATATACTGTCAGGATTATACTTCACTGATATATGCTGACCAAACAAAACGCCAGTCAACACGAGAAACAATAGCTGAAATTAAGTTGGAGGACACATGTATGCAAGTCGACTACATTTGGCAGGTCGTTGTTGTCCAATTTCCCGCAGGAAAGCAAATGCATTGAATTCAATACATAGAGAAACAGAAGTGTTGATCGAGTTTGGTTGTGTGTAATAAAATTTTGTGAAAAATGACTTAAATAGGGTGCCGTGAGAGGCCCGTGTTAACAATTCCACTAACAGGCCACCCTCCAGTTGTCACCAGAACACCTACCAGGTAACAGCACTGAAGGTTGATCATGGTCGTTGTCTGTGATCGCACAGCAATAGTCGATGTAGGGGCCACAATCCAAACAGCCCACACCACTATTGATGCAAAGTCATATGTCCTTTTTTCAATTAAAACATCAATTTCATTATTGTCAAGAATATCCCATATTATGGAATCATAGACAGGGACTGATCATAGACATCAACGTTACTTGAAACTGAAAAGAACTTACTAAAGCACCCCTTGCGATACAATAAATTGATTAGCCCATTTTCAAATTTTTTTCATTCGACAAATGCTTCTTAGCAACAATATAACACCTAAATTGTGAAGAAAAGTAAATGCCTAGATTTTTCAAAATAAATTTATAACCCTAACATCTAAAATGCTTCAGTAAATTGGTTGTAGTCATAAAGAGAAGAAGGTAAATCATACATGCAGCGGTTGGAAATGCCTAAAGCAGAAGGTAACGACGCGTTTGGTTCCGCAAAAAAGGCGCGGCTTCCGATTACACCGACTTCCAAAACCGTAGCTGGCGTTTGTTTCGCGCACGACGTTTTCCGTAGCAGCGCCTCCTGATACATCGCTTCAGAAAAGCTAAACCGCCCGATCGGAGGGGATTAGAAAAACGGGACTCGGCCGCACCAACGAAACAATGGACGTATTGCGTAAAATTAATCGGAAGCGGCGCTTCCTGATACAGCAAAGCGAATGCGTTACCGGGGCCGAACCAAACGCATCGTAAATGTTTAACACCGGCGCGCTGGCCGAATCTTTGGCCGGTCCCGCGCGTGTCGTGGGATTAGAAGAAAAATTCAGCGCCTCTGTTCGCTCCTGTAGCATGGGCCAACACACCGCTTTTTGATCCATCCATCTTATATCTTTCACAGGCCCACGCACCGCCTTTTGCTCCATCCATATTATCTCTTTCACAGGAGGTGCTCTCAGCCACTCCTTTTCCCCAGCACAGGGCATCACTTTTCCTCTCGCATCCTCTCTTCCATCTCCTTATTCAGCTCACCACCGGAGTGCTGCGAGACCACCACCGGTGCCGGCAACGGCGACCACCGATATGCGAGCAGAAGCTGGCCTAGCGGAGTTGCAACCGCGGCGATGGGAAGCTACAACCCCTGGTTGACGGAGCTACAACCGACTGCTATTGGAGCTGCAGCCGTTAACGGCGGAGCTGCAACCGTCGTCTGGCCAAGCTGCATCCAGCGGGGCAAAGCTGCACCCCGCGGGTTCGCCGGTGCTGGAACCGTTAGCCGTCGTTTGCTTCCGAGGTGTTTTTGGCTGGAACCGGCATATTATTTTGCTGGAACTAGCTTGTTTTTTTTGCCACAATCGACCTTGGAGCTCTTTCTTGATAAATATTTTTTTTGCTGGAACCGGCTCATATTTTTGCTGGAAGCTGGTAATTTTTTTGCTACAACCACTGGAGCTTTCTTCCTACCAAATTTATTTTGCTGGAACTGGAGTTTTTTTTGCTGGAACCTAGTAATATTTTGCTTCAACCGACCACTCGAGGATTTTGCTTGTTTTTCATAATTTTCTTGTTGGACACCAAGATGCAAGCCAATGGTCGCGGCAAGCTAGCGACGGTGACGTCGGGGCCTGCTGCAACCATGGGGAACCGCGAGCTGGAACCAGCCGGGGGGATTCGGGCTGCAATCCATCGTTGACCGCGCATTGGGGGGGCCCACTGGCGTCAATGATGCAATCCGGACGGCCACATGTAGGGACCGCGCCAGAGCTCGTCGGCCACAGCCCCGATGGCGGCAAGTCAGGGGAAGGGGAGGGGGCGATGCTCTTTGTGCGGGAGCATGGGGAACGGGGGAAGAAGATGACTGTAGGGGGCGTCCTTTTTATTTTTGAGGGTGGGGGAGGGGGCGTCAGATCTGTCGGCTGTTAGTGGATGAATTGGACGGGTGCGCTGCGACCGGCCAAAATTAGGGCCGGCGTGCCGGCGCCTATCACTAGCCGAAGCAGAAGGCCGAGAGAGCAACAACGCACGCCTAGTGCATGTGATGTGGGGTGCAGAGGAGGAGGCAAGGTGCCCTCTAGTCTTCGAGACAAAGATGAAAGGTCACGATTAAGTGAGTGGCAATTAGCGAGCTAATGATGTGTCATGCAATTAGCGAGCTAATGATGTGCCACTCCCGAGCCTTATTCGTGGCAATTAGGGCCTTTCTTTTTTTAAGAATGTGATGTTGGCTCGCCAAATTATGCGTATAAACAGACGTTAAAATGAAGACCCCCACCCCCCGGCACCCAGGTCTGGGCCCAAGGCAGTTAACACTCGTGCTGTGTTCCAAAGCTTGGCCTGCTTCACAGCTAGAGCTTTGGGTGGGAATGGGATCACCATGCCCGTTAATCCACCACGGCCTAGGGTGGTCATCCCACGTTAACCTACGATTTACTAATATTAATGGGTCTCGGATCTCGGTGCACCACTCTTACCACCTCTCCCCGGGTGTGGACCCGGGAGGTGTGTCACCATCCCTGTACTCGTCCTACGATGACCGGGCTAGTCATCCTGCATCTATCTGCATTCGATGCACCTCTCCTGGGTCGTAGATCCCAAGTGTATTACCTCCAACACCGTTGCCTCCTACATCTGGTTGTGGATTTGCCGCGGGTTGTGGTACCCACTCGTCAACTACCGCTTAGGGTGTTCAACCCCTCCCTCCCATCGACGCATCGCCATCCCCACCCCTCCTGGTTTTCCCACTATAGCTCAGCCATTGCGGGAAGTTCCACCATCCACTCTCTCTTTGTGATGTTGTACCGGATCCAGGGAGGCGGGGAGCACCCTCTATTGTCTATGTTATTAGTGTAGTAGTGCTATACTACTACGGTAGTGTGGTAGTTCTACTATCACACACACACACACACACACACACACACACACACACACACACACACACACACACACACACACACACACACACACACACACACACACACACACACACACATCCATCAACGTAATGTTGAACTCTCCGACTCTCTCCTGGGAGCATTACTTAAGATAATTTTTTGTGTCCAATTGAATTAACTCACCTCAGAACGGATCTCTTCGTACATCGGATAGACGGCTTCCAAGGTCACCTCATGCACCATATTCTTGAATTGTTCAGCCTCGATGAAAAAATTATCAGACTCCAATCTGTCTTTGAATACCGTGTAATTGTCTCGCAAGAAATAACTCTGGATGGCTAGATCAAAGTCTCTCGCTCTCTCCAACTTCATCTCCTCTTTCGTTGTCACCATTAAAGTTTGAGTGGATCTCTGCGGAACAATGCCATACAATGGCAGTTTGGTAAAGCACCACGGGGACTTGCCGCTCCTGTCTACAAGTCTAAATGCCACTTCTTCATCAGTATTGTTTGTTAGGTGCAATAAGCATGGATAGGGCTCATTAGGATGATAGGGGAAGCAGAGTTCCTGCGGGCTGACATCAAGTAGCTTGCTCATGGACCCTGTGATCTGCTAAATAGAAGCATTGGCCATCTAGGTAAGAATTCACAGGTCTTAAAAATAGGAGCTAATTAAGAATGCGCAGAACTCGTAGGAACTAATTAATATTTTGTGAAGGACAGAGTAACACCCCTGTCAAAAATATAAATAACAAACATGCTCAAAGGGAATTTGTCCCTGTATTCAACCTGCACAAGCTGACAGGGCGTCGTGAGCCTATCTATATGCCACACCTGCTCCACATCGAGGGAGCCAGGGATTTATTTCTGGAAAGTCACCAGATATTGCCCGCAGATATGCTAGCGACAACGATCTGAAGGACGGACCATCGACTTGGAGAAGAAAGCAAAGATTAAGTCTGGACAAGGAGACCCAACCCCAAGTCACCGCTAAAAGAGGCTTCGCATGATTTGATTGACGAGACCACCAATACAATGGAGAAACGAGCTAGAAACATCATTATTGACAAATCTCCCCCGCACAACCACACAGATCGGATCTAGGAAAACCAATCCTCACTTGTCAGCTGCAATTCTATAACCACCGCCAATGATATTGGGATGGGACTGAAGGAACTTATTTCACTTTGTTGTCACCTCTACCACCAGAAAAAACGACATGAGGATAGCAACACCTAACATACTAGACCAAGACACTCAGCGGGTGTGAAGTTACGTAGTCTCCCATACTGCGGGGCGCCAAAACCGGCCACAGGAGACGAGGAAGACAAACAGAACCAATCGCTGAGGATGAAAACTGTGTAGGGGCTAGAGTTGTACAGTGCCAAGATTGTCATGGCTTTAATAGCTGCCTATCAATTCAATATGAATTCCATAATTACTTTGAGAGATCGATTTAGAGCCTAATTGGTTTGGTGCCAATAAATGCCAATTGTTGGCAAGTCTAAAAATTTGGTGCTCAATTGTTTGTCTACCAATTGGTTCTTGCCCACCTCTCAAAAAGTTGCCAATTTTTGGCAACTTTTGGTTTTGCCAAATATTGGCAATGGCAAACTTTGGCAGTGAACCAATTAGCCTCTTACATTGTGGAAGGAACCTATTATGACTGAAACTAGACAAGTGAACTTGGTAAGCAGCTTCACAAATAATAAACTCAAAGTCTTTATTTAATGAACTCACCTTAGACTCTGTGTCTCCAGCATGTTGTCCCATATTCGCACTTAACTGCTTCTCATTGTAATTTGTTGATTGCTGCTGCCAACTGTCATTAGCAATTTCCATAATTGCTACTGTGTTATAATTTCCAATCACGACCCTAACATACATACTTGTGTAACATTATTAGTCTGCATTAAAATTATGAAGTATGGCAATATGCGCTCTTATGCATATAAGGAAAAAGGATGAAAATATACCTTCCCATCACACATGCGAGATGGTGGACACCTCCGAAACAGTCAATAATTCTTTGGAGCGTTGGGGGGCATGTATATATCCTATGGGAATTTGTTCTATCAGAAAGTAGAATGGAAATCCATGTATGGTCGAGTATATTTAGTGCAGACATCAATAGTCGACTAACTAATGCCATGTCAAAAACAAATGGTTCACTAATGCATGTGCTTCTGTAGGACACCATCTACAGTAACTAAATTTAATATTACCTCCAGTTTTTGGTGCTCCAAAAATAAAGAACACCATCTTCTGTACCTGTAATTAGAGTCTCAAGACTGGGTTGGTACAGGACAGCTGTAACTGGAGCTACGAATGCTGTTAGTGTATATGCACATATCTTCTTCTGCAAATACCATATCTGATTTGGGCAGAAGAGATTAAAGCATGCGTTACGAGCATTGCCATATATACACGTACGTACTGTTTTAGCATGTTTTTCCATAAGAGTGGCATACCTTGGCAGTATGATCATGTGATCCCGTAATCAAAAACTCCTTACTGTGGCATGTGAAGAAATCCAAGCAGTTCACTTTGTGCAAATGCCCAGATAGCGCATAGTTAGAGCTTGGACAATCAAGACTCCAAACCTTCACAACCATCTGTGTGGGAGGTCATCACCAAAGAAAATAAAGAAAATATGTTGAAATATAGGGTGGGCCTTAGGCCCATCCAACAATTTCATAAAATCTCTAAGGGCCCATGTGGGTGTCATGAGTAGGTGGTGGAAACTTTAGTACCACCTCGCTAGTGGTGAATGTTCTAGGCCTCTTCAAAAGGGTTTCTCTTCCACACAGTATTGGCGCTAGAGAAGAGGAGACGTTCCCGCACGCTCCTCTTCCGCGGCCTGCTTCGCACGTGCGCTCATGCTTCGTGATGGAGCCGAGGTCAGACATATGTCATGTGTGAGCTTAGTTTTTGTCTCAACAATGGATAATTAGTTAGCCATTAACTGCAAGAAGGGAGCATCTCCTACGCGACTGCTCACTACTGCTAGTCTTTGTCCACTACGTCGTATAAGTCCTTGTCTCCTTCGTCATCATCAACATGTCCAGTGATGCTGAGAAACTCACTGTCGAGAAGAAGGCCACTGAGGCCGCCGTCATCGCGGCTTCAACCTAGCTAACTTGAGGGAATAGCTCGTTTGTCCCGCTCCTATTTATTTTTGTGATGGTGGTACTAGTTATTTGCGTAGATATCTCTCTTATTTGTCTACTACGTGCTTACATGATCAAATATCAGTACATGTCTAATTCTGTCAATGCCATGTCTATGATTTACTTCTAGATTATATTAATCAATAAATTAATATTTTACTCAACAATCCAAAAACGTAATATTTGTAGGAAATTTTTGATTCATGGCTTTGTTGTTGCACGAAAATCAGCCCCGTTTATGAGGACATGTTTTAAGCGTTGGCTGACAAAAACTACCTTGGGGCTCACAGCGATGAACGTGTTCTAGGTCACTAGTGGTACTCCTGAATAACAATTGCACCTCAACAGTAGAAGCCGTTCAGGAAAGCCATCGTCGTCTTTGTTGGAGTTGTTCTGAGTGTGACCGGTGATAAGCTAGTTGACGCTCATTTATATATGCGGGTCACCAAGTACTTGTGGGATGCGCTTAATTATATTTAGTGAACCGATGCTGAAAGCGGGATGTATGCCATGGAACAGTTGCATGATTACAAAAATGTTGAGGACCTAGTGGACCGACTCATGAGATACAATGCATTATTAACGAGCGCGAGCTTCTTAAGTCTGAGTTACATGGCAAGTTCGTCGTGGGTTAAATAATTGGTAAATTGCCTCCTTGGAAGAGCTTTGCTACCACTCTCAAACATCAGAAATGTGAAATCTAAGCAGAGGATAACATCGTTCTTCTGAATATTGATCGAAATTCGAGAGCGAAGGACTCACGCGATAGAAGGTCCAAGGGAATTTCTGTCCCCAATATGGCACATAAGAACTTCCACAAAGTTCAAGGGAAAGAATAGGGTAGAAGAATACCGACTTCAAGACGAAGGGTAAGAAGACCTTCAAGATGTACAAGAAGAATCATGGCTGCATCAAGTGCAATTCAGAAACATTGGGCCAAGAAATGTCCGAACAAGTACAAAAGCCAGGATGGGGCAACAATGATAATGGGGCATTTGGTTACGGTTATCCATTTCCTATGTTGTCAGTTTGTCAGTCTGCCGATTATGGGTTCATACAGATGCAAATATTCATGTGTGTGATGATATTTCCTTATTTTCTTCATACCAGTGTACGTGAAATGGGTCTATACAGATGGTGAATGGCACACGTGCTTCTACTCATGGTATTGTCATGGTTGATTTGAAATTTACTTCAGGAAGAATCGTGCAACTGAAGAACGTGCAGCATTTCCCCGCCATCAAGAAGAATCTCGTTAGTGGTTCCTTTCTCTATAAAGAAGGGTTGAGGTTGGTCTTCGAGTCTAATAGAGTAGTTATTTCGAAATATGGACTTTTTGTTGAAAAAGATTATGAACGCGGTAGTTTGTTCCACCTTTTCATCGCAATTTTTTAATAAAGTTATGAACCATATTCATTGGAGTGTTAATGAATATGAAGTTTGACATGCACGTATTTTTGTCACATTAATTTAGGTTGTACGATGTGGCTTGATAAGTTGAATTTACTTTAAAGTTTCACTTTAACCAAAGGTAATAATAGGCATTCATGTGTGCAAGCAAGCAACCTTGTAAGCCTAACAAGGTTGCGGAGAAGAGATACTTGGCACAATTAGAACTCATACATGCTGATCTTTAATTATGAAATCAATGTAGTGCTGACTAAGGGTGGAAAGAAATACTTAATACTATACTCGATACTATTCATCGCCCAGGATGCAGAATAAGTTATTCTTCATCCGAGATAATCTTACGATCGCTTCATAAATAAATTATGTTTTGAATACAAGTAGTTACATTCATATTGATTCACTACTAAAAATTTGGTATAAGAAAACAAAAGAAATAGGTTATAAGACCAGAAATATCGCATTTTATGTATGTTTTTACGTTCGTAATTTTACGTAACATAAAATATTTTTTATGGCGAGTATGTATTTTCATATGTTTAAAATCTATTAAGCCGAAGTTGAGAATCAAATTTTTTTAAAAATGAGCCGGGTCAGATTGTGGTGAAGAGTACTTACCCAAGGAATTTGATTCTTCTATACTGAACATGGTATTATTCATGAGAGGCGCCTCCCTATTCAGTCCAGCCAAACGGGGCCATCAAACAGAAAATGAGATCCCTATGATCAATGGGAGGAAATGAAGGACATTCTCTTACTTACCTACTTGGGGTTATTTGGCGGAACTCAATGTGTCGATGCTCAAAAAGTGTAAGTTTGGACCAAGGACCATAGAACGCATTAATTTTGGCTATGCTAAGAATAATGTTGGCCATAGATTTATACTGGTGAAATATTAGGTACCTGATGGAAGGCCAGTGCAACAATGGAGTCTAAAGATGTCACATTCTATGATGATATTTTTCCTGTAAGAGATATGCAAAGCATTTCTAGACGGAATCTGAGGAGACTCCTGAACCTATCATTCCTATGAAATATTATGAACGAACACATGATGAAAATTATGTGTAGGGTGACGAGGAAGCTCTTGGTAGGGGCGAGAGACAGAGGACTACAAAAGGTTTTGGAGATGATTACCTTGTGTACCTACTGGATGTTACTCCCACTTCTATTTCATAAGTTTATGCTTCTCCAGATGGTGACTACTGGAACGATGCGGTCGGTAGCGAGATGGATTCCATCTTTGCTAAGTTGGCATGGGAAATCACTGAGCGTCCCTATGGTTGCAACCATTGGGATGTAATTGGGTGTTGAGAGAGAAGCTTAGGCTTGGTGGTATAATTGAAAAGTAAAAGGTTAGTATTGTGTCCAATATTATACCTAGAAAGAAGAAGTAGCTTTCTTCTATACTTGCCCAACAGGCCAGACTGACAACCATTCAAGTGTTACCCTCGTTTGCTGCCTCGCATGTTCTTCTCGTCCATAAGATGAACGCTAAGATGGCTTTCCTAAATAGAGATCTAGACAAGGAATCTACATGCAACATCTAGATGGCTTTGTAACAGATAGTCACGAAGGGAAATGGCCTGAAACAAGCATGTAAGCAATGGGATGAGAAGTCTGATAAAACATTGACATATGTTGGCTTTGTTGTTAAAGAAGATGACAAATGTGTATACTATCGCTTCGGTGGGAGTGAAGGAGTTATACTATATTTGCATGTTGTTGGCATACTGATATTTGGAAGTAACCTCAAAGTTATTGAGCAGGCTAATACTTTTCTATCTCAGAACTTTGAGATGAAGGACATTGGTGTGGCTGATGTTATCTTGAACATCAAGCTATTGAGAGATAATGAGGGTGCGATTACACTTCTGCAATTCCACTAAGTTAAGAAGATTTTGAGTTGTTTTGTACATTTGTATTACAAAATTTCTCCAACGCCATATGATTCCTGGTGTGTGAATTCAAAAGTTTGAAGGCACGACTAAAGATAAATTGAGATAATCTCAAATTATTGGTTCACTCGTGTATCTAGTTTGGGCTACAAGGCCTGATATCATGTTTGTTGTGTGCAAATTTTGTCGGTTTTCCGCCAATCTGGGAGATGTACATTTGGCATGATGTTGAAAGAGTTATGTGCTATCTAAAACATACTATGATCTATGGACTTCACTATACCTGATACTTGTCGGTACTTGAATGGTATAGTGATGCATATTGGATCTCCGATGCTGATGATATGAAGGCCCCAAGTGGATATATGTTCACACTTGGAGGTGGCGCAGTTTCATGGAAGTCTTGCAACCAGACTATCTTAGCGAAGTCGATAATGGAAGGACAACTCATAACATTTAACACATCCTGTGTCAAAGCATAATGACTTCGAGAGCTTTTGGTGCACTTGCCAGTGGTTGAAAAGCCTGCTCCGGCTATTCTTACGAACTATGACAATGTGACAGTTGTTCTCAAGGCAAAGAGTTCAAAGAAAAGCATAAAATCCACAAAACAAACAAGAAGGAGATTAAAACCTATCATATACGATGCCTTCCCACCCACCCAGGTTCAAGACATGGTACTTGCAATTTGGGTTTGTTGCACCAAATATACTGTAGGGGGTTCCCCTTACAGTCTTTCTATCAAAAAAAATCTATCATATACGCAAGAGACTCTAGAGTGATAGTGTTGGATGATATCCAGTCGGCTAAGAATCTGACAGATTCCTTCACTAAAGGAGTATAATGTGTCCTGATTGAAAATGCAAAGAAGGAGATGGGTATGAGGCACACATAAGATTCCATGGTGGTTACCCAACCTATATGACCAGAGATCATGTGAAGCATGATCTCGGAAAATAAGCTACTAGTAACTAAGGAGCATAATGTAATAACCCACTCCATTGAAGATGCAATACTCTCTGAAACTGTTGGCATGTTGACTTTTGTCTTAATATGTGTTGAGGCTTTATAAAAAAGATGTTGTAATACTGAGCAATCTTTGGAAGAACACACCTATATGAGCTCGACTCCTGGTCACAATCTATGATATAGGGTGATCTCGAGTAAGCTAATGAATAGGCCAGGAGGGTTACTAATATGCTCCACCCAAGGGATCAGCCTGCGAATCCCTAGTACCGGTGAGACATTTAGTGAAACTTCTTTAAGACAAACTAACAATTCAAGGCATAATCCATTTCTTAGTTTTCAAGAAGTGTAGGTACTTCCCCCAGGTGGATGTTCAACCTTAACTGGTCTCCAGTGAAAATATTAATATATCAAAACAGTGTTTGAAACAGAGAACACTATGGGCCTTCGAGATATCATAAGGGATAGTTCAAATATTTGGTGTGCTTCAGGCACATCTAACAATTTCATAAAATCCCTAAGGTCCCATGTGGGTGTCATGACTAGGTGGTGTGAGGGTTGGTACCACCCCGCTAGTGGTAGGCGTTTGGGACCTCTTTAAAAGTCGTTCTATTCCACATTTATCGGAGCTTGAGAAGGGGTTGTTCTCTCACGCTCCCACTATGCTACACGCCTCACCTCGCCATGCCTCACCCACGAGTGCGTCGTGCTTCCTGATTGAACTGAGCTCAGATCTATGTCATGCATGCACTTAGTTTTTGCCGGTCAAGAACGTTGGTCATTAATTATGTGTCATTAACGAGCGAGCCAAGAATATGAGACGTTAGGTCGTGGGAACTTGCCGACACCAATGTATTTCTACCCGACATCTCGCTACCCGACCCAGCCTATATACTGGAAGTGCCGGCAACCATAGCCACGGCATTAGATCAGATCGCATCTGCCACCTCCCGCACACTGCCCACCATCGTTCCTCTTGCTCCTGCTACATGCTATTAGATCTCGTCCACCGTGTGCACGACTATATGAGAGAGTGGACCTCCGGAACCCCGCCCTTTGCAATCCTGCACCGGGAGAAGGGTTATTGGTTTTCGGGGAGCATCTCCTACTTAACTGCTTGCCGCGGTTTGTCTTTGTCCACTACTTCATCTACATCCTCGTCGCCTTCGTCGTCATTAACATATCCACCGAAGCGGAGAAACTCACTCCCGTGAAGAAGGTGCCGCCGTGGCCAACTAATAGGTATAACTCGTTTATCCTGCTCCTATTTATTTTTGTGTTGGTCGTACTAGCTATTTGCAAAGATATATCTGCTATATGTCTAGTATGTAATTACGTGATCAAATATCAGTATGTGTTGAATATTGTCAACGTCATGTTTATGATTTATTTCTGTATTAAGTTAATAAATAATACTAATTTACTCAACAAAATAAAGGTACAGTAGAAACATTTGGTTAGCCCAGTCCATGTCATTGAGAGTACTTTGCGGCGACTCGTGACAATCAACGATCCAACAGCGACGATGCAAGACACTCCTACCGATGGAATCACAACGAAGTCTCATTACGTCGATATATGCACCGCACGTCTGCACCATACAGGAAGCCGGCCTCGGATACACACGTGCGTAAAAAGCCAACACACCTGTCTTCATCAGACTAAAATTAATAGAGAGAGAGAGAGAGAGTCCCATACCTCCACAGTGTTGTCTGAACTTGCTGAAGCAGTAGCGAAGGTGTGATTTGTGTTAAATGCCACATGACATACTCTGTCCCCGTATATAAAATTCGCAACATTAAATGCCTGCACACACTCCCAACCCTTGTCCCAGTCCCAAAGTTTCATGTGTGTACCCGCTGTCAGCAAATACGGCCGGGTTGGGTGAACAGCCATTGTCGTGAGAAACCCTTCAGATCTAGTAACTCTGAAACTTGTGATCTTTTCCATTTTTTCATAGATATACACATGGACGTGACCATTTCCTGTGCCGGTAACAGCCCATTGTTTCCGTTGAATAAATATAACGCTTCTAAGATCTGCAGCGAGGGAAGTGGTCACATTGCGTGATATAAGAATTAAATGAAGTTGATAAGAAATCATGCCTTGTTTCGATGAGAGTTCAAATGAATCCACTTTTCTCTGCCATAATATAATAGAGAAATTAGTATGTTAGTAAACGGTGACCAAAGAATGCCAAAACAGACCAATTGTCTTTATCTAAAAATAACAGTATACACTTGCCTGTGTCTGATAGTCCCAAATACTAACAAGTCCTGAATCTTCCCCAACTATTATCCTGCCACAAAATATTTATCTGATTGATTAACCACGAAACATATATGTACAATATCCTGCCCACCCATAAAAAAACAATCATGTATGTTCAGTAAAAACAATCATGTATGTTCAGTAAAAATATCCTGCCCACCCACCCATATTTATCTGAATCTTCCCCAACTATGTATGTTCCTGATCTAAATAACAGTGGCGACTTGTTGCTTCCTTTCCATGTTAATATCAATCAAAAAAATCGCTGTACATCTTCGAAGAAATATGGAAGGAGAAAGTTGTAGGCATAAAGGATGTAGGTGCACCCGGGTTGAACCACACCTTTTCAAAATAAAGGTGGATGTGCCATATGAATATTCAACAATGAACAAACAAAGTAAGAAATATAACTTCATCTTGACTTTTGTTTTGCTAATATATATAATGGACTGCACTCACCATTGCTTGTCCGGGTTTGTATCCAAGGAATACCGGCTGACAACCCGTACCTTGCATATAATCTGATTCAACAAGGGTATGGTTAACAATTGGTCGGGGTCCACCTTGAAGTTTTACTGCTCACACATAGTAAACCTGACAGAGAAGAAACAATTCATACCTTTATTGTGGGTGTGGTTGGCTAAATATATGTAAGTGCAGTCCAGAACCGGCCACCACCACAAAATACAAGTGAAACAACACAAGAGGTGAATTAATATTTACACAGGAGTATCAACCTTACAATTTCTCCCAGCAAAGTTGTAAATCAGCGATATTTCTTTCGGGACGGAGGAAGTATTAAATAAGTAGAAAAGGAATGGATAATATTAGTCGTGCTAAAAGGAGACTGATGTTCATCTTTGATCGTTTTTCAAACCTAATCACTTGATGGGAAGATTGAAGTAATGTTCCCATAAGATGTTATTTCCAACAGTTATTTGTATTATTATGATGACATATCATTAACAATGTGACAATGAACTGCTTTAACTAGCAATATTTATGGGTGAATAACTCACACATAACTGCTCTAACTAACATTTTAATGGGAAAACAACTCATATAGAAATTAATTGTGGAAACAAACTTTGCATTGTTTTTATTAGTTGTAGTGTTCTGTATTTTTCAACATATAAGGAAGAACTATTAATATATCAATGTTAACAAAAGATTTCATCATAACGTACATACTAATTAACAATACTGACGTGGAAATGTGGAGGTCGCGGAGCTAGTTCATAGTGTCTATGTTGATAAAGTAATATCTTACCATAGACGACAGTGTCGTGATGTGTCGAGGCATAGTATAAAGTGCTTTGAATTCCACCATCGTCTGCACTGCATTCCTCTTCACACTAAAACAATGTCCTAAACGGTTTCGTTCGATAGAATCAAAATCCCCTGGTGTAAATGTAGCACTATGGAGGATCAGATCTGTGATCCATTTTCGTGGAAACTCTTCTTTTGCTTGTGTCGGTACGATGAGGGTGCAATGGGTGTGAGGCGGCACAACACCATACAATGGCAGCCTTAGGAAGGAGGGTCCCCCACTTTTCTCCCTAAGCGTAAACGTGATGTGTTTGTTGGTGTTATTTGTTAGCTGAAGCGGGCACATGATAACCTTGTTTGCCTCAAAGGGGAAGCGAAGTGCTGGCGGGTGAAGGATAAGAAGATTGTTGGACCCACCCTCTGGGATTACATGTGTACTGCTTTCTGCTGATAAAAGCCTATCAATTATATTCTTCATACTTTCTGGTCTGTAGGCTGGTATTAAGTTAGTGCACTCAATCCCAATCTCAGCACATACTTGTATTTGACCCCACCATGATATATCTGACTTATGGCTCCAAATTTCACGTACCTGGGGCGATTCCAATAATGAGTACATTACGAAGGGAACAATCTTTTTCAATTGAAACTCAACTTTAATGCGTAAGATCGTTATTTTAAATTTTTACTTGGAAAGCACACATATAGAATTTTTCTTACATGTTCAATACTTCGAGACCCCTTCATTCCAGTCAAAAGCTCCATAATTATAACACCAAGACTGTACAAGTCAAACTTGCGTGTGACTTGTAATACCTCTCCTTCACTCTCATGCGATTCTGGTGCCCAATATCCCCTAAAAGACACATATAGCCTCATAAAATAGTAATATGCAGAGTGAATGTGATATAAAATTACATTATGGCCAAAAAAGTTAAAGATTTAGCTCTCAATATGCTTTAGTTGGCTTACAAAGTTCCTCGCACATTATTAGTCATGAATCTTGTTTGATTTT
The DNA here is from genome assembly GCF_018294505.1 of Triticum aestivum. Taxonomy (NCBI): domain Eukaryota; kingdom Viridiplantae; phylum Streptophyta; class Magnoliopsida; order Poales; family Poaceae; genus Triticum; species Triticum aestivum. The sequence goes on along the minus strand of NC_057813.1, from coordinate 762,049,758 downwards.
CCTCAATACACCTTGACTGTCCGAAATCGGTAATTTTCGGCATCATATGTTCATCCAACAATATATTTCCCGGTTTTAAATCCAAGTGCAGAATATTTTGATTGTGAAGATAATTTAACCCCTCACAGATCCCTTTTATTACTCGGTAAAGCTCTATCCATTCAAGTTCTCTGGATGAATCTACAAAAGGGAGATGAGAAATGGGATTTAGTTTAGTACATATATTAGACACTTGACTTTCTTAAGTTGTGGACGCAAGATGAGAAGATAATTTCAGTTATATGCCTAAGTTGGTTGAACCAACCAAGCAATACCCAATGAAGAAAATTAAGATGTAAACATGGTCTTACTCTTGATATAAACATCAAGACTTCCTTTTGGCAGATACTCAAAGCAGAGCAATCTTTGTTGCACATCTGCCATGACTAATGTTCCATTGTAATTTGCCATATTTCCTTGTGTGTCAGAACAATATCCCAGAAATCGTACGATATTCTTGTGCTTCGCCTTCACGAGACATTTAACCTCTTCTTGAAATTCTTTCTCGTGCATGTGCGTTTTGAGCAACTTCTTTACAGCGACATATCCATTCTCAAGTGTTGCCTGCAGCCGGCCAGGAGATGCATGGATAAACATGAGTATTCATTTCTGACAAAATTTTATGAATGGGAGGTTGAGAAGGGGCAGCTGTGAGGGTGTTGTACCTTATAAACAGTCGCAAAGCCGCCTCTGCCAATTTCCATGTCATCGGAGAAACCGTGTGTGATTTCTATCAAAAGTGACAAAGGCAGGGCCATGGGCTCTAGGGTCGGATCCACTAGCATATACTCCAGGTCACGTTGTGTAATAATAGCTTGTCCAACCATTGCGTACCCTGATTATATAGGATGTCAGCAGCACTAGCAGGAAACAAGAGTTTGCGGACAAATCATCTGTACGTATGGGAGAAGTAGTTAAAGCGAGCTGGCATCATATCGAGCCATATATGCAAATAGAGAGTGGTTTTTCAGCTCCCGAGTGCATAGGCACCCTCTATGAACAGTAAAATCAAAACAAATAGAAACAAAACCTTGCATCATGAAAGATGATCAAACTTTTTAGGTGCTTGCAAGTTTTCATGCCAAAAAACCATTCGAGGAGCTCTACACACGGAAAAGAGTTCAGTGCTTGAAGTTTTGAGCACTTTTAGCACTGAAATATGAAACTCGTCCGTACACCTTTCTCTACATGACATTTTGGCATGAAACTTGCAAGAAACTAAAAAGTTTGACCATCTTTGTTGTTGCAAACTTTCATTTTTCTTTGATTTTTTGTCAATTTTTTTGAATTTACTGTTGATAGCGGTGCCTAGGCACGCCCTGGAGCTATTACACCTTTCTCATGCAAATAGGAATATCCAAATATAAACTTCCTTAACTTAGAGTGCTTTAATTAGATTGGAGAGCACTCAATAAGATGCAATGAACAGAGCAAGCACACCTCTTGGATAAACCTGTAGTTATTTTTAGTTTCATAGTTCACCTTGCCTTCCAAGTTCCAATCCACCAAGCATAATGAGTTGGAAGTTTTCTTGACCCGTAAAACATAAAGCTTCGAGGAGAGACTAGAGTATCCTAAACTACTCTCCTAATTAAGCAGACGTTCAAATTAAGAAGGTAAGGTAATTACCTGGAGATATATCAAGCCCTGCTGCTGCACAAGGCTTGTCTTCAACAGGTGCACACACACACACACACACACACACACACACACACACACACACACACACAGAGGGAGAGAGAGAGAGAGAGAGAGAGAGAGAGAGAGAGGTTGTATTGGTGATGCCAGATCTTGTGAAGAGAGAGAGAGAGGTTGTATTGGTGATGCCAGATCTTGTGAAGAGAGAGAGAGAGGTTGTATTGGTGATGCCAGATCTTGTGAAGGTATACTGGGGGGAGACCGAAGGTATAAAAGTTGCTCCAGCATTAGGTTGACTTGACTGACTCTACACCTGCCTTAAAAGTCATATGTTGGCTTTAAAAGAAAGTTCAATTATTGTTGAGAAGAGACAAAATTTGAAAGACTATCATTGCACAAAATGTGTCCGTCATAAGACATTGTTTAAGCTAGCCCAAGCTAGACATTATTGTTTGTACTACGCCAAGATAACTTAGTGTACACTAGCGATCATGACCCGTGATCGACCCTTTGTCGTATTTAGATACTTAACCTGCCATTGGTATATTTCAAAGTCTACATATAATGTGATTCTCATCACCATCACTGATGTATATGCTGACAAGGAAGACTCGCATGTTCAGATACGATCAAGTCATTGAGTTAGGTACTAGGTAGCTATTTCAACAATAAGAAAAAAGAGTAGATGTGATTATAGTCTATAATGCGTGTCCAATCTCAACCATTGTAAATTAATTCGTACAAGTCCCAATTTGCTGCTCCATGTGATTGAAATTAATTTAGTTATGTTTGTTACGCTACAGTCTGGTGCCAAGGACAAGACTAGCAAATCGAACCCCACCTGCTCTCCTACAAAAACAATGACGAAGATGGACGAGCCACTAATTGAACGGCCATTGTGGTCCAAACCATCGTGTTGTCTTTGGTTGGTAAAAAATATCAAGAATTATTGGAATCCATCTGCTCTACTCCGGTGGTTTATGCTTAATAGTATTGTGAATGAGACATAATTTAAAACAAAAAAAAGTCAAAAAAATTTGCAACTTTGAAACAACCAACATGATCAATCTATTGATGATCTTGCACAGTTTTAGCTAAAAATAACATTCGAGGATCCCTCACCTAAAAAAACAAAACCATTGTTCAAAGTTTATGTACATTTTTTAGCAGTAATTTTGTTTTTTTTTTGCTGGGGGCTCCATGAAGGTTTTTGTTGCTAAACTTTGCAAGAACATCAAATCTTTGATCCATGAATGTTTCATATACTTTTTTATTTTTTTTTTCAATTTTTTATGTGTTTACTGTTCATGAGTGTGCCTAGGCACCCGGGAGCTGTTACACTTTTCTCAATGTGAATTGGAAAAGCTCCACTGAATCACTATTACGGCATGCATCCAGCGAACGCTGTTCCCAAAATCAATTTCAGTTCAGTTATTGCCGACCTTATTGCCGGATAGGAGACACGACAAGGTGGGTTACAGTGCGCTTGAGGCAACCTGCACGGCATGAGCTTTGCTTACTTGGCATTTCCAAAATAACGTTGCAGACGGGGCGTGACCGGTAAGTACGATACAATTTTTTGGGAAGATTTCTTTCGGGCCTTTTTGTATCGAGAAGCATTACACATTGGATAGCCGGGTTTTTTCGCGTGCTCCTTTCAATAAATGATGCAATTGTTGGTGCATGTATTGTATCTAACGTGCGGCAGATCAAGAGGACACACGATCTTCTTGGCCTTATCCATACTAGTAGGACATAGATTCCCTGTGGGAAGAACATTCGTTAGGTATTTGAGAAACTCATCGAGGCTAGTGTCAGTCCATTTGCTTTTAGCCTTCGTCTTTAGAAGTTCGAGCCTGAAACTCAAGCGAGTCACCTCGGGATCGCAACCATCATACAATGAAGTGTTCGAGTCTACCACCAGTTGCTCTAGCTTGGCCTCCTCTCTAGAAGCAGCTTTGTCAGTACTCGTCTCCTTGCGAAGCAGGTCTCGAACATGAGGGTCCCGCACGATTGAACTTAGTAGTGACAAAGTGTGCGGCATGTAGTCCACGTTTTTCTGCCGCCATGTCCGGCCTCTTCTCCACCGCCATATCCGGCCTCTTCCCCGACACCATGCCCGGCCCCTTCTCCGCCGCCATTATCGTCATCTTTTCGTCTTGCCCCGTGCTGTCATTGGCTTCTCCGTCGGCGTCCTCCTCATCATCATTATCATCTTCAATTATCCACCGAGTATAGCCATCCATGAAATCAAACGACCATCCTTATAGGGGTCGAGCCAAACTCCTCCTTTGCATCTTCAACACGGACATATAATCTTTGTCCGGTTATTTTCATTCATGTCCTGCACCGTGGACCGCAACCACCTTTCCATCATTGTTCCACTGACAATCTTGAACGCATGCACGGTAATAATAAATAAGTTGACTATAAAAATGCATGCATGCATCAAAGTCATACAAAAATTCGGCATGACCTTTCCTAAAAATAGGACATATAGAGTTTGCCCGAAATTCGCAGAAACGGAAATAAATCGACATGGCATATCTAGTTAGGGAGGTACATAGGTCACTTCATTAAATGGGTAGATCTACCTACACTACTAGGGAAAAGCCTATACATAGAACTTTAGCAGTAGCGCGTGTTAAAAAAGGGCGCTGCTGCTAGATAGCAGTAGCGCGCGCGAGAAAACCGCGCTGCAGACACACAAATAGCAGTAGCACGTCCAGGCGTAAAAGCGCTACTACAAAAATTCCCACCGCTAAGCCGATCGGCTACACATAGTAGTAGCGCTATTTTATAAACAGCGCTACCGCTAACTTTATTGTAGCAGCGCGTTTATTTGTAAGGCGCTACTGCTAACGAAAATAAAATAAATTGAAAAACAAGTAGAAAAGTAAATGAAAATGAAAGAAATATAAAAAGGAGAAAGGAAAAAAATAAAATGTAAAGAAAAATAAATGAAAAAAGGAAAAAAGGAGAAAGGAATAGGAGTAGCGAGTTTCAGGAAATGCACTGCAGCTAACTTAGCTATAGCGCGTTTTCGGAAACTCGCTACCGTTAAGTTTTCACTTAAACAGCGGTCCCCCCCCCCAGCCACCACTTCTTCCCCAAATCCCTCGCCCTAGCCGCCGTCTCCCTAATTCGCCGTCGCCCCACTTCGCCGCCGTCTCCCCCCGAGGCCGCCGTCATCCTCACCGCCGCCGCTCGAGGCCGCCCTCAGCCTCACCGCCGCCGCCCGAGGCCACCCTCGACCTCACCGTCGCTGCCCGAGGCCACCCTCGACCTCACCGTCTCCGCCCTCCACCTCACCACCGCCCGAGCCTGCCCAGGACAGCCGTTGCCCGTGCCCGAGCCCGCCCTCTCCGCCCCTGCCTCTGTCGCCGAGCACCTCCCCGCCACCGTCTCTCCCCTCTTTGTAAGTCCCCCACCCCTCCCCCCCACTCCTCTCTCTCTCTGCATTTTAGAGCAAAAAATAGTAGAGCAAAAGTTTCTTTGTAGCAAAATTTAGTTTAGAGCAAAGGGTGTTAAGTAGTAGATGTTAGAGCAAAAATTAGTTTAGAGAACAAAATTTGGTTTACAACAAAAGTTAGTTAGGGCAGTATGGTTTAATTAGGGTAGATGCTGCTTGTATAGTATATAGTGATACTAGTAGATGTTAATTAGGTTAGGGCAGTAGTGGTACTAGTAGATGTTAATTAGATGTTTTTCAGTTAGGGCAGTAGAGTTTTGCTAGGTTAATTAGGTTAGTAGTGCTGCTGCTAATAGTAGTGGTACAGTAGGTTAATTAGGTGAAGTTAAATGAATAACCTAAATGAATGAAAGTAGTAGTTAACTGAATTTTTTCCTTTCATCATTATAGAGCACTAAAGTTAACCGAATTTTGTTCTATTAGTAGTTAAATGAATTTTCTTGTACACTTTGTTTTTGAATTAGCTTGTGAAATTTGGACATGTGGTTGCTCGTGTATATTTGGACATGTGTTGCGGTGTCCAAGAGGGATATTTGAACACTATTTCCAGGGAATGAAGATGAGTGGCCTATATTTTGCCGAAATGTTGATTCATTTCCGTTCCGGCAAATTTCAGGATCTCGATTTGTCCACTTTTTAGCAAAGGTCATGCCGAAATTTTCCATGAATTTCAGCATGACTTGTGCTACAAACTAGGACATATCGAGTGCGCTGGATTTGCCTCACCCGGAAGGAGTCAACGTTCCTGCAAAACAATAGGCCTTTTTTATGACATTATTCATTTTATTAGGTTTAGAATTAATTGAGTAGATTTAATCGTAGGAAACATGGCTAGCAACGATGAAGGACATGGTGCTGGTGATTGCGACGACGTCTACTAGGCGGCAGACGAATTTTTGAGACTTGCCGACAATCAACCGATGTTTTTGCTGGGCTCACCGGTGGCATCGGGGACTGAGACCGACATGCAGACCGGTGCTGAGACTGAGACCGGTGCTGCCTCGGGGAGCGGAGCCGATGTAGAACTGAAAGCAAAGAGGCAACGGCTTCCTAACAAACTCAGGACTACTAGACTGGTGGTCACGGAGGTAGACGACGGCATTTTTGAGCCAAAGGCGCCCGAGGAAGCACGCAGGTGCTACGACAATCAAATAGGCTGCATCGTACGGACAACCGCCACCATCAACGATGAGAAACTACGGAAGATAGATAATATGAGGCCCTCCCTCCTAAAGAAGTTTCACCAGATATTCTTGTTCCCGGTCCGGAATGAAAAGGATTATAAAGATCCAGATAAGGACCCGGCAATGAAGAAGATAAACAAACACGCCATGACCAAGTTTAGCAACGCGTTGGCCGCCTGGAAAACAAGAGTGAAAGTAAGGATCATCGACAAGAAGGAACCCTACTCCGAGATTGTAAAGGATAATCCGACAATCACGGAAGAGCAGTTTCAAATATTCAAGGTGACTTGCGAGGCCGAAGCTGCCCAAAAAAAGTCTAAGTACATGAAAGGGCTTCAAGAGAGGAACATTGGGAGCCACCACCTCGGAAGCCGTGGTTACGGCGGGAAGAGGTCCAAATAGGCCAAGGAGGACGCGGAAGCCGCGAGTCTGGGCATCCCAGACCCCTTGGCGGAGTTCACCGTCCCGCAGGAGCATGATGTCCTCAGGGCCCGGCACCATTGGGAACCGGTGAAGAAGGTTTACGAGATAAATGCGGTCACGACGGAGTTCATTAGACTGCTGGTAATTTTAGTTTCTAATCAATTCGACTACACATGTTAGTCATATTTGTAAACGATCCTTGTGCCTTTTGCAGAGAGAGCAGCACAAGATTGCGGCTGAAAGCGACTCGCCGTCTGAGCCATTGGCGAGGCCCAAGTGGGACACTCCGTTCAACCGGGTGTTGAACATATTGAAACGACTCCCGGTGGATACTCGACCGTCGTATGGACGCGTGCACGGTGTCAGAGATGGCGCCACATGGAAGAAGTACTACCGTGAGACCAGGAGGAGAGAAAGGAAAGACGGAGGTTAACTGAAGAAAACATCGACAAGAAGGTTGAGATTGCGGTTGAGAAGAAAACATCGACAAGAAATCATCTCAGACAGTCGCAACAGCGGTAGCTGCCGCAAAACTGGTGGTTGTAGATATGTCTACTTCCTTGGTTCCGGCCATTTTCAATTGGACCAGGCAAAATCCAGAAAAAAATGTAGCGGACTTTCCCCTTGCTGACTTCTTGGGGAACGTTGCACCAGCACCTACTCCCGCACCTCCTCCCGCACCGGCTCCCGTACCTGCTCCCGCACCAGCTCCCGAACCGGCTCCCGCACCTGCTCCGGCACCGGACGTGCTCGGTGGTGCTTCGTCTTTGGCTGAGCTCGATGCCTCACAGTATCTGTCACACTGGCACCCCTTCAATAAATGTATAATCTCCCGTTTTCGTTGCCTTTCGGATGTCTCACGTCGCATACTTTTATTTGCAGGCCGACGAAACCCCGTGCACCATATTGTACACCATTGGCAACCAGAAGGTGGACATGGGGAAGGCGACGATAATGGAGTCGAAGGAACAATTGTTCCACAGCCGGCCGATGCCCCCGCACGTCTTCAAGGTTTCCGTGGCCAGTGTCAAACCGGGCCATGAGAATTTGCTTCCTCTGGTACTAGTGGGGGATGACGACGAGACCCCGCGGCGGCTTGGTGATTGTTGCAATGGGTCGGTCCTCTTGTGGCCAAAGAGTCTACTTCGTCTGGAGGCAGCCGGGAGCACACTCACAACCACGCAGCAGCAAGGTATGAACATCAACACCCCACCTACCCAATTAGCCTCGGGTGTCGGGTTGGGTGATAGAGGATGCGGTAAGGAAGATGCTCCATTAGTCGTTGATGACGTCGCCATGGATGAGGATGAGGATGACGATGGCACTCAACAGTATGTCTATACTGGGGCCTACTCATTGTTTGAGCGTCTTGAGTCGGTGACTGAATTGTTGTCTCCGGAGGCTGAACGTATTATGGAGGACCTTCCGGTAGTAAAGAAGTTTAGGAAGAGAGCAAGGAAAGGCAAAAAAGTTGATTCTATGATCCAGCCGCCTCAACAGCCTCGACTTCAGGACCGTATAGATATCCCCGATGCGGATAAATGGCATATCCCCGGTCAACCAATCCTACCTACAAGAGCGCTAGGGGCCAGATACGGCGATCTAAGGAGACTTCATGACGATGTGTTGCGGATAGAGAAAGTACTCATCGCCTCGAAATCTCCAGGATACCCACTTTACGTGGTTAAAGTTCCGCGGCAATTGTCATACGTCGACTGCTTCCCCGCGGATAAGTTCTTCCTTCAGTTTGATTACATATTCGACATGTTTCACGTGAAGAAGCTAGATTTTATGTTTGTCCGCCTTTATGCCTTGCACATGAACTACATCATCGGGCTTGAGCAGATACCTTATATCTGTGTCGCTGATCCGTACTACCTGCACGAGGCCTTCTTGGGAGTCTGCACAAAGCACCGTGAATACGCGAGGGAATACATCGCCAGTTTCATGCTCGCCAATAAGGACAAGGAGACGATTCTCGTGCCTTATCATCCCGTGTAAGTCATCCGCACGGATATCCTTCCTTCGATTTCAATCATTCATCTGCACGGTGGAGGCTAATTAATTTGAGGTGTACTTATTTTGCGCAGTAGTGGGCGTGCCGTCCTCATCATCCTCTACCCCCGATACTCCCACGCTCTTTACTTGGACTCGTCGAAGAACATTCACAAAAAGGATTAGTCCCACATCAAGGATGTTCTCAACAGTGCTATGTTTTACTACCAATCACTGGGTGGAGAGGTCAGGGATAAGAAGAAAAGGGGCGGCAGGGTCGCCTTCAGCCATAAGACCGACTTCTGCTGCATCCAGCAACCAAGTGATTCTCTTAATGATGGATTCTATGTCCTACACCACATGCTGGAGTACAGACGGGATAACCAGAACCTTCGCATATCACCTAGATCCGGCGATGCCCATATTCTGCAATGGGCAAAGAACTTAGGAGATATCGAGGATCATCGACTCCGAGCTGAGTTCTATCACATCCAGCGTGAACTTGCCCAAATCATCATGAAGGAGGTCGTCGAAAAAACAGGGATATTCTACGAAGAAGGACAAATGTCGTGGGAATACGTCCGAACATGGGTAGCCTCTCAGCATCTCGACATGAAGCCTTTCACTAAGCTCGGGGACTATCTCCCTGACCTCGATGGATGGCATGACATGTTGGCGTGATTGTCGATATATGACAATGTGTCCGTTTAGTCCATACTTTCTGTATGAAAAAACTTTGAGTTATGCGCGGTGAAACTTTATTTGTGATGTAATTAAACCGTCCTCCTCCTCGACTAGCGAAGATCACTCTAGTTAGGGTATATTGGGTACGATGAACTTTGTTATTTATGCTTATGATATGTTGTTTCTATTTTTGCCAAGTCTGTCTCTTTCTATTGCTCAACTATATATGTTGCATATCATCGACTCATGTGACGATGCAGGTGCATAGATCATCAATGGCGAAGAAGTGCTATGCCAGGAGTATATATACGACGAGTGGCCGGAGTGTCAGGCCCAGGTGTACCGGTTTCCGGTTTCCGAGCGACAAGCAGTAGTTAGTTTAGGTTCACGCTAATGCGAGAGAGGGATACGAACTCATGTACTGCATAGTTCCGCTCTCACTCAAAGTGATAGCTCTTCTCGCGTATATCATTGTTTAGATGGATGACGATATATTTGCAAGCAATTGAGACTTGTATCACTATTTTCGAGATGATGACGAGAGACCACTTTGTGTTGGATGATGATTATGATGATGACATGATTTGATAGGACTAGTTGTATGTATATGCTATGATTACATTTGTATGTGTATGATATGCTAAAGATTATTGTATAAAGCCTGTTCAAGTACAAAACAGATATGCAGAAAAAAAACTAATAAAACTAGTAGTAGCGTGGGGAGAAAATTTAGCAGTAGCACCTCCTTACCAGTAGCGCTTCCCTGTAAAAAGCGCTGCAGATAATATCAGCAGCGCTCTTCCCTGAAGCGCGCTACAGCTATCCATGTATAGCAGTAGCGTGGGACGACAGGCGCTACTGCTATACAATAGTTGTAGCGCCTTATCAGTAGCGCATCGTCCCGCGCTACTGATAGGCCTAAAACCCGCACTGCTGCTAGGCTTTTCCCTAGTAGTGCTAGTTAGTTGGGGAAGGAGATGACTCTAACTAGTGGAGGGGGAGGTAAAAGAGAAAGAAGTTGCATTAATGGAGGTAGTGTAGTTAGTTAGGAGCAATAAAGAGAGAGAAAGAGAGATAGAAGAAAGAGAGTAATGGGGGAAGAAGTAATGAGGATGAAGCAAAGTGAGGGAGAGAGAAGGTGGGAGCTAGGGGAAAGTGAAAGGAAGAGAGGATGGGGGAGGGGAGGGGGAGGGAAAGGGGATGAAAAAGGTGGCTGCGCTTTAGCAGTAGCGTAGGGGAGGAAAAGGCGTTGCTGCTAAAATAGTAGCAGCAACGCGCTACTAAAACAGGCGGTACTGCTAAGAGGGCCCCAACATGTGGCCAAGTCCAAACTTAGCAGTAGCGCATAGACATAAAAACGCACTACTACTACCCTGTTAGCAGTAGCGCCGTTTCTAGAGGGGTACTACTACTATACCTACGTTGTTAGGAGGGGTCTGACAATTTAAGTAGTAGCATGTTTTACTCCTGCCGCGATACTGCTAGGTGGATAGTAGTAGCGCTATATGAATACACGTGCTACTGATAATAAGCAGTAGCGCCTCCTTTTGGCCTGCGCTACTGATAAGCTTTTGTGTATAATCTTTTCCCTAGTAGTGTTGTGCATGACAATGGGTTCCTGCTCGTCCTTCTTCACCTTGAACACCCACTTGAGACCGATGGCTCGGTGCCTAGTGGGCAGTGTGGTGAGTGTATCCAAGTGGCGTTGTCATTGATCGACGCCAGCTCGTCCAGCATCGCGTGGCGCCAGTAATCCTATTGCTCGGCCTCTGCGAATGTGGTCGGCTCCTCGGCGGCCTTCAGATGCAGGACCTCGTCGCCACCAACATCCACCTACTCGGGTTGCTACGGTGCTGTCGTAGGCTCGCAAAGAAGATCCCCCATGCGTCCGAACCTGTATGGAGCGCTAACGATGTCATTGGCGTCAAACAGCTCCGACCTCGACATTGGCGGGGTTTCGAACTGCCTCCCGGGACCCACCTTGCTTGACGTCGTGGTGTCTGGAGACACCGTACCCAGGGACGGTGTTCTTGGGGCTACGGTTCCTGGATCCACATGTCCCGGGCTTCCTGTGGTTGTAGAGTACATTGGGTACTCCACGGTGAAGGAGCTGGTTGCCAGGGCCTCCCCCGACGCCTCCCAAGTCCATCGCACGTCTTCGTCGAACATGACGTCTCGCGAGACATGCACATGCTTTGAGATGGGGCCGTACACCTTGTATGCCTTAGAGCACGTCTCCTAGCCCACGAACGCCATTGGGGTGCTCCTGTCATCGAGCTTCTGCAGCTGTGGACTTGTCGTCTTGACATGCCCAATGCAGCCAAAGGTGCGGAGGAAGCATACGTCGGGCTTCATCCCGTACCGCGCCTCGTAAGGTGTCTTTCCGTTGACGCTCCTTGTGAAGAAGCGGTTGAGGATGAAGACAACCGTGAGAACGGCCTCCCCCCAATACATGCTAGGCACCTGCTTTGCCTTGAGCATGCAGCATGCCAACCCGAGCACCGTCTGGTACCTCCGCTCAACGACGTTGTTCTGCTGCGGCGAGTAAGGGGTTGTGAGGTGACGCTACACCCCTTTCTCGACGTAGTGCTTGTAGAATGTGGCCTACGTGAACTAGCCGCCATGGTCCATGCGCCGCACACGCAGCTTGTGGCCTGACTCGACCTCTGCTGCCGCTTGCTACTACACGATGGCTCGCTCTGCCTCGTCCTTGAAGGTGAGAAGAAGCACCCACATGAACCTGTTGTAGTCATCGACGAGCAGCAGGATGTAGCGATGCCCTCCTGGCGTTGCTGGTGTGATTGGGCCGCACAGGTCCCCGTGAAGCAGCTCCAGTGAAGTTTGTCGTCGAGGAGGGGCTGAGGAAGACTACCGCCGCATGGTGTTTGTGGCCACGGAACCAGAATCCATGAGCTCCATTGAATCGGGATCGAATCGTAGCGTACGAGCGTGTTGTTTGCCTCACTATGACGTCTCTTTTTCTTTCACGCATCTAGCGAGTGGTCGTTGGCTCATTAGATATTCAAAGTGACTGGTCATATATGGAAATATTATTCCCAAATACTTCAAAGTGCACGCGCACCATCCGGGTGAAATGAGCGGCCAAACAGGAGCCACTCGATCATCCCAGATCGTGCGGCCCTCGCCGTCAGGTGGTACCTGGTCGGGAGGCCATCGAACGCGCACGTGGCTGGGCCCGCCCGCAAGCGCCGCTATCCTAGTCCAGTCGGTTCACGTCACGCAGGACACACCCGTGGCACGGGCCCCACTTTTCATGGAGAGAGTTGACAGCACGGAGGGTGAGCCACGCCTCTATCTCCTTCCCTCATCCATTTTCCTCTCATCTCGTTCCATTTCTTCCCCAAATCCGCGAAAAGAGGCAACCGCTGCCGTGACTGCAGCCGAAGATGGGGCGCGCGGAAGATGAAGGGCGGGAGCACGGCAGGGATCTTCTTCTCATCGCCATCGCAGGTATGGCCGTCCGCCAATTTTTGCCTCACATCTCTTGCTTCCCCATTTCCCCCTTCCGAGTTCTAGGGTTTCCGGTGGATGTCCGACGAGTATGAGGAAGATTTCACGAGAAGGCGCCGCCCATGACTACTTGATCACATCCAGTGGATTTTTCGAGTTCCTGTTTGGTCAGAGGGAATCGAGGCTGCGTGTTCTAGGGGAGGATACGGGTTTCATGGCGAGTCACCTCCGTCTCACGCAGATTCATCGAGGGATTCTGGCGTGGTGTGCCTAGCCTGGCATTTTCGTGATTATTTTTGCTGCGATTTGAATTGGAATAGAAGGAAATAAGTGCATAAGAGTATTGAGAGGATAGTTTCCATGCTTTTGCTCAACCCTCAAAATGCATTTGTGTGTGGTTTCTCTGTTTTCTCTTAAGTTGCATGCATATAATTAACCAGTTGGCTAGTTTGTTGTAATAGTTGCACATGCACACAAATATAGTTGGATCGCACATATACGTATCTTAGTTGGCTAGCCAATTTATGAAGTTGCACAGTGAGGGTCAACCGGTTGCACGATCGATGATATTTAGATGGATATACTATGTAAACCATGTTGAAACAGTGTGTGTGGTTTTTTGGTTGCACACTCATGTGTGCCCTGTTGCCCAGGGTATGTGTCAAGAGTTTGCAAATCTAAGCAATTCATATCCTGGTTGGCTTTGCCACACTCATGCAGTTGCACAGGGAGGGCTATCTAGTTGCACGGTTGACGGCTAGTTTAGTTTTGGCTCCAGTTAATCATCTCCAGGCAATATGTATGCTGAATTTTTTGGTTGCACACTAATGTGTGTCCAGTTGGCCATACAGTGCATCAAGTTGCACACATTTTTGTTTGGTAGGTGTGCTTTGAGAAATCAGCATGAGTTGCTTACCTCATGGCACTCTTTTTGATATCAATTGTTTTTGCTCATTTTTTTCTTTTATACATTTGGTTGTTGCAACTAATTTGTTCGTTCACTTTTTTTTCATAGACCAAAAATGGTTGTAGAAGGAGATGCTACAAGGAGTCATGTTTGGTTTTTCATCGTTTTTCAGTTATCCTTGTAGCAGTTTTGTTTTGCAATTATAATAACTATTTGTTGGGTTTTCCGCCATGTTTTGTGTTTTGTTTGTTCTAGGCAGGGGTCTACGAACCGTTCTTCTCGGTGGAACTCCAAACAGCCCGCCGAGCGGCAGTCGCGCCGTGCTGATATCGATGGGGAGGCGGAGGATTATGAGGTAAGTATCGAGCAAGCAGTGTGAGTGCATTTCCCTTTTTTGCATACACACACAAGTAATTTTTTCCATGCATCCTTTAGGTTGCTGTTCGATTCCGCATTGTGAAATGGTGGAAATGGAAGGCCACCGCGCAGGTGGGAGTTGTATATGGAGGTGGCACATCGTCTGCAGCAGGTGTTGAGGTAACATGAAATGGTATTAGGCATTTTTATTTTCTTTTTTTCTACCCAAAGAAACCTGGGATATAATTTTTTTTACCCAGTTGCACAAGAACCAACTAGGTGTTGGCATCATGAACTTTATAGTTGCACAAGAATCAATTAAGAGTTGGTATCCTTAACTTTTCAAATATTTGCACAACAATATCATACGAGTTGGCATCCTCAACTTTCATAGTTGCACCAGAACCATTTGGGAGTTGGCAGTCTCAATTTTTTAAATAGTCCCACAACAATATCATATGAATTGGCATCCTCAACTTTCATAGTTGCACCAGAACCAATTGAGAGTTGGTGTTCTCATGTTTTTAAATAGTCCCACAACAATATCACATGAGTTGGCATCCTCAACTATTTTAGTTGCATAAGAACAAATCAAGAATTGACATCCCCAACTTTTTTTAATAGTTGCACAACAATGCCACCTGAGTTGGCATCTTCAACTTTTTTTGAGGGAGGCATCTTCAACTTCTTTACTTGCACAAGAACCATTCAATAGTTGGCATCCTCATATCTTCACATGCATCTGTTTTGCTAGGTTTGCAGATGCACTTGAATGTAGTTGTATCACATTTTTGGAAAATTATAATCTTTAAGAATTCACTATTTTTTCATTTCTTGTGTTCAGACATGCTAAATTCATCATGTTAGTTCAAAATTCATTACATAGTTGCACAAACATGCAATATGAACTGCATGCAGGAGTACTTGTAGTTGCACAAAATAGATGATGTAGTTGCACAACAGCCAACATAATTTTTTGGGAATTTTTCATACATAATTTTAGCCAAAACCAAAATGAATCTGAAATTATATGAGTTGGCATCTTCAACTTGTATATGAGTTGAAGATGCCAACTACTGCAATTCAAGCCCCACAAGTAGATGGATATGGGGGTGTTGTCAGATGCACTTGTGTTGGTTAAGTTGCGCAGATAGCCCCAGATCTGGTTCATTTTCTATAAGGCTTCATTTTTGCATCATGTTCAGGTTTTACAGGTTATGGGGGTGGGGGAGCTGCCGTAGCTTTGTGCACACAATTCTCAGCTACAAAGTCACATATATTATTGTGTGCAAAGATCAAAGGAAAAAACGCCTGCAAACCGTATTCAGTAGTTTCCTAGTTTGTACTAAATAGTTGCCCAGTTTGTACTAAATAGTTGCACACATACAAAACAGGGATTGGTTCAGTGTTTTTCTCACAAATTGTGTTTTAATCATGTCCAGGTTTATTTTGGTCAAGGAGCTGATGTAGATTCTGCACATAATTTGATGCTACACTTCTTATACGGTGCTATTGGAAGTACAAAGAAGATTTAGATGACAAGACTGTGTATTCTCATTGTTACTACTGCTTGTGCTTTTTTAGTCTGGTTTGTTTGTTGCACACATTGCAGCAAAAGTTAGCTTTGATGTTAGTTCAGTTGCACAAATATCTGCTTTTTTTTGCACAGACACTACATCCTGTTAATTTTGATATCTAAACCTACCGCCTTGTGTTTAGTTGCACACATCTAGGCAAAAGTTGGCTTGGATTCATGTTTAATTGTACAAATATATGTTTTTTTCACAGGAACTACATCATGTCTATTTTTGCATCTGCAACTACTCCCTTTTGTTTATTTGCACACATCCAGGCAATAGTTGGCCTGGATCCATGTCTAGTTGCACAGGAAAGTGTTTTATTATACAGAGATCGGATTCAATTCTACTTTGTTGCTTCATGTTCCTTCTTCCTCCAACTATGGAGAAGATTTGTGTCAGATCCAGAGGGAAAGTGAAGAGGCCAAAGGAAAGTTACATAATGGTGCTGCCTGGTATGGCTCTGAACTCCCTCTTCTTAGAACTGAAGATTTTTCACCTAGTTGTGCTCTGCCATGTCAGCTCTGTAGGGTTTGGATCCAGGCCTGGGATCCCCTTCTTTCTTGGAGAAGAAGAAGGGCGACCCAAGGGGGGAGGAAGTGTGGGTGAGGGGTGCGTGGGAGGTGTGGGGAGGTAGTGGTTGGGAGCGTGATAGCGATGGGGGAGATTTTCTGTTGGTTGGGAGTGTGGAACACGGGTCGGAAGGAACTTCCCTTCTTGGGATCAAGGGGGGACAGAAAGTTACCTTTTGGGGCTGGCCGCTTCATCGCGCTAGCGGGCAGCCGGCCGCCCGCTAGACGCCTCCAATATTATTTTAAAACACGGTACAGATATAGACGCACATATATACACGTAGATACTCATCCTTATAAACACACACGTAGACCCTACCTTTACGAGTATCTTCGAAAAAAGGAGCTGACATATTATCTTGATATCGGCTGCCGACACCTCGAGCAGCAGGACATGGTGGGAGGGAGGAGGGTGGCGGGGCGAACCACAGAGACACATGCCACGGAAGTGGAATCCATCAGCTTCGCTGAATCAGGATCAAACGTAGCGTAAGAATTAGGAGACAGCACTTTCATTGTTTGTAGGTGATATGATAAGTCAATCTCCAACAACCTTGAGCCTCCCATATGTACATGCATCTCATTCGTCTTCAAATCAAGAATTAGGAGCACACTATCGTGATATTTCCATTGTACCCGCAGCAGCATCACGTCGCCGATCCTCTTCCCAAAGCGGTCAAATTCGACAACTACATCAGTGCCAGCGCCAAGAGCAATGTTTGGGCACACGTGCCATATTTTCTCCTCAATGTCAATCACATTTTGCAGCGACCAATCACCACTACCGGCATCTGTTTGTACTGTGGGGAGTTGTAGCCACACAGATATTTTGTACCCCTCTATGGTGAGCAATTTCAATAGGTTCCCGTCCGACGATGTTGCCAAGTGGACCTGTCTTGCTCTGTGGTTGGTGGGCGGGAGATTAATTGGTCTCGGCATCCCCGTACTCATGTCGTAGGAGACGATTTGGTCACCGAGGTGCGTTAGCCAGTGGAGGATGCTACTGTGAAGGACGGCTGGGTCGCTGTTCAGTTTGACAGACTACCATGGAAACCGATGGTGTCTCACCTGAGTAGGGACGGGCTCCCACGTACTAGAGGAGGTTGTGGCCACATGTACTCTGATGCTCCATCGGGAGCAATACGCAAAGAGCAGCATGAAGGAGTCATTGATGCCATCCACTGAAGTGAGTAGGACATACTTATGAGACCTACTCATCCTACTATGGAAACCTGGAGGTTTTGCGAGGAAGGTGCGTTGGCCGGTCATGGGATTGTACACACACAGCTCAAGATTGTGCTCGGACTCAGGTCGCGTTACGATGTGTAGGTAGTTGGAGTTGCCTCGCACTGTGAGGGGCCTACGGATGAAGAGGAAAAGGCCATGGCAAGACGTCATCGGATTATACTCGCGAAGGATATCAGCGGCGTCGCGTGACATGAAGGGCAGAAGGCGGTCGTCGCAGAAGGACGCGGCAGCAGGTGTAAGCGGGTCCGCGAGAGTGAGGGGTACTTTGTTATAGGTGCAGAGATTGACGATGATGCAGGGAGCAACTTGTTGGCTGATGCGGCGGATGAATGGCATGCTTAGGATGTTGCGGCGGAGATGCTTGCAGACGGCGGCGCAGTGGACCAGTTTAAAAAATGCAGTGCGAGCCACAATCTCGAGCAGGACATCAGCGGGTAGCGTGGCGATCTCCACGGCAGCTGGTGCGCGTCGGTGGCGTTTCCCGGGCACCCTGGCGCCCCGGCACGATCGAGCTAGCCATGACAAGGAGCACAGATGGAAAGGCGCCATTGCGACCCGCCGGCCCTATGTATACAGAATAGAAGCAATTGTAAATAAAGAAGGAAAGAAAGGCGGCTTGGGGAGTTAGAGTTGGGCTGGGAAACGACACGTGATTGATGCAAAGCAAAGATGGATCCTAAGCGTACGTACCCAATGCATCTTCTTGGAGGCAGCTGACCCTAACCGTATATACACGTAGCCAACGCAACTTGTCCTAAGGACGTACGAATTGATTTGCGCCATCGGCAAAACATGATCGATATACAGAGATCGATATACATGCACCACGATCCAAACATCTGCGACGGTCACAGACGACCGGCAGCCCCACCAAATTAACATACACCCCAGACCTCATCAGCTAACCTCAACCTCTTCTACGTGCAATCTTCCATACGTGCAAACGAAGGTATCCAGAAAACCGAGACCGCTCGGAACCCCTGGCTCCTCAACGATTTGGGCTTTTTGGCCGTCCGATCTCTTTGTTTGATGCGATTCTGGCCGTCCGATCGTGCCGCTGGAAGATCTCGTTCGTCCGATCCAATCCCGCCCCCCTGTAGCCCTCCTGTAGCACGCCTGAAACCCGCCAGCGCGCGTTATTTTGGTGCCCCGCCGGGGGTATTTTGATCATTTTGCGTTTATGTGTATATAAGTGGGCCGCTCCTGTGGGGAGACCTAGCCGCCTGCTCCCTCACTCGCGCCCAGCTCCTCCCGCCTCACCTCTTTCTCTCCCTCCAAACCCTAACCCGCGCCCGCCTCCCTGCTCCACCGCTAGCCCGGGCACCATCCACGACCTCACGCTGCCTCACCTCTCTCTCTCTCCCTCCAAACGCTGACCCCTCGCCTCGGCCCCGCCGCCCATCGGAGGGAAGGAGGAATTGCAAGGCAAAGGCGGCAGCGTAGGGGACGCGGCGTGGCGCAGGTGGGTCGGCGCGGCCGCGGCTTTTCTTCTTATCTCCCGGGAGTGGGCCGCGGCCATGGAGAGTGGCCAGAGGAGCAAGGATGGCCAACCCCTGCCTCCTCTTCAGCACGTGTTGGGGATTGCGGGCGACGATTGAATCTGCAGGTACGAGTCTCTTTTTTGCCGTTCTTGCTCGTTGGCCGCTGCTCATCAATGAAACTGATTCGTTTTTCTGCAGATTGGTTCGCTCAAGGATGACGAGGAGATGGCCGGCTCCAGGGAGCAGCAGAAGGAGGAGGGGCACGCAGCGCCGTCCGGGCTGATGTGGAGGGGGCTGCGAGCTCGACGTGAGAGCAGCGGCAGGGACGAGCTCAGCAGGCTCTTCTACTGCGCCTGCTAGACCTCGAGGTCCATCTGCCCCCCCCCCCCCCCCTCCCTCCCAAGCAATTTGGTTTGGTGTTCATGGTGTTCCGCCCAACAAATCACCAAAAGAAATTGTATACATATGCAGCACATTTTTAGTAGCGACAGATTATTCCTAGGATCATGTAAAAAAGATTTATTGCTAGGGTCAGCGGTGGGTTCGGCGGCCGCGATCGGTGCTGCCATCCTGTCCAGTGAGCTCCTTTTGCCAGCGCCATGAGAGCGACTGCGCCGGTGCCTCTCGTGGACAGCGCGTGCATCAGCAACCTTCTAAAGTCCTTCACAAATCGCATCGCATCGCCGGCCCGAGCGACGGCCATCCGGCTGTTCCCCTTTGCGGTGTGCTACGCCGTGTCCGCTGAAGCTGCAATATCTTCGGACGCCCGTGTTGTTGAGCGGAGGTTCCTCATCCAGTAGCAGCATCGGCGACTCTTATCCATATACCAAACAGAGTAGTATCTATGCATATTTTCCTCTTTACCCTGCGTTTCTACGAATAGGTGCATATCCCCCCGTTGCCTTACCATCTCCTCTATTTGATTCCAGTCAAAAATTGATTCATGGTCGCTCACACATGATAGTGCTAGATGGAATTCCCTATGGATCGCCAATGCAGATTACTATATGATCCACTGTAATTTTAGTGGTCGTTGGTTTCCATACAAAATTGGTTTATTGCACGCAAGATTTCAGACTTAAGCACAGGTCAATGAATCATGTACAGCCTCATGTGGCTGCTTCTACTTCGGGTAATTTGCCCAAGCAAGGTTAATCTATAAAGCTATGCTTCTCCTAAAAAAAAGAATTGGATTGTCAGGATTACACCAAACAGTTACTACAGTTACTCTTGATTAATAGAGATAATGACTTTACTAAGACAAATGTACGTGTTCACATTTATTAAAAACAATCTTAAACAACGATGTTCATATTAAGTAGAAATCTGGTGCTCGTATCTATCGTACTACATCCTAAATGATTGGATATCCGCTAATCAACGACTTCAAGTCCTTGATACACCAGACTTCTGAATGTTTTTTTTCAGCGATTCTTTATCAACACAACTACTCCTTGTCCTAGGCGTTGAATCATTGTGCTCCTGGGTACCTTACTTTTCCAATTCATCCTCATGCTGAATGTTTACTGGTTTGTTATCAACACCAGTGCCTCTGCGAGTTATGACACGAAATGGCCGTAGAGTTAGCTCATGCATTAGTTAGTTACTTCACTAGCTGTGCATGGTGGGCGTGGCGTGAGCTTAGGATTAGTTGGTAGTGGAGATATCTTGTAATGGCTATCTGCTATTGACTTTCTTAACCATCATCCTTTGCCTTCATGTTTGTTAGGGACTTGTCTACTATGATACCATATACATACTTATGGAAGGCACTCAACAGCATATTCTAGAAAAAATAGAGGTCTATTATCCAGGTATATTTATCTACTATTGTACTTGAGACCTGACATTCAAAAGGAAAATTTCAATATTAATAGCTGATAAAGAAACGCTCCACAGTTAGTCGATACACATGTACTAATCTGGAGTTAGTATACATGCTTGAGATATGGTCCTATTGTTAGTTTGGTTTGCTATTGAGTACATTTGGTTATAATTAGAATTGCAAAATTTCGTTATAGGATCTAAGGGACATTTAGAAGTTTGGCAAAAGACGTCATCTACTCATGAATAATCTCATCATCTGAAAATGGATTCAGAGTTAGGCCACTTACACATCATGGTAAACCTCCTGGTTCCCATTTTGTGTGTATTTTTAAAGGGGTGCTAAAATCCTGGATCGTCATTGGATAGTGGATTAGCATCAGTGCTTAACTAAGTCCCTAGAAATTTGGATAAGCAGTTTTTCTATGAAGTGTATATGGTTCTAGACTTTCTTTTTGTGGTAAAGGTAGAATCTTGGATGATCATTGGACAGTGGATTAGCGTTAGTGCTTAAATAAGTCCCTAGAAATCTGGATGAACATTTTTTCTTTAAATGTATATGGTTCTACTGGTAATCATTAATCTGTAACCTTGTGCTTGCTTGTGACCAGTAAGGTTGTGACGGGTTGTCATCCCATGGGTTTTCTGTAGCACCGTCACTGCCGTCCTTAACATACAGAAGAAGTTCGTCCCAAGCTTCAAGACTCTAGGATCAATTCCATAGAAGGTAATTTCCTTTGATATTGGTATTATTGACATTTAGTTTTTCCGGCTTTTGGTTGCTATTATACTTTGTTTATTCATGCTTTTGTTTGTATTTAAATTTGCCTAAAGATATGTTCAAGTTCATACCTGCAGTTCAATAGCTATTGCCTGAAATCTGCTTTCTACCAGTGCTTTTTAAGTATATATGCCTATAAAGTGTCCTCTATTGCTTTCTTAAATTCTGGAGTCTGCTATGTAATGATGGCATCGGCAGATTTTGTTGCAGGCAGTACTGAAAAGTAAATTCTGGAATCTATTTTGTTGCAACAGGGGGACGCGGATGAGCTCGCCATTTCCAGGCTCGGCCTCCCTCGTCCTCTCCAGGCGGCTGGGACTGTCCTCGAGGTCGGCCATGGAGGTCCTTTTTGTGCTGGAGCAGGAGCCGTGCAGCTTCTTGGTTTCTTCCCAGCGGTGTCTTGCCTGAGCTAGCCTCCCTAGATGCCATCTCGCACACAAATCCTGTATGTTTCAGTTTTGTGTTTCAGTACTTGGGCTACATGCTAACTGCTTCAGATTTGGTGGTCTAATGTGTCAGATGTTCCACGGTCGAAGCAGGGTGGGTCAGCAGGTGGGCTGCAGCCGCCGGAATAATCCAATTATGGTAATCTAGGCCTTAACCCTTGTATTTACAAACATCTCAAGCTGGTATGCTGCATCCCTTGCGGTATTGATGGTAAGAAGCACCTATACCAGCAGTATAACACTCAAATATTTGTTGAGAGGATATAGGGGCTTGAAACTGTGCCCATAAATTCAAAAAGAAATGTGTAGACAAGTATTTCTGTAAGGAATACATCTCCATGATGTGTGATATATAGAGTCAAGAACTGAAGCGCAAACCATTGGGGGATTAGGGGGGGGGGGAGGGGGCAGTAGGCAGTAAATTGCCGGATTTTTTGTCTAATATTTCTACTCTGCAACCTGTTGTTATGTCTTCAAATGTATTGCTTAAGAAGAAACAACTTAGCAATAATATGCAAAAACATTAGGATTTTGACATATTAGGATGTGATAACTGATTCTTCCTTTTGTGTGGAAGAATTTAAAAATATATGGCTTAGAAAAATCTCCACTATGTATTACATCAAGGACTGCTATACTATGTATAGAATTCTATTAGTTATGTCCCCGTGGGGTTTTGCCTTTGAGTTTGATGCAGTTAGCAGATTTTATGTCTTTTGATCCACGTAACTTGAACCAACTGATGTTTCCTTAACTGTTTTTACGTCAACTGTGACGAATCCATTGTTCGGTGATGTCCAGGACGAGGCATGGCCAACACAGCCGTCGTCGTCGCCTGCCTGCCTTCGTCAAGCTGAGGTGCAGGCGATCTACTGCCAATCCAAGACCAAGAAGATGGCCTTCCTCAAGCTGCAACGGGACCCAGCAGCAGTGGCGGCGGGAGGGGAATGGCGGCCAGGGGGCAGCAGCCTGCTGGAAATGGAGGACCGGTGCCAAGGGCCTGCCGCGCGGGATCGTCGAGACCAGCTCTGACATGTTCCTCCCCCCGCTCTAGGACTCCACCGCCAAGCACGCCGACACCAAGGTTCCTCCTCCTCTCCTCTCTGCCCCATCTAACTGTCATTGTTACTCTTTTACTCTCTTTACAATTGCTGTCATAAATAAAATTGGTTGGCTCTCTTAGATGAAAACTTAACCACACTCAATGGATGGATGAATGGATGAAACTGCCCCTTACTATGTGAGCGCTCATTTCTCACGGATGCCAATTTGAGCTTTTGCGACCCCATTAGTGAAGCTGTGCAATGCTCTGAATCCTGTGCTTATAAGCAGGGGCTGCAAGTGTTAATAATGTACTACACTTCAGTTCTGTGAGTTCAGTTAAGTTGCCTGCTCTGTCTCCACAAAATTCTTAGTAGTTTTTGCTTCAGTGGAGGCATACCAGCGTCCTCACAGCGTAATTCATGTAGTCTCTAGAATATGATATACGTTGCATCATTGGAAATCAGAGTCCTTTACCTGAGGTTATCTTGGAAATCAATGCTCATCACATTTTTATGTATGTTTGCTACAGTTAAAGTTTTCTAATATTATTACGCAGAAACAATCTGTTCCTTGCACCTGCAAGCTGGATTTTACGAAAGAATATATATAGAGATGGGAAAAGGCTGAGGAGCGAGCCGTGTACAGACCCGTCCTTCTTCTTACTCTAGCAGCATAAAGTTGAGAAGTTATGGTTCTCGGCTATATTGCCCACCATCTTCATTTTTCTGCCCCTCTTCCACCAACAATTCCCTATGATAATGTATTTCCAGTCTCATATTTGTACAGGGTTTCTTAATGCTGGTTCAGCTCAATTGCTTGATTCAAGCAGATCATGGAGGCTGGTTCTCATATTTTTGTTTGCGGAATGCTACGATTGAGAATTTGCAATGGCTGCTGGTTTAATTGGTTCACGACACCGAGACGTTAACTATGTTCTCCATCGAGATGTTATCTGAACTTCAAAATAAATCAGTTGGTTGTTTGTCTTAAATTATTTCAAACCTGAGAATTTGGGGTTGTTTAGAGTTAGATATTTTGTAAAAGGTTGTTGTTCGGCTATACTACTGACGAGTCACAAATGGTCGATAGATATTTTGATGGATCTTTATTTAGTTAACTGCTACAAAACTGATCGATATCATATATGTTATCCTACATTCTTTTTATTCTACTACTGACTCATGTGTACTGTGTTGGTAGTTGGCTCCTTTCTTTTCTCTTCTTTCGCCATCGTACCCATCTTGCTGATCTGATGTGTACCTATCAATTTGATGCAGCGTTGCTGTCTTATTTTCATGACGGCGTGGTGTCTCTGACGCGTGATGGATTCACTCACACGGAGGAAGCTTTTCTCCGCTACTCCGGCGACAAGCGCACAAGCTTTTGGGTCCATGGCGCCACCAGTAAATAAGGTATGTCCTGTTCCATTGATTGATCAGTTCATCTTGCTTTTAAAATTCTTACACTATGATTTGCTCAAATTCTATCAAGAAAACGGTGGAAATTAAATTTATTTATTTGAAATGCATGCCATTTCTCCCTGATCATTAGTTCATGTAACTTGATGATGTAAACCTGCTGCCGTTTAATCTTTTTCCATAAACCAGTCATTTGGGAGTTTATTGCAAGCTATACCATCTTGATGCGTAATTGCAGATTGTGTTCTTGCTATAATTTGTTACGACTTGTATGTTTTATAATATTCCATGTAAATCAGAATATCCTTGATGTGCATTCCTTGAGTTTTTTTAATGTTAGGGGCCAAAATATATATCCTTAATTAGTTCTTCCTCTGTACAGTGTAGGTGATACTAACCTTTTTATGAATATATATATTCATTTTAGACTCTAGCTTAGGTCTGCGCATTATATAAGGAGTTGAATTTGCCGGTTTAAAATATTTGTGCTATCAATCCTTTCTGTCCTTCTGATGATTGTCTACATGAGGGACCTGCTATGTGTAAAATAGGCGTCTACATACAACAAACTGGCCCGTAGAGAACCTATTTTGAAGTCTCTGGACCTGAACCCTTGCTGCTCCCTCTCTCTCTCTCTCTGAATTTTCTGTAAGTTGAGATGTGTAAAACTTTGTAATGTTCAGATTCTAAGACTGATTGCAACCTGCTATATGTTTAGTTGGTTCGCCGTGTGCTTCCGCATTGCATTGGTGCCGCTCGAACCCTGCTCGTGTCTGGATGCGTGCGCGTCTGGGTCGTCGTGGGTACCCAGCTAGGTCATCATGTCTCCTTTTATGCCGCATAGGAATTTCCATAATGTTATGGCAGGTTACTGCCCCTATAACAGCTTGCATCTGGAAACCCTGGCTGATTGTTCAGTAGGTGCAAATCTTCCGGCGTGGTTTAGCTTGCTTTATGTAGCGTAGAGGGTTTCAGATTGCTTTCTATGATGTGATGGTGATTGCTTTCTATTGACTGATTGGAGAAAAATGATTCCATCCATCAGCTAAGAGAAAAAGGGTTCAATTCATCATCTGAGGTAAATCATTTCCTAAAAGTTCTCCATATTAGAATTCTTGTACTCTTAACATGGCGAAATAAGTTCTGACTCCGCTGTTATTCTTAAACTGGCATCCTAACTTTTGACCATGTACATGTGCATCTTCCTTTTATGATGATATAAAGATGTTTTTAATTTTCTCATATCATAGGTATAATAAATCAGAGTATTTACATGATTACAGGACCCCCGTATATTCTTAATTATTAATGCAGTTGTGTATATTCTTTATCTATTGTAGATGAATTCAAGAAGCTATTATCACCGTTTGCGATCTCATAATTTTTCATGATCAGTCAATAGCTAATCGTATTTATTTCTTCATTTCTTCTTTTGGGGTCGGCGGGCAAGCTAATTAGGCTATTTTCCCTTTTATTTATTTAATGCAGAGAAATTACCAGCCGTACGAGTATATTAAGATGTGTTGAAAATGTGCAAGTTTGGTTCTACTGTACCTTCTGGTTTAGATTACCAATGTGGTTGCTTAATGTTTATACTATAACAGATCTTACTAGGTACATGCTAACAACAATCCTCTTGGTTTAAATTTGACATTTTCCATAAGTTGATTATGATTTTTATGCATGTAAGTGTAAGTTAACCACACTTGGTAGGATGGCTTTATATTTCTTCTTAGGTGGGGAATGCAGCGATCGGGGGGTCATCTCCCTCCTAAATAATTGTTTCTGATAAACAACACTTGATCAGGTTGTTTGATGCGTTTGTGCTCGTCGGCGGGACGGTGCAAGGCGCAAGTCCGACGCGGTTCCTCGCCGGTTGGACGGCGTTCAGGCGCAACCCCGGCGCGCACTGAGTATTGCCTCGGCTACAACCTCCCTCGGTGAACTCCATCTTCCTCTTGGTCCTCTGCTTTGGCTACTGTATCTAGAAACATGAGACAGATCGAAACCTGAGCTTTCTCAGCGATTAGAGCATTCTAACCGTCCGATCGTTTCCTTAATGATGTTTTGGCCATTGGATCTCGGGCTCGGTCGCTGTGGGCCGTCGGATATTTACCCGATTGTCTCCAACCGTCGGATATTTTTCCCTGTGAGCGGTGTCCCGCCCGGCCGTGCCACCGCGCGTTATTTTGGTGCCCCCAGGGTATTCTCGTCATTTCGCTTTGTTTGTGGCGGTGGCGTCCGTGCTAGAGCGATGATGATTAATTGTGGTTGAAATAAGTGTGCCTTTGAGCAATCGAGGCACCTGTGGGTATCAAGTTGGATCCTCCCTGTTGTCTCTAGAATCCTTTTTGATCCTGTGATACCTATTGATCTGTCCTTGGATGGTCATTCTTGTTGATTGATAACCAGGGCAGCTCCATTGTATAAACAGATTGATCCGGTGATAAGAGATGATGGGGATAGGTTATATGATCGAGGAAAGGCGAATCTGAGCCCACTATGCAATGAACATCAAACCCTTTTTATTTGTATTTAAAGGTGTTGCTTACTTATGCTCCAGTGTTTATAGCCGTCTTATGTAAAGATTTATTCTCTCTTATAACTTTATTGCATATAAGTTGTTCTTGATCTTTTATTGTTTGTTGTTGGTCCTTGATTTAGGCTGGTTAGGATTTCTTCTCTGTCTTATGTAAAGATTTCTTCTCTCTCATACCAATGTTTTGTCCATGTAGTAACAAATATATATTTCAAGCATGACATGAATAAACCTAAATGGTCTTTGAGATGAGAATGAGATGCATGGTTGTACAATATTGGGTACTAAGTTAGAGATCGGCTGTCCCTATGAATGCAAACTATTGTTAGCTATAAATATGTTTGCCTCCTACAGTATTTGGCCTAATTAGTTATTGGGTTGATTTTGGTAGTTCTACTTTTTTGCTGCCAACAATATGCAAGTTAATGTTCAGGGTGTGCTTTGGCCTTGGGATTCTTTATTATTTTTATTCTAGATGTGGTGGTCTTATTAGTCAGATCAACATTTCTTTTATCGGGTTTTACATGGCTAATATGCATATCCGGTAGAACAGAGTCTGCTCATGTATTCTTATGCTATTTTCACGTGTGTTTATCTGTCTTGTGTTCAGCTGGTTTCCCTTCAGTCAGTTCATTGCATGAAACAAGCACTATAGCTGACATGTAACTGGAGTGCCTGACATGTAACTTGAGTATTCAGTGCGTATAGTTTGTGCCTTTGTGTATGCACATTTTTCTTTCTTTCTTAGAAAGCTGCTATTTTCATTTATTTGGAGAACACCTCTGAATTTTCATTGCACATGAAACGAGTCGCTGTCACTACCCAGCAAATGAGTACTCAATGTGTGTATTTTGAGGTATACATCTTCAAAAGAAATTTGACTATTTATTATATGGGGAACTATAGTTAGTAGCGTGTAACTGGACTCCTATTTGGAGCAGTGGCATCATAGATACTGGTCTCTGATTTATGATTTGATCCACAGCCCCTCCAGTACCGTGGTTTTTTTTTTGCATGAGGTTTCTGGATAATTTGCAGTCCGGTCGGTGCCGTGGCGGAGGGTTGTCTTGTGGTTTGACCGGAGAGGGAGCACATCGGAGAAGCGATCTCGTCCCCATTGGTCAGGTACCCTTCGTCTCGCTCTCGTTCGACCTCTCCAAGAAAGTTATATAGGTAGAGTAAGCTAATTGTGTTTTCCGGGTGCTGTATAGGATACTACGGTTAAAGATTGTTCTCATTTATATTGATGTTGCTGATTATCAAATCAATGGCTGTTATCTAGAGTGCTTCTCCTTCAAATTTGATGTACTATGTCTTCCAGCTTATACTATATATGATTTCATTCCATGGTTTTAACTAATTATGGATATGTATCTAATTATGTTATTTTGGCATCAACGAATTACTCACCTAGCATTTATTCTGCTATATGGAAACAATCGGTGCCTATTTCTTTTTTATCTAAACTCAGACATAATTCTGCTATATGTAAACAATCATTGGTTCTTTCTTTTCTATCTAAACTGAGAAATAACTCTAATCAGTTGTTTTTTATTTACTGTTTAAGTATGATTCTTACCTAAAACTTGTGCCAAAACTGTTTTTTCTTTCATATGTGCCATAGATTATCCAACCCCCTCTGCTTCTGTACAATTTTGTCGACTTATCTGGCATTTTCTCGGCCGTGTGGAACCAGCACATCTACCTGCGAATCTCCAGGCTATGGTACCAGCGGGGTGGCTTCAATGAGGGCCCTGTCAAGAGTATACATATGGTCATGGCCGACGAAAAGGTGAGTGGTTATTTTGTTTTCTGTTTTCCTTTTAACAAAGCATACACTGTTTACACGAGGGGTGGCTGGATCTTCTATACATTGTTGTCTCCTTAGGAGATCCAAGACCTTCTCTTGGTTGTGTATAATCTAAATAGGCTAAATTGTAGCTTTTTAATGCTGATGACTGTATCTTTTGACATTGCTCTCTAGGGTTATATGCTTCTTGCTGGTTGTTTAACATATTCTGCATGTGTGCTCTTCTATAGGGAAATCATGCCAACAAGACAGTGCATAATGAGGTCATAGACATGTTTGTGGACACTTTGAATGAGAGAAATTTATACAAGCGTGCCAGGATCTATGTGAGACAGTGGAAGGCGCGTATACGTTATGGTTCACTAGATCAACAATTGTCCATCACCTTCAGGGTGTTCCATTTGGTCATGTCTGTTAACATGCTTAGTTGATTCTTGTTTATTATGTTTCTGCTTCAATAACTTTCTCATATTATATCACTTTTGTTATTAACCATCACATCGAATGGCTGTGCTTTTGATTTCGAGGTTCCTGTCGAGTGACTTTTTTTTAATCTAATGAATGAGCTGAGATCGATTATGCCTTATAGTTTCATGCTGGTATTGAGTGGTATTATGTCTCACTTCTATCACGTTTGAATGTTTCTCTTTCGCTGTATTGTTACCATATATGAATACATATGATATACATGTACTGCTACTGGCTAAGCATTCCCTACTTGACCAAAAACGTTTGGACCGGCGCCCTCGCGCCAAGGCGCGATCCCGATCTAGTAGGTATGGATGGAACACGGTCCTTTATCGCTTGATTTATATAGGAGTTTCATTGTACAACCTGATCATGCATGTCCCAAATCACAATCAGGCTAACGACCTTATCAGTATTTTTTTTCTCAAAGGAGGAAGACCCATGGCCTCTGCATCGCATGATGCACACAACAAAAAGGGCCTTATCAGTTTTTTTCCTCAAAGGAGGAAGACCCCTGGCCTCTTCATCGCATAATGCACACAGCCATAAGGACCTCATCAGTTGCCCAACCCTGGATACCTTATTACTCTTTTTGAGTAAAAGTCTGAATCGCTATGTCATCAAATCAGACACACCACCTGTACATGTTAGATGATGATGTGCACAGATGAGTATCCGAAACATATTACTAGAGTTTTCATATGAAAAATAGAAGTATCATCCAAACGTGGCTAAACCCCAAGACCGAATCCACCGGATGGATAACCAGTGCGTGCACTTCGTGCGCACACCCACGATCGCATGCACGGCATGCTCGGCCCGAGTGCCGTTGTAGCTAACTCACCTTCCCCCCTGTATCTCTCTCCTCGTGTAACTGCATATAAACCCCCTCGAGGGACTGAATACAGTGTGTGGTGATTGCTCCATTACTCAACTTGGTATCAGATTCTTCGATCCCCTGCTTCCGCCATGAATCGTCTTCTTCGCCGCACCCGCTCGGCTGACCTCGACACCCTCCCAGCAACCCCTTCGCCCCCATCCCTGCGGTCCGCCCTCCTTCCGCGGCCGACCGGGGCAAGCAGCCCCTCGACGAGCCCGTGCTGCCTCCTCCTCCACCGGCCCGCGCGCCGGCTGCCGCCTCTGGCGCTGCCTCGGCGCGCGCTCCGGCGATCGCCCTACGTACGGCCGGCAGCGAGCTCGTCGTCCCGCGCCTCAACATCGGCTCCTCCAGCGCCCCCAACCCCGACGCCGGTCCCTCCGTCACCAGCGTTGTCCCTAACTCCATTGCGCATCACTTCCACCGGAAGCTCGAGCTTGAGACGGGTAACTATTCTAAGTGGCGCCAACTATTCTACTTCATCTTATGTCGCCACAACGTGCAGCATCACCCCGACGTCGCCGCGGCGCCGCTTCGCCAAAGTGCCGTGTGGCGCAACGAAGACATCACTATCGTACTCTGGATGTACGAGGTGATCGCTGAAGAACTCCAGGACGTCGTGATGTCCGCTGAGAGCACCGCGCGTGCCGTATGGGTCCAGCTTCACCTGTTGTTCCGCGACAATCAACCGGGCCGCGCCATCATCCTCGAGGCGGAATTCTGCAACATGGTGCAAGGCGACCTATCTGTCGCCGAGTACAGCAGACGGCTCAAGGCTCCCGGCTCCTTCTGGAGGAGCTCTCCGCCAACGAGCGGGCTCGCATGGACGGGCAGGGCGTGGGCTCGCCGACTGCGCTCACCATTGGTCGCGCCTCCGACGCCAGCGGCGACCGTGCCGGCGCCCCCGCCAGCGACAAGGGCAAGGGCCCCGCCCCCTCTCCGCCCGGTGACAGGCCGGCGCGCGGACGGGGACGCGGCCGCGGGCTCGGTCGTGGATCTCCCGGCTCCTCCTCTTCAGGCACCTCCAACACGGGCGGGCGTGGCACTCCCGCACCTGCCGCGAACGCGCGTCCATGGCTGGGCTACTTCGCTCCTTGGGACACACCGTTCCCACCCCAGCCGCACCAGCTCCGCGCCCCGTGGTCCACGCCCAACGCTGCCGGCGTCCTCGGGCCCCGTCCGCCTCTGCCGCCCCACGCGTACCCGGTCGCAGCGCCTCCGGCCACTGGCGGCCTCTCCAGGGAGCAGTACCATCAACTCAACGCGGCGCTCCACAACCTGTCCATGCAGCAGCAGCAGCACGCCGGCGCCGCGCCGGACTGGATCCTCGACACGGGGGCTTCCTCCCAAGTAGCTGGTAAGACGTCCACCCTCACCTCTTGTTCTTCCCCATTGCTGCATCACTCCCAGGGCATTACCGTTGGGGATGGGTCTCGCCTTCCCATCACTGCCGTTGGCCGCGCCCAACTCTCCTCTTTCACCCTCAACGATGTCCTCATCACACCCTCCATCATTCACAACCTCATTTCTGTTCGCCGTTTTACTATTGACAATTTTTACACCATTGAGTTTGATCCCTATGGTTTCACTGTGAAGGACCTAGCGATGGGGCGCGTCATGATGAGGTCCAATAGCCATGGAGATTTGTACCCATTCTTCGGCAACTCCGGCGTCCAGCATGCACTTTCCGCCGTCACCGACTTGTGGCATCTCCGTCTAGGCCACCCCAGCAATAACTCCATTTCCGTTTTAGCTAAAGATTTCCTACCTTCGTGTAATAATGGCGTGCCCAAATCTAGCATTTGTTCTTCATGCCAATTAGGCAAGCAGCCACGGCTGCCTTTTTCTTCTTCAACGTCTATTACTACAGCGCCTTTTCAATTAATACATTGTGACTTATGGACCTCTCCTGTGTGTAGTTTTTCCGGGTTCCAATACTATCTCATGATACTTGACGATTTTCCCACTACTCTTGGACATTTCCCCTACGCAACAAATCCGACACCGCTGACGTAGTCACTCGCTTCTTCACTTACGTCCAAACACAGTTCCACGTCACTATTCAATGTATGCAATGCGACAACGGCGGAGAGTTCCTCACCACCTCTTTACGGTCCCTTTTCTCCACCCACGGCTCCTCTTTCCGTCTCTCCTGCCCCCACACCTCACCGCAGAACGGCAAAGCGGAGCGCCTCATTAGGACGACGAACGACATCCTTCGGGTGTTACTCATCCAAGCCCATCTACCACCCGCATTCTGGGTTGAGGCACTTCACGTTGCCACCCATGTCCTCAACCGCCGTCCTTCGTCTGCCATCCAGCACCAAACACCTCACTTCCGTCTACTTGGGCGTCACCCCACCTACGACCATCTTCGCGTGTTCGGATGCTTGTGCTTCCCCAACACATACGCCACCAGCCCGCACAAACTTGCCCCACGTGCCGTCCGCTGCCTTTTCCTTGGATATGCCCTCGAACATAAGGGCTACCGCTGCCTCGACCTTGCGTCGCGGCGCGTCATAATATCCCGGCACGTCACGTTCAATGAAACGGAATTCCCCTATCTGCCTCCCACACCTCCCACACCTCCTCCCCTGGCCGCAGACAATCCCGGGCCCGAGATCCTCCCCGCGCGCCGCGCCCTACCTACCTCGTCCGTATCCGCCCCGGGATCCGCCCGCCTCGGATCTGCTGATGGCTCCCCGCGCCCAGCTGACCGGTCCCCCGCCCCCACAGTTCGCTCCCCACCACCCAGCCAACGTGCTGGGCCCGATGCGCCCGCACCAACCAGCGCGCGTCCGCCCACGGGCCCCTCCAGTACACCCCCATGCAGCCCTGCATGCATGTCCCCGCATGCAGCCCCGCATCCGTCCTCCTCTCACGCCAACCCGCCATCCCCTGGCCGTGCTGCTACACCCCCATGCACGCCCCCGCGCACGTCGTCCCCGCATGCCAACCTGCCGCCACCTGCACCTGCGTTACCACCGCGTGCCATTCCGGTTGCTCCGCCCACAAACGCCCATCCCATGCGCACCAGGGCCAAAACGGGCTTCTCCCAACCAAAGCAGCATGTATCCCTCCACACCACTGCCTCCGCCATTAGTCCCATTCCATCCTCCTATCGCGTTGCCCTCAAAGACCCCAACTGGTACAACACCATGCTCAAGGAGTACGATGCACTAATGCGGAATACGTGGTGTTTGGTGTCTCGTCCTGCAGGTGCTAACGTGGTGACAGGGAAATGGATCTTCCAGCACAAGTTCAACCCCGACGGCACGCTCGCTCGCTACAAGGCACGATGGGTGCTTCGTGGCTTTACACAGCAGGCAGGCATCGACTATGGGGAGACCTTCAGCCCCGTCGTCAAGCCGGCCACTGTCCAGACCATCCTGAGCATCGCCGCCGGGCAGGCCTGGCCGATCCATCAGTTGGACGTGAAGAATGCTTTTCTCCACGGCCATCTCTCCGAGACCGTCTACAGCCAGCAACCATCCGGCTTCGTCGACTCGACACAGCCGTCTCGCGTGTGTCGCCTCAACCGCTCATTATACGGCCTCAAGCAGGCCCCGCGTGCCTGGTTCTCGCGCTTCACCAACTACCTCCGCGCCCTTGGCTTCACTGCATCGCGCTCGGACTCATCGTTGTTCATCGTTCAACATGGGCGCCACCTCGCCTACCTGCTGCTATACGTGGACGACATCATCCTCACCGCCAGCTCCGACACTCTTCTTCAGCGCATCATCGGGTCGCTGTCCGCTGAGTTCTCCATGACGGACCTCGACATGCTCCACCACTTCCTCGGCATCAACGTCACGACCACCGCGGCTGGGCTCTTTCTCTCGCAAGAGCAGTACGCTCTGGAGATTCTCGACCGCGCCGGCATGCTCAACTGCAAGCCCATCGCCACGCTGGTCGACACGCTCGCCAAGTTGTCGGGCAACTCTGGCCCGCTCTTCCACGACCCGACGCTCTACCGCAGCCTTGCGGGCACGCTCCAGTACATCACCCTGACACGGCCGGACTTGTCCTACGCCGTTCAGCAGTGCTGTCTCTTCATGCACGCGCCGCGCGAGGCTCACTTCCAGCTGGTCAAGCGCATTTTGCGCTATCTACGTGGGACTACTCACCTCGGCCTTCAGCTCCACCGCTCCGCCGCGTCCGAGCTCGTCGCTTACTCGGACACCGATTGGGTGGGCTGCCCCGACACACGCAAGTCCACCTCCGGATATTGCGTCTTCCTCGGGCCCAACCTGCTCACTTGGTCCTCCAAGCGGCAGAACACAGTCTCCCGCTCGAGCGCCGAGGCCGAGTACCGTCGCCAACGCTGTCGCCGAGTCCGCTTGGCTACGTCAACTCCTCGGCGAGCTCCACCAACCTCCCGCACGTGCCACCGTTGTATATTGCGACAATGTCAGTGCCATGTACATGTGCAGCAACCCGGTGCAGCATCAACGCACGAAGCACGTGGAGATTGATCTCCATTTTGTTCGGGAATGTGTGGCGCTCGGCGAGGTGCGCGTCCAGCACGTCCCTACCAGCTCTCAGTTTGCGGACATCTTCACGAAGGGTCTCCCGACCTCGGTCTTCGGCGAGTTCCGCTCCAGCCTCAACGTACGAGAACCCCACGTTTTGGCTGGGGGGGGGGGGGGTGTTGGAACGCGTCCTCAGCATCATCCAAACGTGGCTAAACCCCAAGACCGAATCCACCGGATGGATAACCAGTGCGTGCACTTCGTGCGCACACCCACGATCGCATGCACGGCATGCTCGGCCCGAGTGCCGTTGTAGCTAACTCACCTTCCCCCCTGTATCTCTCTCCTCGTGTAACTGCATATAAACCCCCTCGAGGGACTGAATACAGCGTGTGGTGATTGCTCCATTACTCAACTGAGCCGTCAGAACGCCATACTAAATCCCCCGTCACCCACACCGGTGCCGACGCTCCCGGCTGAGATCGTGGCACACACCGATGGCTTTTTCACGTTGGTCCGATGTGCCGCCGTCTGTAAGCATCTTCGCCGTGACATCCTCAATCCATTGTTCATCCGCCGCTTCAGCCAGCAAGCAGCTTCCACCATGCTGGCACACTTCACCTTCAACGAGCAGTTGGTGAATCCGGTCCACCCGGTGACAGCCGCAACCGTGCACTTATGCCACGACTACCTCTCCCTCAACATTTCACATCACGCCGCCAATCTCTGCGGCCGGTACTATCCGGTAACGTCCCATGGCGGCCTTGTTGTCCTCGGCATGTATAATCAACCCGAATACTAGTGCTCCACTAACCTATGCGTATATGATCCAATGACCGGCAACCACACATTCCTCCCAAGACTGACAGGTATCAAGAGTACCCAAGGACGACTGCCAGGCATACGTCCTTCTCACCGCCGTAGATGGCATTGACTGCTCCTTCATGTTGCTCTTCTTCGATGTCCTCGGATGGAGCATCAATGTACTGGCTGCCACATCTTCCTCTGGTACATGGGAGCCTGTTACTTCTTATGCGAGACACCCTGACTTTCCATGGCAGGACACAATTGAATATAGCAGCCCCGCTATCTGCCATGGTGGTATCATCCACTGGCTAGTGTACTGTAGTGACCAAATCCTCCCATATGATGTGAGCACGAGGGTGCCCCAGACGGGTGAAGCTCCCTCCCACCAGTCGCTGTCTTAACAAGCTCCACTTGGCAACGTCATCGGATGGGAACATATTGAAGCTGCTCGCCATAGAGGGCTTCAAGATATCAATGTGGCTACAACTCACGACGGTCCCAGCCGGTGGTTCTTGGTCACTGGAAAATGTGACTGACATTAAGGAAAAACTACGGTTAGTGTGCCCTGACATCATCCACAGTAGTGATGATGTAGTCGTTGATTTTGAGGGCTCCGGGAAGAGGAGCGGTGACGTGGTGGTGCTGCAGGTAGACATGAAATATCGCCCTAGTGTTCTAGTAGTTCTTGATCTGCAGACAAAGGAAATGCATCTGCATAGGTTGGGCTACTCATTTTTGAAGATCAACCTAGCATCCCGCCTGGAAACTATGAAAGTAATTTCCGAGCTAGCTAGCCTAGCAAAGAGGGCATTATGCAAATAAACAGATCTCCACGCAACTACTTCCTCTGTCCTGGGACAGAGGGAGTAAATCTTTTTTGTGCGCAAGAATAGAGGATGGTTTTTGTTACTATTGTTAACCAAACTTACGGGTGCACCGCCTCAAATAAAAGGAAGTGTTGTGGCCGAATAAGAAATGCAATCATCTTTAAAATCAAATACGGACATGTAATTCATTGGTATTCTGTATTCAAATATTTGTTTTTGTTTTTTATGGCTCGCCGAAAGCTAGAGAGAAACTGCTGGATTGTTGCTACATCTGCTTCACCAAATTGTCTTTCCTTAAGACGACGCCTCGATCTAGATACTACAAATTTTTTATGTTAATGACATCTAAGTCTATTACTCTATACCTTATTTTTTATGTACTTTTTTTGACATCATTTTTCTATACCTAATCTTTTTTATATACTAATATAAAGGTAGAAGCATTTCTCCTGGTCTGCCCCGTTTTGTGCAGAACCCCCCCCCCCCCCCCCCCCCCATCATTTTTTTTAAATCAATCAGTGGACCAGATTTCAGTGAGGACATAAAAGCATTTAGTATTTCACAGAATCCCATTGCTGTTTCTTCGGATCAACCAATGGTCCTAAGTGAGTCAAGAGAAACATTTATGTATAGGACACAATTGAATATAGCAGCACCGCTATCGGTTGTATCATCCACTCGCTAGTGTACTATAGTGACCAAATCATCACATATGATGTGAGCACGAGGGTGCCCGGACGGGTGTGTTGCTGTAATCTTCAGTTTCAGAGTGCAGTAGGGTTTTAGGTGTCGAAACTTTCAGTTTCAACAGTAGTTTGCTTTCAGTTTCAGTTTCGTTAGAAATAAGCCGAGCTGCGCCTCGGAGTAGCTAGCAAGTTTTGTGGCGCCTTGACCCGATCATGGGATGGCACGACTGCACGGTCACGGCGTCATGACGTGCGACAAGCGGGGAGTGTTGGGATGGCAGCATTCGCTACCCGATCGCGTCCGATTCTTTCTTTTCTGTTAGATCGTGTGAGACTTAATAAATGAAAACCCAGAAAGCTGCAGGCAGTTGAGCAGCCCAAAAAAAACCTCTCCCTCTACGTCACACACTCTCTCTTCCACATCTCTGGTGATTGCCGGAGCTAGTAACGGCGGGGTCCGTCTGACAATTGGCATTCAGAGCTAGTTTGCTCGATTCCCTGTGGAGATGGCGGGACCTGGCAGCCCAAAGAAAGGTGCGGTGGACACGGGAAACGGCGGCGGCGCCATGGTCGTTCATCAGCGCGTCGTCCGCAACACCGGCGGGGCCTGGCCCATGCTGACGCGCACGAACTACGCCAACTGGGCCCTCCTGATGCAAGTCATGCCGGAGGCGCGCCAGCTGTGGGTCGCCGTCAACAACGGGACCACGGAGCGCGAGACGGAGTGCCTGCTGCGATCGAGGCCGCCGGAGATGGTGTCCACGCTCGCCGTGAAGGCCACGGCGAAGGACGCCTGGGGCACAATAAAGACGATGCGGCTAGGCGTGACGTGCGGGCGCGAGGCCAAGTCGACGTTGCTGCGTCAACAGTACAAGGCGATCAAGTTCAACGACAGCGAGAGCATCGATGACTTCGGTATGCGCCTGTCCTCTCTGGTCACTCAACTTGAGTTGCTAGGTGAGAAGATCGGCGAGCCCACCGGCGTCGCAAGTTCCTCTCGGTCGTCCCCAAGGCGTACTCGCAGATGGCGTGAGCGATCGAGACGCTGGTCGACCTCAACACACTGGCCCTCGAGGAGCTGATCGGGCGGCTAAAGGCCGCCGAGGAGAGATACGAGTTGGACGCGGCGCCAGCGCCGGCGACAGCAGCGGCAGACTGCTCCTCACTGAGGAGGAGTGGTTTGCACGCCTCAAGCTGCGCGAAGGCGACGACTCATCAGGCAGCGACGGGCGCGGTCGTGGGCGCGGCAGAGGGCACGGCCGCGGACGCGGTGGCCGTGGCCAGAGTGCGGGACGCGGCACCAGCAGCAGAGATGATCCAAAGATATATGCCGACTGCCGTTACTGCAACCAGGTAGGGCACTGGGCGCGCGAGTGCAAGAACCGAGTCCGGGAGCAGGCCAATCTCACGCAGGCAGGCACGGAGGACGAAGCACCTAGGCTGTTGATGGCACATGTCTGCGGCCTGTTCGACTGCGGCGGCAACGACGTGCACGCGGCGCCAGTCCACCTCGTTGAGAATGCAGTGCAAGTCAACCTCGGGGCCGAGGACGGCACCCGCGGCAGGCTGTGGTACCTGGACACGGGCGCGTCCAACCACGTGACAGGCGACCACTCGGCGTTCGCCGAGCTCGACACGGGCGTTCACGGGAGAATCAAGTTCGGCGACGGCTCCGTCATCAGCATCTGCGGCAGAGGGACGATCCTCCTGGTATGCAAGACCGGTGAACACCTCCCGGTCACGGGGGTGTACTTCATCCCTCGCCTGCGCACGCACATCATCAGCCTGGGCCAGCTCGATAAGAGCGACTGCGAGGTGCTGATCCAGGGAGGCGTGCTGCGCGTGCGCGATCGACAACGCCTTCTGCTCGCCAAGGTAAATAGGGCACCGAATCGCCTGTATATGGTAGCTCTCTAGATTGCACAACATGTGTGTCTTGCAGCACAGAGCGGATCAAATGAAGCCTGGACATGGCATGCCCGTTTTGGGAACCTAAACTTCGATGCCCTGCGCAAGCTGGTGCGGCAGGGCATGGTGCATGGCATGCCCCTGATTGACCAGGTGGACTAGCTGTGCGACGTGTGCCTGGCCGGCAAGCAGCAGCGGGCGTCGTTCGCACAGGAGGCGAAGTATCGGGCCATGGAACAGCTCGAGCTGGTGCACGGCGGCCTCTACGGGCCGATCACGCTGGCGTCTCCAAGCGGGAAGAAGTACTTCCTCCTCCTAGTGGATGATGCGATGCGCTACATCTGTCTCGTGTTGCTCGCATCGAAGGATGAGGCGGCCGCAGCAATCCAGTGCGTGCAGGAGAGCGCGGAGCACGAGTCTGGACGCAAGCTGAAGAAGTTGCGAACAGACAGGGGCGGCGAGTTCACGTCGGGCTTGTTCATGGCCTACTGTGCTGAGCTTGGCGTGGCCCGGCACCTCACTGCGGCGTACATGCCTTAACAGAACGGCATGGTCGAGCAGCGCAACGGCAAGGTGGTGGGCATGGCCCGGAGCTTGCTGAAGGCCAAGGGCGTGCCTGGGGCGAGGCGGTCACTACAACGGTCTTCCTTCTGAACCGTTCGCTGACGAAGAGCCTGGATGGGCAGACGCCATTCGAGGCGTGGCACGGGCGCAAGCCAAATGTGCATTTCCTACGCACTTTCGGGTGCATGGTGCAGGTCAAGGACACGCGCCCTGGCCTGAAAAAACTTGACGATCGCAGCCGGCCCATGATCTTCGTCGGCTACGAGCAAGGAACGAAGGGCTACCGAGCCTACGACCCTGCAACGAGGCGCTTGCACGTCACCGCGATGCCGTCTTTGACGAAGGGGCTCGGTGGGACTGGACTGCAGAAGAGGACGCCATGAACTCGTTCAGCGGCGCCTACACGTTTGTGGTCGAACACCTTGTGAGCAGAGCTCTAGGGGTGTCAGATCAAGATGGCGCAGCCACCTCGCCTCCGCCCATGCCACCAGCGTCTCCGGCAACGTCGTCTGCAGTGTCGTCGTTCCTAGGGCAGGCCACTCCAGCACCAGCCA
Source organism: Triticum aestivum (assembly GCF_018294505.1). NCBI lineage: Eukaryota > Viridiplantae > Streptophyta > Magnoliopsida > Poales > Poaceae > Triticum > Triticum aestivum. Next base: position 762,009,685 of record NC_057813.1, on the reverse strand, counting down.
ACCCAGGAGGGGTGGAACTGGTGTCGCCACCAACATCATTCAGCGACAACGTTCTTGACGCGGCTGGCAACGCAGTGCGCGAGCATTGGTTCCGCACCTTGCAGAACATGCTGGACTTCGGTCTGGTGGATGACCCCGACGAGGAGCTGCACTTCCTAGCCGCAGAAGAGCCGGCTTCATTCTATGAAGTGGAGCAGGAGGCAAACTGGCGGCGAGCTATTATAGAAGAGATGACCTCGATCGAGGACAACCATACATGGCACCTCGCCGCGCTCCCGCCTGGACACCATGCGATCGGCTTGAAGTGGCACTTCAAGGTCAAGAAGGACGCCCAAGGCGAGGTGCTGAAACACAAGGCTCGCCTGGTAGCCAAGGGCTCTGTCCAGCAGCACGAAATCGACTACGACAAGGTGTTCACGCCGGTGGCTCGCCTTGAGTCTGTGCGGATGCTGTTGGCGCTCGCAGCGAACGCAGGCTGGGTGGTCCACCATAGGGACTTCAAGTACGCCTTCCTGAACAGCGAGCTCAAGGAGGAGGTGTACATGGAGCAGCCGTCTGGATACGAAGTCGCTAGCATGGAGCACCTGGTGCTTCACCTGAACAAGGCGATGTACGGGCTCAAGCAGGCGCCCAGGGCTTGGAACGCCAAGTTGGACGCATGTGGCCGAGCTGGGCTTGCGCGGTGCCCGTTAGAGCATGCAGTATATGCTCGGGCCACGATGACCTCGCGCCTTGTCGTTGGGGTATACATGGACGACCTGGTGATCACCGAGTCAGATGCCGAGGAGATCAACAAGGTCAAGGGTGAGATGCGAAACTTGTTCAAGATGTCTGACCTGGGTTTGCTTAGTTTTTACCAAGGGATTGAGGTGAAGCAGAGCACGCGCGGCATTGTCATCGCTCAGAGCGTGTATGCCACGAAGCTGCTCGAGTAGAGCGGCATGGCAGGATACAAGGTGTGCAGCACACCGATGGAGCCACGCTTCAAGCTGTCCAAGTAGAGCACGGCGCCGACAGTTAATGCAACAGAGTGTCGCATCATTGTCGGCAGCATGTGCTACTTGGTGCACACATGCCCTAATCTAACCTTCTCTGTCGGATACATGTCGCGGTTCATGGAGTCACCAACAAAAGAGCACCACACCGCCGTCAAGCACATTCTGAGGTACATCGGCGGCACGCTCCAGGTGGGGTGCATGTATGCTAGAGGGGAAGGCACAACCCAGCTTGTTGGTTACAGCTACTATGATCTGGGGGGCGATATTGATGATCGGAAAAGCACCTCTGGGACGCTATTTCTCCTCGGAGGCGGCGTAGTGACTTGGCATTCTCAAAAGCAGAAGATCGTCGCTCTCTCAAGCTATGAATCTGAGTACGTCGCCGCGACCACGGCGGCCTGTCAGGGCATCTGGCTGTCGCGGCTGCTCGGCGAGTTCCGAGAGACATAGACTAGTGCGGTGAAGCTCAACGTGGACAACAAGTTGGCTATCTCCCTGGACAAGAACCCTGTCATGCATGATCGATCGAACCACATTGAGCTAAGGTACCACTTCATCAGGGACTGCATGGAGAAGAAGAAGATTGAGCTCGAGTTTGTGGCCACAAAACATCAGCTCACAGTACATGTTCACCAAACCGCTCGGACGGGTTCAACTACAGAAACTGTGTTCGAGCATTGGCATGGTGGAAGTGACTCCCCGAGACTTTAGATTAGGGGGTGATTGTTCCTGTAATCTTCAGTTTCAGAGTGCAGTAGGGTTTTAGGTGTCAAAACTTTCAGTTTCAATAGTAGTATGCTTTCAGTTTCAGTTTCGTCAGAAGTAAGCCAAGTTGTGCCTCAGAGTAGCTAGCTAGTTTTGCGGCGCCTTGACCCGATCCTGGGATGGCACGACTGCACGGTCACGGCGCCATGACGGGCGACGAGCGGGCAGTGCTGGGATGCAGCATTCGCTACCCGATCGCGTCCGATTCTTTCGTTTCTGTTAGATCATCTGAGACTGAACAAATGAAAACCCAGAAAAGCTGCACGCAGTTGAGTAGCACAAAAAAACCTCTCCCTCTTAGTCACACTCTCTCTCTTCCACATCTCCGGTGATTGCCGGAGCTAGTAGCGGTGGGGTCCGTCTGACAGGGTGAAGCTCCCTCCCACCAGTCGCAGTCTTAACAAGCTCCACTTGGCAACGTCATCGGATGGGAACATATTGAAGTTGCTCGCGATAGAGGGGTTCAAGATATCAGTGTGGCTACAACTCACGACGGATGGGAACATATTGAGTAGCAGAAAGTAAAACATTGCATATGTAAGTAAAGGATGGGTTTGAAGATTTTAAATGCAATGGAAACACGAAGATTTTTGGTGGGGTTCTGATAGGTGGTGCTATCGTACATCCATGTTGAGAAAGACTTCAACTCACAAAGTGTAACGGCTACACAAGTCCATGGAGGGATCCACCAACGAATGGTCCATGAAGATGCAACCTTGTCTATTGAAGGAAATATGCCCTAGAGGCAATACTAAACTTGTTATTTTATATTTCCTTATTCATGATAAATAATTATTATTCATGCTTGAATTGTATTAACCAGAAACTTGATACTTCTGTGAATACATAGACAAAACTACGTGTCCCTAGTATGCCTCTACTTGACTAGCTCGTTGATCAAAAGATGGTTAAGTTTCCTAGCCATGGACATGAGTTGTCATTTGATAATGGGATCACATCATTAGTGAAATGATGTGATGGACAAGACCCATCCGTTACCTTAGCATAATGATCGTTCAAGTTTATTGCTACTGCTTTCTTTGTGTTAAATATATATTCCTCCGACTATGAGATTATGCAACTCCCGGACACCGGAGGAATGCCTTTTGTGCTATCAAACGTCACAACGTAACTGGGTGATTATAAAGATGCTCCACAGGTATCTCCAAAGGTATTTGTTGGGTTGGCATAGATCGAGATTAGGATCTGTCACTCCGAGTATCGGAGAGGTATCTCTGGGTCCTCTCGGTAATGCACATCATATGAAGCCTTGCAAGCAATGTGACTAATGAGTTAGTTATGGGATGATGCACTACGGAACGAGTAAAGAGACTTGCCAGTGACGAGATTGAACTAGGTATAGAGATACCGATGATTGAATCTCGGGCAAGTAACATACCGATGACAAAGGGAATAGCTATGTTGACATTACAGTTCGACCGATAAAGATCTTCGTAGAATATGTGGGAACCAATACAAGTATCCAGGTTCTGCTATTGGTTATTGACCGGAGAGGTGTCTCGGTCATGTCTACATAGTTCTCAAACCCATAGGGTCCACACGCTTAACGGTCGATGACGATTGGTATTGTATGAGTTATGTGTGTTGGTGACCGAATGTTGTTCGGAGTCCCGGATGACATTACGGACATGACGTGGAGTCTTGAAATGGTTGAGAGATGAAGATTTATATATTGAAAGGTTACATTCGGACACCAGAATGGTTTCGGGAAGTTTCAGATGTTTTTGGGAGTACCGGGAGGTTACCGGAACCCCCTGGGGAAGTAATGGGCCAACATGGGCCATAGGGGAGAGAGAGGAAGCCCACAAGGGGTGGCGTTCGCCCGCCCATGGGCTGTCTGAATTGGACAAGGGGAAGGGGGCGCAGCCCCCCTTTCCTTTCCCCCTCTCCCTCTCCTTCCCTCTTTCCACCTCCATGAGAAGGAAAAAGGGGGAGGGGCAAATCCTACTAGGAGTGGAGTCCTAGTAGGACTCCCCCCCTTGGTGGCCGGCCTCCTCCTCTCCTCCTTTATATATGGGGGCGGGAGGCACCCCAAAGGGACAAACTTGTCTTAGCCGTGTGCGGTGCCCCCCCTCCACCGTTTACTCCTCTGATAGTATCATCGTAGTGCTTAGGCGAAGCCCTATGCGGATCACATCACGAACACTGTCATCACGCTGTTGTGCTGACGGAACTCATCGACTCCATCGACACTCTGCTGGATCAAGAGTTCGAGGGACGTCATCGAGCTGAACGTGTCCAGAACTCGGAGGTGTCGTACGTTCGGTGCTTGATCGGTTGAATCGAGAAGACCTTCGACTACATCACCCATGTTAAGCTAACTCTTCCTCTTTCGGTCAACGAGGGTACGTGGACACACTCTCCCCTTCTCGTTGCTATGCATCTCCTATATAGATCTTGCGTGAGCGTAGGATTTTTTTTTTAAATTGCATGCTACGCTTACCAACATCTATTCCATCATTGCCTCCACCCACGAAGGACTAGCCTCGCTCGGGCTAAATCTTCGAGAAGTAGGCGATCTCCTTTCTCGTACAAACTCTTTGGTTCAACCCCACATGATCTTGGAGGCCCCCAAGTGACACCTAACCAATCTAGGAGACACCACTCTCCAAAAGGTAATAAATGTTGTTGTTGATGATGAACTCCTTGCTCATGTGCTTTAAAAGATAGTCTCTCACTGATTTACTTTGGTGGGAGAAGGTTGAGTGGAAAGGAACTTGGACAAGCTAGAAGGCTCAAATGATGGGACATAATGTATCTGTGGTCCATTAATATGTTCAATTACATAACAAACTTGGGCAACCTTTACGATAACGGCCTCGGGAAATAAGAAATGTCAATCCTTAGTTGATTACCTTAATTCATATATTTTTTTCCTTCAACAAAAAGTGACTAAAGTTCAGAAGAAGTAAGATTGGTTGGCTCAGAGTAGCTTGCTGGTGACACGGAGAATCTATCAATTTATTAATTTGACATATATACATCCTGGTACTATTATTACCCATACTGTGGTAGAACAGAGCAGATCTTGGGAACCAACTGAAACTTGTTTTAGACAATTTTCACTTCATCCAGACTCAAATGAAGACTCTTTCCTTTTTCTTCGCACTGTACAAAACAGGCCAAGCCATCACAAAAATTCATAGTTCATTTGAAAACTATACAACTTATCTTATTTGCGTGACATTTTGCTTGGATTCAAGTGAGAACAGTCATATGTGCCTGTCTCTCGTGCATTTCTATCTGCTAGCCATAGGAAGCACCACTGCTGTTCTAGTGGTAGTTCTCCTCGAAGTTTGCAAGATGTGAATGTTGGATCTACAAAATTGATTCTGAATCAGCATCTTGAAGTTTAGGGTGCGCTCGAAAGGTGATGGGTTTGATTGGGCTTTGGTGGCGGTTTACGGTGCGGCACAGCTAGAATTCAAACCGGATTTCTTGGCTGATATGGTCAGAGTGTGCGGCTCTGAGCACCTTCCGATCCTGGTGGGGGGGGGGGATTCTAACATCATTAGGAGGCGTGATGAGAAGAATTATGATAATTTTGACCGGAGATGGTCGTTCATGTTTAACACTATCATTGAAAGCTTGGATCTGAGAGAGATTGAGCTTTCAGGGAGGAAGTTCATTTGGGCTAACGCGATGACAAATCCTACATTTGAAAAGTTGGATCGTGTTCTGGCAAGTGTCGAATGGGAACAGAAGTTTCCCTTTGTTACAGTTCAGGCACTCTCTCGTGGTATTTCTGACCACACGCCTCTGTTTCATGACTCTGGTGAGGCCTCCCACCTGGGCAACAAAAACGTGTTCTCCTTCGAGCTTGCTTGGTTTGAAAGAGAAGGCTTCCTTGATCTTGTAGCCAGAGAGTGGGCTAAGGATGCTGGAGGTCGGACGGCGCTTGAGCGCTGGCAGAATAAGATTAGGCACCTGAGAAGTTTTCTTCGTGGGTGGGCTAAGCATCTTAGTGGGATTTATAAGGTTGAAAAGGAACGGCTCCTTACCCTTATTCAGTCTTTAGATGTAAAAGCAGAAACCACGATTCTGCCAGCCGCTGAACTTCATGCCAAGCTCGACGCAGAGATGAGGTTGAAAGAACTTCTTCATGAAGAAGAATCACTACAAGAAATATGTTAACTAGTGACCTTATGTCAGTGACCCTGGAAGAATTGGTCATAGATCTATGACCATTTCAGACCAATTGGTCAAAAGCTGTTCGAGGGGCTCCAAACCCTAAACCATTGCGACCATTTTGGTCAGAAAGGTCGTAATTTCCTTACACGAAAATGTCATAAAGCAAACAGCACTTGTCTGCTGCCTTATTTCTAGTTGTTAACGACCAATATAGATGGTCACAGCCTTGTAAATTGTGGTGGGTTGCTATGACTAGGCGCCACCTCATCAGTTTTGCCTATGTGTTATGTCCATGTGGCAGTTTTTGCCCTAGGTTGTGAAGCAACCTATATTTCTGTCATTCCCAAAATTCCCAAAAAAATCTCATAAATTCTTTGGGTCATATCTTCGTCAAATATGTAAAAACCTTCCTTGCCTAGTTCAAAAATAATTCAAAATATTCATTTTCCTATTCTGTTCAGAGCAGCAGTTTGTGAAGGAAGTACCACTTTGGCATGTCCAAATAGTATCCATTTTCTACAGTGCTTTCCTATGCCCAAATAACCATCCTCCACCAAATGCCAGCTCAATCCATTCATTATTTTGAGCCCAGCTTCAACATTCGTATTTATGTCCAGTGTGGTAGTTTGCAAAGCAAGTACCACCTAGGCTCCTCCTTTTGAGGTGAAAATTTGTGAAGACGGTCTTCTTAGTAACTGATCATCCTCAGCCAAAACTCACGCCCATTAGCCATGTACATTTCCCGTACCGCTAATCAAACACTTGGCTGCTAATTCATGTTTGAGCATCGATCGGTCTCCTCGTGAGAATCTTATGTTGTGATTTTCTTCCTAGCACCTACCTGGGGAGTGCCCAACCCACTAGACATGCCTAGGCCACCCAGAACACATGGCAACGCCACGGTCACGCGGTGACCACGCGGCGGGCATGCGAGCTTACGCGCTCTAGAGTTGGGGCCCTCGGCCACCGTCCAAACCTCGATGTCTCGCCATCAAACCATGTATTTATGATTAAATAGATACTTATGTACCTAGAAATGATTTTTGGAAAAAATAAAGAGCAAACTATGAGGCAGCTACAGTTCAAATTTGACCCGTTTCCAACTGAATCGACGACAATTTGTCTTTTTCACCAGAGGTAGATCAAAACTTTTTTCACCCAACCATTTTTTCAATTTTGCATTATATATGGCCTAGTATTTTATAAAAATAATTTGGTCCAATTTTGCAACAATTATTTGGTAGTTCCTTCACAAAAAAACCTCCTTTTGGGCACTCGGAAAATGAAAAATGAATTTTCCGTGCAAAGAAAATGAAAACTTCCTTAGGCAACATTGTTTGGAATTCCAAGATGCACCCTTGTGCACAATATGAGATCATTTGAAAAAACTATGCCATGAATGTGGCCATAAGATTGATCATTTGGCTTGAAAGCCATGAATCTTCACGCATGATAGCTCATTTCTGAGAACACTTTTTTAAAATAATTACCATATTACAAGTTTATTATTTTTCCTGGAAACTTGGTCACATATAATGACACAATGCGAAGGTTTTCCAATTTTTTGATTTTTTTTGAATTTTTATGCCCGTTTCAAAATGTGGTCAAAACGGCGAGCTCGACCGTTCCTAGCTAGTGGTTGAATCTTGGAATTTTTTGGTATTTCTATGATTAAATAGATAATTATGTACCTAGAAATGATTTTTGGAAAAAATAAAGAGCAAACTATGAGGCAGCTACAGTTCGAATTTGACCCGTTTCCAACTAAATCGACGGCAATTTGTCTTTTTCACCAGAGATAGATCAAAACTTTTTTCACCCAACCATTTTGTCAATTGTGCATTATATATGGCCTAGTATTTTATAAAAATGATTTGGTCCAATCTTGCAACAATTATTTGGTAGTTCCTTCACAAAAAAACCTCCTTTTGGGCACTCGAAAAATGAAAAATGAATTTTCCGTGGAAAGAAAATGAAAACTTCCTTAGGCAACATTGTTTGGAATTCCAAGATGCACCCTTGTGCACAATATGAGATCATTTGAACAAACTATGCCATGAATGTGGTCATAAGATTGATCATTTGGCTTGAAAGCCATGAATCTTCACGCATGATAGCTCATTTCTGAGAACACTTTTTAAAAATAATTACCGTATTACAAGTTTATTATTTTTCCTGGAAACTTGGTCACATATAATGACACAATGCGAAGGTTTTCCAATTTTTTGATTTTTTTTTGAATTTTTTATGCCCGTTTCAAAATGCGGTCAAAACGGCGGGCTTGACCGTTCCTAGCTAGTGGTTGAATCTTGGAATTTTTTTGGTGTTTCTATGATTAAATAGATACTTATGTACCTAGAAATGATTTTTGGAAAAAATAAAGAGCAAACTATGAGGCAGCTACAGTTCAAATTTGACCCGCTTCCAACTGAATCGACGGAATTTGTCTTTTTCACCAGAGGTGGATCAAAACTTTTTTACACCCAACCATTTTGTCAATTGTGCATTAAATATGGCCTAGTATTTTATAAAAATTATTTGGTCCAATTTTGCAACAATTATTTGGTAGGTCCTTCACAAAAAAAACTCATTTCGGGCACTCGGAAAATGGAAAATGAATTTTCCGTGCAAAGAAAATGAAAACTTCCTTAGGCAACATTGTTTGGAATTCCAAGATGCACCCTTGTGCACAATATGAGATCATTTGAACAAACTATGCCATGAATGTGGCCATAAGATTGATCATTTGGCTTGAAAGCCATGAATCTTCACGCATGATAGCTCATTTCTGAGAACACTTTTTTTAAAATAATTACCGTATTACAAGTTTATTATTTTTCCTGGAAACTTGATCACATATAATGACACAATGCGAAGGTTTTCCAATTTTTTGATTTTTTTTGAATTTTTTATACCCGTTTCAAAATGCGGTCAAAAAGGCGGGCATGACCGTTCCTAGCTCGTGATTGAATCTTGGAATTTTTTTGGTGTTTCTCTGATTAAATAGATACTTTTGTACCTAGAAATGATTTTTGGAAAAAATAAAGAGCAAACTATGAGGCAGCTGCAGTTCAAATTTGACCCACTTCCTGCTGAATCGGCGGGAATTTGTCTTTTTCACCAGAGGTGGATAAAAACTTTTGACACCCAACCATTTGGTTAGCTGTGAATAAAATATGACCTAGTATTTTATAAAAATGATTTGGTCCAGTTTTGCAACAAATATATGGTCAGTCCTTCACAAAAAAAAACTCGTTTCGGGCACTCGGAAAATGGAAAATGAAATTTCCGTCCAATGAAAATGAAAACTTCCTTAGGAAACATTGTTTGCCATTCCAAGATGCAACCTTTTGCACAATACGAGATCATTTGAACAAACTATGCCATGAATGTGGCCATAAGATTGATCATTTGCCTTGGAAGCCATGAATCTTCACGCATGACAGCTCATTTTTGAGAACATTTTTTAAAAATAATTTCCGTATTACAAGTTTATTATTTTTCCTTGAAACTTGGTCACATATAATGACACAATGCGAAGGTTTTCCAATTTTTTGAATTTTTTTGAAGTTTTTAAGCCCGTTTCAAAATACGGTCAAAACGGCGGGAATGACCATTCCTAGCTAGTGGTTGAATCTTGGAAAAAGTTTGATGTTTCTTTGATTAAATAGATACTTATGTACCTAGAAATGATTTTTGGAAAAAATAAAAAGCAAACTATGAGGCAGCCGCAGTTCAAATTTGACCCGCTTCCAACTGAATCGGCGGAAATTTGTCTTTTTCACGAGAGGTGGATCAAAACTTTTGACACCCAACCATTTGGTCAATAGTGCATTAAATATGGCCTAGTATTTTATAAAAATGATGTGGTCCAATTTTGCAAAAAATATATGGTAGGTCCTTCACAAAAAACTCATTTTGGGCACTCGAAAAATGGAAAATTGATTTTTCGTGCAAAGAAAATAAAAACTCTCTTTGTCAATATTGTTTGCCAATCCAAAATGCAAACTTTGTGCAAAATATGGTTTCATTTGAAAAATATTTGGTTGGTCCTTTAAAAAATACTCATTTTAAGCACTCAAAAAATGAAAAAGGAAGTTTTCATGAAAAAAATTATCTTTAATCTAATTGATTTCGACCAATTTAGATGGTCATAAAATCTTTAAATTGCTTGCTGCGTTTTGATTGGTCTAGGAGCCTATCACGCGGATCGTGCATCAGAACCGTCAGATGCTCCGGAATCCAAGGGTAGCCCTCACCCCTCACCCTCTCACCCACGCCACCACTCCCCACCGTACCCGCAGACCCCACACACCCACTCACCACTGTTCCAAACCCCACGCATGCACTCACCATCGTTCCAATCCCGCACCCGCACCCGCTCGCCGAAACCCTAGCCGCTGCCGCCGCCCCCTCCCCATCCCCTCCACCAAGATCGCACCAACCACCCTGATGGCCGCCGCCGCACCGCCGCACGCCGCGGCGCTCCTGGACGCCCTCCCCCTTCTCCCCTAGACCCCCCTTCTCCATCGCCGCCTCCCCCTTCTCCCCCAGATCCAATCGCCCTCGTCCCCCTCGTCCACCGGCCCCTTCCTCCCGTCACCACACCTCGCCGCCGGCCTCACTCCCCCTCTTCTCCGCCCCACCCCACTCCCTCCACCTACCGCGTCCACAGAGCCAGAACCCCTCGTGCCCCACGGCTTCTCGTCGTCCTCATCTCCTCCGACTCCCTCGCTCTCCTCCCCTCCCCCTGCAGTAGTCCCACGCGCCCATGCGCATCTACCTCCACCCGTTGAGCAGCAGCAGGTCAGGCGGCGGCCAGATCCGCCGCGTTGCTTCCGGATCCGCGCCCTCGTCACGCGCGCTCGACACCATGGAACTCGTCAACAAGGTTTCTCTCGCCCTCTTCTCTTCTCCTTTCGATTCGATCTGGATGTTGCTCACGCGTGCCCGATTTGTTTTTCTTCCTCACACAGGTCGTCGTCAAGCCCTCGATCTGGCTGCGACCTCCAGCCATCGCGAGATCTGAAGGACTCGCGCAACCCTCCTCGCCGCATCCTACTCGGCGGCCACCGTGGTGCCCTTCGACCCACCCCTCCCTCTGCTTCGCGCGCCAGTCCCTTCCTCTTCCTCCGCCGCCTCCGCCGAGCCCCCCGTCCTCGCCTTCCGCGACGCCGCGAGCTGGCGAGCCGCCGAGGCCAGCCTCTTCTCCCAGTGCGAGGTAACCCGTTCCCTCTCATCTCATATCCATCCTAATCTGTGTCTGTTTCGCATGCCTGAATCATCGCATGACTAGACACCGATTGTTTGGACTTACTTGACGCTGGTTGTTTAGATCTGTAAGGTAGACGCTGATTGCTGATGGCAGTGCGATTCCTAGCACCGGTAGTATTTGTCCTCTTTTTGTTCTTGCAGCTAGCCGAGCTGCCTCGCGCTAGTCAATGCCAGGCAGCAAGTTTAGCAGCTACGTACATCAAACAGTGCAGATAAACCCCTGACTAGTGCCCAAGATTACTTACTATTCGGGGTTTTCGTAACATGGCATATATTCCGCGTGCGTGTTTTACTTTTGTGGTGTTGCTGCTATGCTAATTCTCAGTCGACCGAGATGTTCTTGGGTCTAAATTGATTTCTCGGAAGACCAGGAATGTTTACTTTTGCAGCTGCGCACAGTGAAGAGAGCAAAAACTACTTCATGGTTGCTTAGCATTAGCTGTCTTGGTTGGTGATGCTCTAAAGTTGATCTGGATCGAACTGAAACATGTATAGTTAAGGAATTATAATCAATAATCACACAATCTAGAATAGATGAAGTATCAGCAGCTGCGTATGGTCTACACAGCTGGTTCCAGTCTTGCTTTTGAATTTTGTATCAGCAGCTGCGTATGGTCTACACAGCTGGTTCCAGTCTTGCTTTTGAATAGATGAAGTATTTTATTTATATCACTGGAAATCCTTTTTTTGTCCAAGTAATTAGTGCTTTGGTGGCAGATTAAATAAATAAATAATACTTTTAAGCATTTAAGTGTTGATACTCACTAGTTTTAACCCGCTCGGAATTTGGCAGACATTGTTACATCTGTCTGTCTACAGGCGTCGTTTTAGTATTACCTAATTAAGTCGTCTACTGTCATGTGCCTGCGCAATGTTTCCTCCTTATATCACCTTTAATCCAAGGCAAAATCTGGACCAACGAGTACCTATTGCACTAATGGGTGATTAGTACGCTGACAGAGATATTTGGAAATAGGAATTCTAAAGCGCATACTATTCAGAGCAGAACGGTAATTTCCTTAATGAAGTAGGTGACTGTAATTTGTATAATAACCACGCAGGCTACTTTAATTAATGTTTCCACTTTTCTTTGATTAAATGGTTTAGTTTTGATTAATAACTCATTGGATTTTAAATATGGTAGTAAGAAGTTGCAACAGCGCTATGTGGCGTTTGCACAAATTCCTTGATTTTCTAGCATAGCAGGTGCTGGGACTTGTCAAACAAGAGCTTAGTTTCCATAGAAGTATACTCAGTTATATGAGATACTTGGTTGGCATAGTAAACCAAACCATGTTACTGATAATTTTTTTGTTCCTTCTCAGGACTGCTCCCGTGTGGTGGCCTCCTTGAGACTTGGCACTTAGCAGCAGAATCTAATTAATTATACTGATTTTTTTGTTCTTCCAGAATCTTGGCACTTTGCTTGTCTATGGATCATCTTCCACTTGAGAGCTGGCAGGAGGTCATTATTCCGTTGCTGCCTCATCACTTACCTCCAGTTCTGAATTTGTGTGATAAATGCTTCTGAATTCCAATGACAAGTGCTACTGAAAATTTTCTGTTCTTGTTTCTTTAATACGCATGTTCATGAATAATCGCTTCAGTTATTTGTTCTTCTGAAAGCTTTAGTATACAAGTACCTATTCCTGGTACAGCAAGTACTAGTTCTTGAGCATTTGCACAGTTTTCATTATTTGTTCTTCTGAAAATTTGCTCTAGTGTGAATCATAGTAGTATGCACTAGCAGCAATCTGTCAATGTTTGATTCAAGCTTACTCTCGTTATAATGTATTGTGTAGTTGTTGTTTCAAACTGTTTTGCTACAAGTACCATAATTTGCATTGAAGATATTGTATTCTGTTGCTGTATCATTGTTTAATAAAACCACAGCATGATGCTCACATGAGATATCCACATGTTTCTGTGCTGTTTCTTTCCAGCATGATGCTCTCGTTATAATGTATTCTGTTGCTGTTTTGCTACAAGCTGTGTGTTGATTTGATAACAGGAGTTTCCTTGTCCTGGTCCTATACTGCATTTTGACTCCTATGTTTCTGTGCGCGTGTGTTTAATTGATGTTGTTTCAACTTTGAACCGCTTCTGCATATGGCCTATACTGCAATTGAGATTTAAATTTGTGGTTGTTCCTCTTTTACAGATGCTCAAGTGTGAAGTGTGAAGCAAGTGTGAAGCTGTGAAGTGTGAAGCCATCAAGTTCTACTTAGTGAAGAGTAGCATATTGTAGCATATATGTGTTGTAAAGATTGTAATAGATTTATTTAGTGGTATATTTGATGAAATTTATGTGTTCTTTTTGATTATGTATGTGATCTGAAAACTTGTGAAATGGAAACTTGACCAATGGGTCCACTTATGAAAATAATCCGTCAAATTTGTACATTTCTGATATGTGGGACCAATTTGAGAGATGATCATGACAAGTGGGACCCATCTGACTAGTGGGACCAGCTTGAATATATAATGGCTGAAAATAGAAAAGCAATAAATAATAAAAGGCCACGGGCCAACAATAAAAAAGGCTACAACGTTGGGCTTGGCCCATGAAGCGGACCAGAATAACAAGGAAAAAGATAATAAAAGGCTGAACTGTTGGGCTCGGCCCATGTAAAACACCTAATCGGATCGGGCTGATTCTTGTGCCACATCAGCTTGCCACGCTGGATGCCTACGTGGCCTGGGGAGGTTGCTAGTGACCAAAACGCCACAGTAGGAATATTTTGGTCGTAAACGTCTACGACCTTCTCACAGAGAAGGTCGCTATAGTCAGTTAACGACCGCCAGCTTTTGACCTTCTCTTTTTGGTCAGAAAAAGGTCGCAAATGAAAAACCATGACCTTTCAGTGACCAATAGTCAAGGTCACAAGTTGACATATTTCTTGTAGTGAATTAAAGTGGACGTTGCGGGCCAAGGTCCGAAGAGTTGTCCAGGGGGACGCGAACACTCAATTCTTCCACATGATTGCCAATGGCAAACACAGGAAGAAGAGGATCTTCCAGCTTGAGCAAGATGAAGGAACGGTTATCTGGCAGGAGAACTTAAAGTTATACATTACTGAGTATTACAAGCAGTTGTTTGGACCCCCGGAGAATAACTGTGTGTCTCTGGATGAGTCTAGGGTTGAGGATGTGCCTCAACTTTCTACCGTTGAGAATGATATCTTGGCAGATCCGTTTTCTGAAAAGAAGGTGTTTGAAGCCATCTCGTAGATGAAAAATAATAAAGCACCCGGCCCGGATGGATTCCCGGCTGAGTTTTATAAAAAGTGCTGGCATATTATTAAAGGGAATTGTTGCCAATGTTCCATGATTTGTTCTCGGGGCAGCTTCAGCTCTTCCAGCTAAATTTTGGTACGATAACCCTCCTTCCTAAGAAAACTGAGGCTGTGAGAATTGAGCAATTCAGGCTCATCTGTCTTCTTAATGTTAGCTTCAATTTTTTTACAAAGGTCGGAACGATTAGGCTCACACAGATTGCGCATGCTGTGGTGCAGCCTACTCAAACTGCTTTCATGCCGGACAGAAACATCCTTGAAGGGGTTGTAGTCCTTCATGAAACGCTCCATGAGATACACACGAAAAAACTCGATGGAGTTATTTTCAAGGTGGATTTCGAGAAGGCGTATGATAAAGTCAAATGGCCGTTCCTTCAACAGGCCTTACGCATGAAGGGTTTTGATGAAGCTTGGCGACGCCAGGTAGAATCTTTCACGCAAAAAAGGAGTGTTGGAATTAAAGTGAATGACGATATAGGTCATTATTTTCAGACACACAAGGGCCTGAGACAAGGGGATCCTATGTCTCCTATCTTGTTCAGTATTGTCGTTGATATGTTGGTTGTCCTAATAGGGAGGGCAAAGGAGGCCGGTCAGGTGGGTGGCTTGGTGCCTCATCTAGTTGATGGTGGTGTGTCCATCCTGTAGTACGCTGATGATACAATCATCTTCATGGAGCACGACTTGGCAAAAGCGAGAAATATGAAGTTGGTGTTATGCTTATTTGAACAATTGTCGGGATTGAAGATTAATTTTCATAAAAGCGAGTTGTTCTGCTTTGGTAGAGCCAAGGAAGAACAAGAGGCTTATAGGCAATTGTTTAGATGTAAATTGGGGGCTTTACCTTTTACGTATCTAGGTATACCTATTCACCATCGTAAGCTAACAAACAGGGAGTGGAAATGTATCGACGATCGGTTTGAGAAGAAACTGAGTTGCTGGAAAGGAAAACTCATGTCATATGGAGGACGATTGATTCTTATTAATTCGGTGCTCACGAGTATGCCGATGTTTCTCTTATCCTTATTTGAAGTACCAGTTGGGGTTAGGAAAAGGCTGGACTTCTATCGATCTCGTTTCTTCTGGCAGAGTGACGAGCTTAAGAGAAAGTACCAACTCGCCAAATGGGATATCATCTGTCGACCAAAGGACCAGGGGGGCCTTGGTATCGAGAATCTTGATGTCAAGAACATATGTCTTCTCAGTAAGAGGCTTTACAACTGTCGGTTGAGACTGACGTGACTTGGGCGCAGATTCTCCGTAGTCAGTATCTGCATTCCAAGACTTTGTCCCAGGTGACAGTCAGACCAACTGACTCACCATTTGGGAAGGTGCATATGAGAGTCAAAGCTGCCTTCTTTAATAGGACAAAGCTTATTGTCGGTAATGGCACCACCACTCGATTCTGGGAGGATACCTGGCTTGGTGATACACCGTTGGCGCTCCAGTATCCGTCCCTTTATCGTATTGTTCAACATCGTGATTCTCTTGTTGCAACGATTATGCAGTCCAGCCCCCTCAATATTCAGTTTCGGAGAGTGCTTGCTGGTGACCGATGGGAAGCTTGGCTTCATTTGGTGAGTACACTGATGGAGGTTCAGCTAGCTCATCATCCCGACCAGTTGTGTTGGAAGCTTACCAGGTCTGGAGTTCTAAACATGTATGGAAAGTCAAATTTCCTTTGAAGATTAAAGTGTTTATGTGGTTTGTGCATAAACAAGTAATTCTAACAAAGGACAATTTGGTAAAACGCAACTGGACAGGATCTACTAGGTGTAGTTTTGTGATCGGGATGAGACTATCAAACACCTCTTCTTCGATTGCCGTTGGCAAGTGTTTTGTGCCTCTCCGTGCAAATTGCATTTAACATTACTCCTCCGAATTCGGTCAGTATGTTATTTGGAACGTGGCTTGCTGGGATAGAGTCCGAAACAACTTGACACATTCATGTAGGAGTTTGTGCGTTGTTATGGGCAATTTGGAACTGCCGAAATTATTTGGTTTTTAACAGATCGACAACTATTCATTTTTTGCAGGTTTTATTCCGGGCTACCGCGTTGATCCGTACGTGGTCCTTACTCACTACGACGGAGGCCAGGGAGCGTTTGGTTACTGGATCTGTCCGGTGGGAGATGGTGGCGCGGGATATCTTCAACCGGTTTGGATGACGGTCATGTAATAGGATAGGTGATTAGTTTACCTATCTGTTGTTATGCCAGCCGGTTGTGCCTTTTGGGCCTTCACTCTTTGGCGTTGTGGCTCTGTGTGAGCCTGCCATTTTTTCTTTCTTTGCAAGACATTAAGACCTTGTTTTATTCTAATAAATGTGTCCGTATGCATCGCTCTGATGCAGAGGCCCGGGAACCCCCCTTTTCGAAAAAAATCAGCATCTTGATATATGCAGCTGGCATCTATTTTCTACCTGGTTTGGTGCTCCTCTGACCAGACATAGCACAACGCGAATGATCTTAAGATTGACAGCTAAGTTAATTGTAAGTGCAGATTAAAAAACAATGAAACGCTGCAATGCAGGGTTTTTTCAATTTGTATCAAAAAGGCACTGTCATATGTTTCCTTTAAGAGGAAGACAATTCAGAGATAACAAAAAGGAATTTGCAAATAAGAATATACCATGCCATCAATTCATCTAGATTGGCAATTGCCATTACGACAAACGAAGCGCGTCATGTTACTTTTGATGTTTCTTCGGATTTAATTCTTTGGGACGGGAATCACTGTCTCGATTTTTGGTAAACTCAAGCGTCATTGTCTCTTGTAGCTTTAAACATGCTTTACAATCTTATAGATGGACAACAATAACTTGGAGCATCTTTTGATACTGTTTCTATGGAGTGGTACCAAGACTACCAACATAGGGCTGCCACCTTGGAACAACTTGCGAGGAAGATCTCAGCATATGTACCCAGGTTTCCTAGCAAGTCTCTTGGTTTATAAGTTCAAAATGTCGAATTCAACTAGAACTCAAATTTTTGTATCAAAAGCAACACTGCTATGTATTCTTAATGTTCACCACTTCCATAATTCTGGTTGAATGATTCAATGATAGTTCCCATGAGCATTGTATTTGGAGATGCATAAAATTCTTTTTTATTTTGCAATCACCCATTCAACAAACTTTTATTGTGTTTATTCTTCAGGCTTACAATTGATGTTTCAGTCCGAACCTTTGTCACATCCTCAAGAGTCTACTCAACGCAGGAACATTTATTTAGTACATGAACGCTGATAAAACAAGGATACAAATTTAAATTTGAAGGTCGATCAAAAAAGAACGCAAACATGTCGAAGTTCACATAAAACTCACGAATGAACACAAGAGCCTAACAGCGAAGCACGGCTTGGCGCCGCGCACTACTACCCAATGGTTACATGGCTAGCTAGCTAGGAAAAACTTTCATGGTTTGTAGGTGAGATGGTAGATCAATCTCCACCAACAAGGAGCCCCTCTTTATCTTACGTATCTCCTTCGTCTCCAGATCAAGCACTAGACACCCTCCATTAGATAGCATTAGCAGTACCACATCACCACTCCTCTTCCCGGATCCTTTAAAATAAACTAGTACATCAGCCCCGATATTTGGGTACAATGATTGTAACTTATTCTCTATGTAGATCACAGTTTCCCGAGCCCAACCACCACCTTCATCACCAGCACCTTTTGGGACAATAGGTAGCTTCTGCCACATAGATATCGTGAACCCATCTATAGAAAGCAGCTTTAGTAGGTTTCCATCCAGCGATGTTGCTAAATATAGCTGGTTTGCGTTGCGGTTGGTGGGTGGGAGATTCATCAATCCTGCCGTCCTGGTGACGACGTTTTAGTTGAGGATTTGGTCGCTGTCGTATGCTAGCCAATGGATCACGCCGCCGAGAAGGACATCAGGGCTGCTACGAGTATTGATCCACGTCCATCGAATATCAAGGTGGCTCTCATGAGTGACATCTCTCCAGGTACCTCGAGAAGAAGATGTTGCAACCTGTACTTGGATGCTATGTCCACTGAGATCGGTAGCGAGCAGCATGAAGGTGTCGTTGATGCCATCGGCGGCGGTCAGCAGGACGTATACCCGGACGGAGTAATGGTTGCCCTGGATATCCTGCGGCCTAGAGAGGAAGCTGCGGCAGCCGGTCATGGGGTCGTACACGCATATCTGAGAGCAGCGCTCGGATTGGACACTGAGGCATTGGAGGACGAGGAGGCCACGTCGTGATGTAACGAGGCTGCCTGGGAGGAGGAAGTCTGTGTCAGCATTACGGCCAATGAAAGGCGAGAGCTGGTTGTGGCAGAAGGACGCGGCGACAGGTGTAGCCGGGTGAACCAGGGCGAGGAGTTCCTGGGCATAGGTGGAGATATCAGCGAGGATGCAGGGAGCCGCCAGCTTGGCGATTCGATGGATGAACGGCGGGCTTAGGATGTCACGACGAAGGTGCTTACAGACAGCTGCACAACGGACAACTGTGCAAAGGTCGGAGCATGCCAAAATCTCGAGCAGGACATCTGTCGGGAGCAGGACATGGCCACGATCTTCGGTAGTGCCACACACTTGCTGCTTTTGTCGGTGTTTCCATGTTGCCATGGCGCTCCCTGCGGTCCAGCGACGTGCAGCCCTCCGGTATTATTATATGGATGGATGGAAGCGCACAAGTAAAGAAGGAAAAGCTGAATTGTTTTGAGTTGGACTAGGAAACCAAAGATCCATACCCAATGTAAGTTCTGACCCGTACGTACACGATGCAAGACATGGTTACTCCTAGGGACGTACGGCAACGAACTACAGCCAATTGCGCTTGCCGGTCTGAAACAGGGTATGGGCTGGATCCAAAAATCACAAATATAACAGAAAACAGGTCGATTTTCTTTTTACGAGATACTTCCAATCCCTCGATTTTCTTTTACTAACTTACTCCTTGACCTAATGTTTGCTCACATTCATCCCTATAGATCTTACATGCACACCCCTATGAGCACATCCCAGATTGATGTAGTTAAGGGAGACATCATACCGCTGAAATAAATCACACCGAAAACTTTAACTGTACATCGTCGCGGGCTGCGGTACAAACCATTGTTCCTCACAGCTGCGAGAGTCGCCCTTGATTGCGACGAGCTAGCTGCGGTTGCGCCAGAGGGCGGCGACCTCGCGCGTTTCTTTTTCTTTCTCAATTTTCTTTTTCCTTAAATCTGCGGGTTCCTATCAAATTCATGTATTATTTTTAAACCGATGTTTTTTCCCAAATCCATGAAATTTTACTCAAGTTCGTGCACATTTTCTTCAAAATCAATTAACATTTTTCAAGTTTGTGAACTTTTTACAAAATTAGATGAACTTTTTTTCAAATTCGATGAACTTATTTCAGTCTCAATGAACTTTTTCAATTTGATTAACTTTTTATTCAAATTCGATGAACTATTTTCAAATTGGGTGAACATTGTTTACAAATTTGATAAAAAAATTCGAATTTGATGAAAATTTTCATGTTTTCTTTCAAAATCTATGAACTATTTTTCACAAATAAATGAACTATTTTCAAAATCGGTGAACTGTTTTTCAAAATTGATGAACGTTTTCCAAGTTGAGGTACTTTTCTTCAAAATTGAGAACTTTTTTAAAAATCAATGAACTTTTTCCAAAATTTGTGAACTATTTTTGAAAAAATCATGAAGAGTTTCAAATTCACAAACTTTTTCGAATATTATGAATTTTTTTTTGTATTTTGTTAGAACGTCAACGGTTGAACAGGTGAACCGTCATAAATAAAAAAAGGAAAAGAAACAAACAGGAATACAACTGCGTTTTTTAGGGGTTGCATTTAAGAATGAAAAAAAAGGAATATATCACGTCAGGTGTGATGGACGAGTTGGTTATTGCACTCGTTCTTTAAACTGGTCTATCGCTGTTCGAATCATGGTGACAGATCTTGATATGTTGTGAAAAAATAATTAAGAGTATGTTGCAAGCATGATGAGACTTGAGTGAGTCATGTGTGTTGTTTATGCATGCTAGGTGTTCGGGCATGATTCATTAATTCAGATTCGCTTACAGCAGCTGTTTGGAATGAAATTCAGAGAAGAGCATAGCAGAGTGGGGGAGATGACGGTAGTATGGTGTAATAGTATTTTGTGACAGGTAAACTTATTTGGCATTCACCTGGAAGAGAAACCAGGGTTTTATTTTGTACCTTTCCAACTATAGTAGAGGAGTACAGAGATGACTACTGCCAGGAGTTGAAAGTTCCAAAGAAACGGACGGTGGATTGTAGCTCACACCATGGAGCGACAATAGTGCCGCAATCTCCGGCGCAGGTGTCACGGCACATATGCCGTTTTGTCTCCTTTTCTGTGGCGTCGCAAGTAGACTTTGGAGAATGCAATCCTGTGTATTTGAGACTTTGAGTGTTTTTTTAGACTTTGAAAGCTTTGTATAACCAGCTAGCCAGGAACGCTGGATGTAATATGTACGTCAGACTCCAGCCGCAAGCCCCCTTTAATATGTACCAATAAGACTCTTTCGTTTGGAGAATGGATACCGCTCTGCCGCATGCATGCATGCATGGATAGTGACCCGCACGTATGTACAAATCATCGATCTCTAGCTACATGCATGCTGAGCAGACCGTCGCAAGTCGACAGAGACGCCCTGATAGTCGATACCGTCCCTTCTCATGCCGGCGCCGCTGCGTCAGCATGCAAGCTAGTATTTCTTTTCTTTTCATTTTTCCTTTTAAAGATTTTAATATGAACTATATACGGAGCAGAATAAGTGAATCTAGATTCTAAAATATGTTTACATACGTCCGTATGTAATTTGTATGAAATCTAATCCGTATGACAACTTGGCATCGGTGGAGGTTTCAGTAGTGACGTCAAGCTCACCCATATAGGCTCTGTTGCGAGCAGCTAAGGAAACACTTCCTAAGCTCTGGGACGAAGATGGCCATGAAACAATGGTGGTTCTACAAAGAGGAAGGAGAAAAGTAGCTAGGGAAGTTCTTTTTGGAGGTAATCAATGAAGGATTGAAACCATCTTGCATATAAAATTTGAAAATAAATCAAACGAACCACTTATGAGCGCGTGACTGTCTTGTGGAGGAGGCGTATGGATGTGTTTACTGGCTGCATGGAGGGTGGAAACAACGTAAAATCATGTCGACAGTCTTACATTTTGATTCGGATGCTCGACCCGGTCAAATCTTGTGGTATTAGAAAGGATCCAAGGGCAAATTAGGAGGTGGGTTGAGTCTTTGGCAACACATAGAATGTAAGTATATTTGGTGCCAGAATGATTGTGCCATATATAGTATACAGCTACATACTTGCATTAATTTTATATTGTGTCAGTCGGTGTCTCCTAGCCTCTCTTTCCTGTGTTACCACCAAGTGCTGATGAGGGGTTAGTTATTTATTTATTAAGAACGATGCTCTATGCACGACTAGGCTTTCTTCTAAATGCGTGCAATTTGATAAAAAAACTTGAACGGGTGTTGATTTATTAAGAGCGATGCTTATGCACGATTAGGCTTTCATCCAATTGACTTGCAATTTCAGAAAAAAAAACACTAACGGTTATTGATTTATTTAGAAGGATGCTCTATGGACGACTAGATTTCATCCACTTGACTTGCAATTTCATAAAAACATGAACGAATAGTGGACTAATTCAAGGATGCTCGGCAACTACTTCGGGCAAGAATGTCTGGCTGGAACAACCGATAAATGAGTAAACAAAGTACACAATATATATTTTAACTCGGAAACAACTGTTGCACTACTTGTTCATAGGAAGGGAACAAAAAGTAGGACACCTCCCACCTTCTTTGAGGACAAAACAGAGAAGAGGGCGGGCAGGGTCGAGGGGTATATATAGTCAATTTTTTAGTCCCGCTTGGGGTCTAAACCGGGATTGAAGACGGACCTTTAGTCCTGGTTCCCGAAACCAACCGGACCAGGACTAAAGGTCCCATTTGAACCGGGACCGATGCCAGCCGAGCCCCGTCCAGCGTCCTAGCTGCTCAAATCAGGACTAATGCTCACATTAGTCCCGGTTCATAACACGACCTGGACTAATGCTCACGATCAGGCTAGAACGAAAGGCTGATTTTCTACTAGTGGGTTGACTGTCTTGTGGAGGAGGCGTATGGGTGTGTTTAACGGCTGGATCTTATTTTAACTCAAAATCTTGCAGACAATGTTACATTTTCATTCGGAGGCTGGACCCGGCCGAATCTTGCGGAATTAGGGCATGTACAACAGTGTCTAGTCAGTTGTCTGCAACACAGGCCACGTAGGAAATTAGATGGCGCGGGGGAGAGAGAAGAAAAAAATAGCACAGTCCGTAGGTAGAAATAACGACAGTCTATTAGCATGAAAATCGCTGATTACCGACAGTCTATTTCCCGTTGTACCGAGAGCATCGTCGATGGGATCCCATCTTCCACGGAAACCACCTCTCTCCTTTCCCGTGAAATTTGGTGATTATAGCAACAGTCAAATAGACTCCCTGATGTATAGGCTGTCCGTTACGATGTCTATACATGACGTGGAGAAGTTTTACAGACGCCCAGCGTCGGAACAATTGTACATGCCCTTAGAAAGAATCCAAGGGCAGATAGGAGGTGGATTGAGTCTTTGCTAACACATAGAATGTAAGTATATTTGGTACAAAAATGATTGTGCCATATACAGTATACAGCTACATGCCTAAATTAATTTTATATTGTGTCAGTTGGTGTCTGCTAGCCTCTCTTTCCTGTTACCACCAACTGCTGATGTGGGGTTAGTTATTGATTTATTAAGAACGACACTCTATGCATAAAAAAGACGAACGGTGTTGATTTATTAACAGCCATTCTCTATGCACGATTAGGCCTTCATCCAATTGACTTGCAATTTCATTAAATCATGAACGGTTAATGATTTATTAAGAAGGACGCTCTATGCACGATTAGGCTTTCATCCACTTGACTTGCAATTTCATAAAAAGATGAACGAATAGTGGACTAATTCAAGGATGCTCGGCAACTACTTCGGGCAAGAATGTCTAGCTGGAACAACCTATAATCGAGTAGACAAAGTACACATTTTATTTTAACTCAAAAACAACTGTTGTACTACTTGACAAAGGACCTCAGCTTCACTATATTTTGCATCCTGGAGAGCTATAAGTATCCATGCATATCCAGTTCCAATGCCATCCAAAGCAAACACATAAACACACAGAGCACACGAGCCAGACAACCAGAGAGATGGCCCAATGGCGGCAGGAGGACATCGTTATTAGCCACTTCTCCCATCCGTATCCAGGGCACGAGCTCGTGAAGCGGCACTACACTGGGCCGTTCCGCTGCGACATGTGCTGTGAAGACTTGTCCGGTGCAGGATATGGCTGCAGCGCAGGCTGCGACTTTGCAATCCACGACTCTTGTGTCGGCTACTCGCAGACGTTCTCCTCTCCTCAGCATGAAGCGCACCCACTCGTGCTCATCCAGACCCGCCAAGACGCGGCCCTCTTGTGTGACGTCTGCATGGGGCATTGCGCTCCAGGATCCTTCCTTTACCGCTGCCCACCATGCGGGTTTGACATGCACCCGACCTGCAGACGGCTGCCCCAGGTTGTGCGCAGCGCGCGCCACACGTACCCGGTGCACGACCTCACACTGATCGTCGCCGATGGCTGCTGTGCCGCTTGCGACAAAGGCGTGGGGCGGGCATCGTACTACCATTGCACAACGTGCAAAGTGGACTTACACGTCTCGTGTGCAGCGACCGCCAGCAACAACAACAGCGCTCATGAAGCTGAAATAGCCCTTCAGGCTGAGATTGTACGATCAAGGATCGCAGCCCAGGGTAGACGCGCCGCGCTGGACCTGCTGAGCCCTTCTTGTAAGTTCCTCTTGCATGCCTAGTCTGGTTTGCTGGCTTGCTGCCACGTCCAAATTTGACTGATACTATATTTCTTCATAGCGTGTTTACAATGTTTCTAACTTTTCCCTTTAACTTTATACAGATACAGTACGAAGAAAGTACTTCTAGATCTGACACTCTTGACGCATCTGCTTGGCAAGCCCACAAGAATAATATGCTTCAACATTTCATCGTAAAATAGTTAGCGCGTACCGAATTGAGTGTGTTTATGTTCACAATTTCACATGTGTGTTTATTTTCAATCTCAAGTCATATGGTTTTAATACTTTATGCAGTGTGTTCATCTTCCTCTTGTTTAAAGGGCACGAAATTATTTTATTTGTGCAT
Organism: Triticum aestivum; assembly: GCF_018294505.1. NCBI lineage: Eukaryota > Viridiplantae > Streptophyta > Magnoliopsida > Poales > Poaceae > Triticum > Triticum aestivum. Next base: position 761,984,930 of record NC_057813.1, on the reverse strand, counting down.
CATATGAAATAAAAGTGAGAGAAAGTATTTATATGAACTTCATTTTTCTAGTCTTGGCTGGCGCCCGGAAAAAAATATGACAATTGAAAAACATTAACTTCATATATTAATCACTGTTTTTGGATCGTCAAGTTGTAAAAAATTATACTCCCTCTGTCCCAAAATATAAGAACGTTTTTAACACTTCACTAGTGTCAGAAATGTTCTTATATTATGGACGGAGGGAGTAGAAGTGTATTTCTCCATTAGCACGGAATAGTGGACATCTTCAATGCCATCCCCAAGGACATCCATGTCATGACCTGAATCAAGTTCCGTCTCTAGATTAGCATGATTGCTTTTGAAAACTTGATCATGATCCCTACAGAGGAAAAGGGGAACGACAGCCCATAGCGCAAAGTCCTACATGGAGGAAGAAGAGGGCTCATCTGCAAAATAAGAAGGGCTTTACGTAAAATATCTGACTGTGATCAAGCGGGGTTTTGTAAAATATGGACTGTGATTACTAATTGTGATTAAACTAGAATTGTTTATATAATCTATCATCAATCAGGCCATAGCAGCGCTACCACGGGCGAGCCAGTATCGTCGCCAGTCCCTCGCCATACTTCTGCAGCTGCCTTCCCCGGCACCAAGACAGCGTAACTGGCGGGCCCGATCAATTAGTAACATCATCAAAGGAATTAGCACTTACCGTCATTCGTTGTGTTCGGTGCAAAATGTAGGGCAAACGTATTGTGGTGATTGATTGCTAATGATGCTTGTATTGTTTTGGTTTTCTGATTTTGACTCGGGAACAAGAGAATGTCTTCTGCATGGCCTACAACATAAGTTTTGCCAAGCACGCAAACGCATGTGCCATTGCTGGGCTGGATGCATGTCGCTTCACCACCAGGGCCATGCACATGCACCCGGTACCTGGGCTGAGCACAAGAGCGTGGAGAAGATCAGCGGACGGCTACCCTGCCGGTGCACCATGCTCCATGCTGGCACCGGGCGCTGGTTGTGCCGTTTGTGACCCTCTCCCGTGGTTCGGTGCCTCCTGATTGACGTACAAGCTGGTCTCGGATGTGGTGCCGCCACGGGGATGGCTGCAGGGCGAGGCGACATGATTTCTTGGGTCTTCCCCATCGAAGATCTATACGGATTTGTGTCCCTGGATATCTAGATTGGGAAGACTCCGGTTGCGCACGCTCACATTATCAGCCAGCACAGCTTCAATAGGGCGCATCATGAAACTTCGCTTTCTTATCCGAGTCATGGGACATGTCTAAGTCAAGATTCCCAAGTCATAGATAGAGGTAGAGAAAGTCATGGCGGATACGATGGGAGGTCTTGAAGCATTGGTGGAAGGGTGTATTGGATGCATTGAAGACTGTGTGCTAGGTGTTTGGTGGCAGCACTGGAGGATTGCAATTTTGGTGGTGCTCCTCGAGTACCAAGTCTTGATTCCCAGGGTGAAAACACATGATCTGGCCTTTACTGATTGTTCCCAGCAATGACCTTGTTGAAGGCATTATTTTTGGTGCATTCGGACATTCTCTAGAGTGAAAACCCAAATTCTTCGATCGGGCAACAACAGTGCTTGTGCATTGTTTCCTTCTTGGAGGCGTTGATTTTTGAGATTGTCTTTTGTAATCCGCGTGTTTGTTTTCGGTGGTGCTTATAGTGTTGTTGTTGCTAGTGATTAATCAACGTGGCAGGGTATTTTTCTTCTGTTCTTTTTATTATTTTTTTGACTGTGTGTATCCTTGATATCTTTGGACTTCTTGTTGGTACAAAGGACGGCTGTAATTTGTATCTTTGTGATATTAATATATTTCCTTTGATAATTATTTTTTACTTTCCGGACACTAGTCAATCACTATGATATGCAGAATGCATCGTTTCAATACACCACTATTTTTCTTTTCTTTTCGGAGCACTACTCAATCACTACTATGATATTCATACATCTCTCTTCTTCCTTAAAAAAGCCTATTTTCTCTAGAAAACAAATAATGCCAATTCATGTTGTTGATGTATGATGTGGCTTACCAATTATTTTCTTGAAAAAACAATAATGCCAATTTATGTTGTTGATGTATGATGTGGCTTGACAATTATTTTCTAGAAAAAATTATGCCCTTGGTTTCTGTTATCGTGTTGGACCACTGGCTCGTCTGAATGCCTGAACCAACTTTGTGTCTGTAGCTCAGCTTCTGTCGTCCTCGGGATGCATTTCCTTCCTTGCTTGCTTTCTCAAACAAGATAGTTTGTTCATGTCATTGGTCATTGTTGCAGTCCTCCTGCATGATTCGGAAAATCACCTGCAAACTACGTACCGATGTCGATGTGACAAAAAAAGAGAGAGCAGGTGGTTACGTACGTACATCCCGAGGACTATTGGATTCCTTCTCTTGCACGATGGAAAAAGGAATTCGTATGTACGGCCGCCTATCACGCATTGCTTTCCGTCGGTCACGTTTCGTTTCACAGTCCAACTCCAATATCTGGCCGCCTTTCTTTCGTTCTTTCTTTCTTTCTTCATAATGTCTTCCACATAAAGAAGCAATAAGGCCGGCGGATCGCAATGGCGCCTTTCCTTCTGTTCTTCAGGTCGTCGCTACCTAGATCGTATGGAGGCACCATGGCGCGACGGAAACGCCGACGGAATATTCCGGCACCGTGTACTCTACCGGTGGACATCCTGCTCGAGATCGTCGCAAGCTCGGACCCCGTCACGCTCGTCCGCTGCGCCGCCGTCTGCAAGCTTCTTCGTCGCAATATCCTTGATCCCTCCTTCATCCGCCGCGTCACAAAACAAGGAGGGATCATAGCCCCGTGCATCCTCTCCTCACTCAATACAAATTATTTGAAGGCCGATCTGCTGCCGCTGCCGCTCCTCTCTTTGGTCCACCCCAGCACGCCTGCTGCTGTGTCCTTCTTCGATAACCACTTGGCACCTCTGAAGTCGTGTGACCTGGTTGACCTACTTAGTAAGTGTTGTCTCGTGACGTCCCATGGCGGCCTGGTCCTCCTACGACGCTACCGTTGTTACTGCCCGGCATGTGCATTTACGACCCTATCACCGGTCACCGTACCTTCCTCGAGTTTGAGGCGCCAGGCATCCTGAGTTATACCATAAGCTTTCGCAAGTCTGTCTTGCTCACCGCAGCGGACGGCATTGGATGCTCCTTTTTGCTATTTGTCGGCGATATTGACATGGGCATCGGAAAAAAAGTTACACACACCATCAAAGTCCAAAGCTTCATGTCCTCGACTGATGCATGGGGACCTGTCGCGACCCACGAAGGCTTCTTCATGGAGCGGTGGAAGGAAATAGACCGCAATGACACTCCAGTTGTCCTCCATGGTGGCATCATCCACTGGTTACTATACAAGGATGTCAAGATCCTCACTTATGACGTTCGCGCGGCAGAGCCAGGCATGCTGGAACTCCCGTTCCTATGCCCCGAAATTACTGACTACAACGCAGACCAGCTGCACCTGAGGTCCTACTCGTCACCAGATGGGTGCCTGCTACTAAGGCTGCTTGTCGTGGCTGGGTGTACTATCTCCTTGTGGCATCAGCTCTCTTGTGGTGGTTGGGCACTAGATACTGTAACCAAGAGGCAAAGCTACGTTCGCTTTTCCCCAATCTTCCTTCCGACCATCCTGTTCAGATTTTGCTTACGCACTCCGGCAAGACGAGCAATGTCGTGTTTGCTGCCCTTTCGTGGTGTGCAAACAGGTTTTCGCACCCAAACCGTTTTACTTGATTTGGAGACAAAGGAGATGCACATGATCAAGAAATATTGGAACCCCTTTCTTTTGGAGTTTGACTTGGGTTCCCGTCTAAGAGCCATGAAAATATTTTTCTAACTACTCCCTCCGTTCCAAAATAGATGACCCAACTTTATACTAGCTTTAGTACAAAGTTGGGTCATCTATTTTGGAACGGAGGGAGTAGCTATTATGCTTCTTAGTTTACTAATTATTGCGCCTCTGCCCCCTGTGTAATGCAAAGATTGAACCACAGACAAACTATATATTTATACAAGTGCCTGTTTCGTGTGTGGGTTTGAAGTACCTAGTTTTTTTGCATTGATTTTCCATGTAATAGTTACTTTGACGATTGGACATTGTGATGCATTATGTGCAACTTCACGCTCTGAGACGTGCGCCGGAACATTTGCACAATTGATGTATGCAACTCGGTTGGATGAGAAAATACTACATGCCTCGCTTCCTGCGTCATGGATTCGTTTTACGTGGCAGCGGGTTATCCTCCTTTTCAAAAAAAAAAACAATCTTAGTGAACTCAAGGAGCGAGGTTGCTATGAATCCATGTAGTACCATGCAACCTACATGCTTAGATACAAACAATGAGAGAAGTGTACTAAATGGAGAATCCTGATGTGCTAACTGCTACGGTGACAGCTTTGGTGCCGTGATCTAGAGTTCTAGACACACGCGATTAGTGGATGCCTCGATCTGAACCTAGAGGAACACATACACAGGAGACAGTTTTGCGACGCATTAATTCCTGCATCTTTTCTGTCTTGCCTTTAATTCCATTGCATAACGGAAACAGCGAAAAACCTGCAACGGTCCAATAGTTGCGCGCGCGCCATCCCATGAGCTTGGATCGTGCTGGGTCTGCAGCTAACTAACTGAACTGGAAAATAGACAGGGCCACAGCAAGAACACAGCAAGCTTCAGGCTTATTCATTTAACATGTACAACAACACATGTGACTGAACTGAACTTATTTAACTACTGGGCACGATCCTTGCTCCTCACGAGTAGGAGGGATGCTGCCGTACATGCAGATCATCACATATACCTCCTGGACTGGCTGATGCCATATATACCTTTATCAAAATATATACATCTCCGATAGCAACAGGCTGAGGCTGCTGACCGGTCGTACCGTTTCGGTCTTTCCTTCTTTGCATGTACATAATTGTACGTTTTCCAGTCCAATTCGGTCCTTCCTTCTTTGCTACAGCATGTCAACTATACCTCGTCTACTCCACCTATGGTACCTACTTCCTCCGTTTCAAAATATAGCGCGTCCTCGGTTTCCGCGCTTCAACTTTGACCATAAATTTAACCAACGGGATCGACTGCGGCGGGAGCAAAAATCATATAATTCAAAACTTCTTCTGAATACGAATTCGCTGGTATAATTTTCACTCCCGCCGCAGTCGGTCTCGTTGGTTAGATTTATGGTCAAAGTTAAACCTTGAAAAGCGTGGGCGCGCTATATTTTGGGACGGAGGGAGTACAAAGAACAAGCCCTCACTCTTGTCCACTCGGCAACCCCCGTCGCCACGTCTTTTTGCACCGGCCACCTTTCGCCATGCATGCCGCGCAATACAAGCAACGCCATCATCGGACTATACAAACATCTGACATCTCAAGGCCGCCTTGTCGTCCTCATGTGCATATGTCCCAACATGCGATCCAAGTCCAAGCGCTACTCTCACTTATGCGTGTACAACCACATGACCAGCGCACATTACTCTCAAAACCGCCACTTATTCGGAGAAAAGATAATGATTTTCAAATGTATGTCCTGCTCACTGCCGCGGACAGCATCGTCTGCTCCATCTTGTTGTTCATCACGGATCTCTATAGATGAGGGATCAAAGAACAAATGACCACATCCACTAAGAGTGGAGGGGGGGGGGGGGGGGGGTGCGTCGCTACTTATGCCAGCCACCCTGAAGACTACCCCTGGTGATCCGTCAAAGCGTAAAAAGCCCACTCCATCCTACGTACATACATGGGCATTAATCTAGAGATGAAGGAGATGCATATGCAAGATCGGGGTTTCTCATTGTTGGAGATCGACCTACCATCTCGCCGGCAAAACATGAAACTATTGTATGTTTAGTGTGATTCTATGTTTTTTGCAGTGTAATAGAGTTTTATTCCGTAAAGATAGGGTTACGGTCGAGAGGCAGAAGTTCTTCGATACAGGGTGTGATTCTATGTATACGAGGAAGGAAGTAAAACACACTGAATTAATATTATGTCACTCACTACCACTCTGTTCATGGGGTGGAGGCCGTTAGAATGGATCGTTAACATATGTCATTGGTGTCGCTACAATCGTCGTCTTGATCTTTATCGGCGGTTACAACTACCCCCGAAAGCCCTCCGTTACCAACAAGGACGCCTCCCTGACAAATTTCGCCCGTCAACAGGGCTTGGATACAACATCTTGCTACGGACAGCGGTCCGGCCGCTGTTGTTGTGCGCACCGACCCAGGCGTGATGAGGAAGATGATGACGAAATTTCTTTTCTAGGCAACTGACAAAAAAGATCCCGAACAAGTATGTGTTGAGGTGTCAATACATATGTTGTATATAGTACAGTTAATTTACTACTCCCTCTAATTCATATTAATTGTATCTCTAATGTATCTAGCACTGAAATATGTGTATATACATCCATTTGAGCGAACCATAGACTGCATGCATGCATTTGCAGCACACGTACTGGCGACTATCCGAGGAGGCTCCGGCAGAACCACGGGCGTCTGCCGGGCCGACGGCGAAGGCACGCCGAAAGCAAGCAGCACAGGCCCAGGCTAGGTCCTGGCTCTAGGAGCACGCACCACCGGACTGCATGTTCGAGGAGGAGTCAGCGTCCCTGACATGAGCCGCGTCAAGCGCAGAGACGGGGTAGTAGATAGCTGCGAGCTTAAAACCCAAGCAATCTCGGGTGCCACTCGGCAGGCAGGTGTCGAGGTGCAACCGGGCAGCGACCGCAACTGCGGCAAGGGCGGCGATGATGAAGAATCGCTAAATAATTTGATTTCATTGTAGTTTTGAACATAATTTTTTACAGGATAATGGAGTGTTGCCTCACTTGGAAGAATTAAGGGTACATGTGCTAAGGGTTCTCACGTTGATTGCTGAACCTGAAAGGAATGTGGTTTTCAATCAGGTATTACGCAGGAGCTGCAGAAAAATAATTGCAACAGCATAAGTTTATTTGCGATAGACAACTATATCCGCCCACTAGTTATTTTCCTACTTTTTCAATATATAACACGCATCAGAATCCCTGGCTGGTATATGTGCTTCCGATATATACATGAACTTAGGGATATAGTTTGAAATGAAACGCAGTGCAGTTCTTATTCTTGGCTATTACACAGGCAGAACCTGCAGAGAATAATTACAGAAGTATAAGTTTCTTCGGCAATATTAGTAAATTTGTCCATGTTACGCTAGCACTTATCCTAATTTTACTATATAGAGCATCCACCAGAATCCATAATCAAAGAACACGGCTACAGGTCAGTAGTAATTAGTATATATATAGTATCGGAGCGGTTAAATCACTAAAGTAGTGATCTAAAACGGAGAGCGGCGATATAGCTCACGAGCTCGCCTGCACCCGCTGGGCGTGCGAATCGAACAAGGACGTGTGTTGCGGTGCATTGAATGCGAGCGTAGAGGGTAGCAGTGGTCTACATACAGTGGAACAGTGGTAAACGTTCAGGCGCCGTTTGATATGACGATGCGGTCACGGCACAGCGTGCACATGTTCCCACTGTACAGGACGCCGATGGTTTAAACCGATCTCTGCACCATTCTGATTAAAACGTGTGGCTCAGTCACCATGACTTCAGCTCTTTGGTCAGCATCTTGACTTTTAACTCCTTGGATCATTACAGTCAGCTAACACAAGTGTGATAGTAGTACAGAGTCCAAGCATGCATGGTGCAAGTGCAACCAGCAAAGTATGATTCGGCCACGCTGCAAAAAAAGGATGACATGTTAAAAAATAGTACTCCCTCCGTTTTTAAATACAAGTCTTTTAAGAGATTTCACTATAGACTACATAGAAAGCAAAATGAGTAAATTTATACTTTAAAAGACAGCTATATACATCCGAATGTAGTCTCTATAGTGAAATATCTAAAAAAAACTTATATTTAGGGACAGAAGGAGTACTAATATTTATGGCCTGTGGAAATAATAATTTTTATGGCCTGTGAAAAGCCAAGCATTGTATTGCATGTAGTATCAGTCGAATGCCGAAAGGTTGTGGAAAATGGAATATTTATAAACAAGCTTGGTGAGAAGGTATTAGCTGAAAATGTGACTAATGGTAGGTTAAAAAATAGAACAAGCTTGGCAAGCATTGTGAAAAAAAGTGTTTCGAAGCATTTTCTAGAATTGTCAAGAATTTTGAAATCCGAATATTCATAAAGCGAAAAAACACATTTAAAATTCCAAAAAATATACAAAAATGTGAAAACGTTAGGAATTACGAACATTTTATGAAAGACAAAAATAAATTTTGAAAACGTGAATCATTTTTTAAGTCCCTGAACATTTTTTAAAGTGCTAACACTTCTAAAAAAACAAGAAATTTTAGACGAACATGCTTGAAACCTAATTTTTTTTAAAGTGCGAACAAATTTCAAAATTTGTTCCCATTCTTAAGATTTCAAAAAGTGTTCGCACTTTAACATTTTGTTCAGGTTCCAAAATTTGTTCCCATTTTTCCAAAAAAACCGAGTTCTCAAAATTTGTTCGCACTTTAACATTTTGCTTAGGTTTCAAAATGTGTTCCCATTTTTCAGAAAAAGTTTATGTTTAAAAAAAATTGAGTTCTGAAATTTGTTCCCATTTTAAAATTTTGCTCAGGTTTCAAAATTTGTTCCCACTTTTTAACAAAAATGTTTATGTTTCACATATGTCCGTGTTTGGAAAAATTGTTCGCACATTAAAATTTGTTCTGGTTTCAAAATATGTTCACGTTCTCGAAAAAATGTACTTTTTTTAAACGTTTACACTTTAAAAACTGTTTGCAGATTTTGAAAATGGTTCACATTTTCAAAACTTCTTTGTTTTTTTTAAACATGTTCTGGAAAATGTCAAAATGTTTGATAATATAATTTTTTTTTGCTTTTAAGAACATTAGTATTTTAAAATTATTTAATTTTAAAATATATATTCTAGAAAATGTCAAAAATGTTTTCAAATCTCGACGCTGCGGTATATGGTTAAATATTGTCGGGCTTCTCATTTGTCACCAACAGTCGTTAGTTAGAGAGGCTCGCAACAGTGGGTCAACGGCGCTAGGTTGCAAGTTTGATTATGTGTGAGTATCACATTTTTTGTTATTTTTAAATGTCCTGTTACGTAAAATAAAAGATGCTTCACGTCCGTGCATAGATCGACCTATCGTATCAACAATCCCTTTCAGAACGTGCTCAAGGTTTAAAATAGACCGATATCAAAGAGTTTGATGTGCTGATTTAAGTGATTGATAGTTCAGGATTCAGTTTATGTTTACCAGTTCAAGGTTTGTTTTGGACTTTTTTTCGTGGACAAGATTTCCTAGCTACAAGAAACAACCTAACACGCATATTCCCTGCTCCTTTTCTCTGATGTGACGTGAACGCACAATCAACTGATGAACACACTTCCCCTCTCAATGATGTCAAAAAAATACCCTTCTCTCTCAAACACAGTAAGTAGTAGATTGATTACAAGTTAATTAATCCGTGAAACCCGCTGGACGAGGCAACGGATAAGGTCTCCAGCACAAACGTACTACATCCCGCATGGCCCCATCTATTCAACCAGACGTCCGTCTGCATGCGCCACACAAACGTCGTTGCTTCCCGTCAAACAGATGGCATTAAATAATCCCATGTACGCACCTGGAATACAGTGTTCATCTCATATTTGATAGGCAGTGGACGCCTCACGATACCGTGACCAGGCGAGCCCGTCCGTGCCAGGGAATTTCCGTCTAAAACACTCTTATATTATTTCACAAAGAGAATAGTAGTAAATAGGACTCAGCTCTATAATTCAGGTGCATTACAAATTAACAATTATCTCTACTCCTAATGGAGCAGTTGGTAGTCTCGCTTCCAGGTTTTTTTTCGTCCCACCGCTTTGGTCCGGTTTTTTTTCTAGGTTAACCGTCGTAGATTTTTTTCGATGCTGGTTTCTTATTCACCGGTTTATTTACCCCTCAGCTCTTTCCTTGCAAATCAGCACTTTCCAAACGTGCACGCAATCACGGATCTAAATTTACTAACTTATCCAAATCAACCGATACCTTCCATTATTGCAAATTTCTTTAGGAAACAAATAATAGATTTTAAGGAAACAAATAAAAGATTTTAAAGACGCATCATACTTTACTAACAATCACTAAAAATCAAATCTAAATTAATTAACCTTACCTTAAATCACTCAATCACTTTAATTAGAAAACATTCTCTTTCCTAACTGCACCCCGCTTAGTGTGCACATAACAATCCGAAGTAATTAGAGTCACATGATTGAATCCATTTATTTAGAACGACATGATTGCGTTCCGGGATGGAGGCCATGATTTCGTCGAGGTCGTTGCTGCCTCCTACACTCAGGGTGTGTCGCCGAGATCGAGGCGAGCAGGAGGAGCTGTGGCCACCGTCATGGTCACCCCATCGCAGGGGATGGAGCACGTCGTCGGCCTACAGCCTGTGGAGATCACTGTTGCTCTTCAGATCGCGTGGTGACCGGATCTTGCCGATGTGTCCCTCCCCGACGACCTCATGTTCGCCCGGTTGGCCGGCATGGATCTTGCCACTACTGCCCTCAACTTCTCTGCCTCGAGCTCGACGGTCAGCCACCATGGATCCCCCAGCTGGAGGGTCACGTGAACCAGCCGTCCTCCCATGCTGCAGCGGCGAGAAGGTGACATGGCTCTCCGTACACAAAGAGTGGAGTTCGGTCAAGTACTTATATACTTGGCCTCTACTGCTGATCCATGTACATGGAGAAGAACAGACAACCGCTCATTCATGCTTCGTTCCACTCCTTTGCGCTACATTACTGGAGGTGACATTTTCCTATCTCTCTATGTTGTAACAAGCCTGCTGCCTGCATAGTTAATGGATTTTTTATTTAAATTTATCGCTGCTTAGTGCTTTGTTGCAATTATTCACCCAAGATTCTTATATATAATCTGAGCGTATGTAGGCATACTTAGATTTGCTATTCCATTTTTTCTGGCGCATAGAAATAAGAGTATTGTCCATGTTAGGTATTCAATTGAGTATGGTATTTGGATTGCTATCAGAATGTCTTTTCTATGCATGTGATTTCTCACATCTGGTTATAATATTTGTGAAGACGTGCATTGCACGTGCACTTGGAAGCGGGCCCGAGGCCCGCGCTGGATGGCGCCGACGTCGACCCGAGCCACCTCGTTCGCGTATTCTTGGAGCTGTGGCTGGTCGATTTACATGAAATTAATTCGCTCATTTCTGGTGGCAAATATAATACACATAATCTATATTGTTATGCACTAGCGTGTATGTGTCAAATAGATGGATTATGGTCCCGTACCCAATAAGATGGATATGTGTGTGTGTTAGAGAGAAAGGGAGAGGGGGATAGAGAGTGAGGAAGAGGGAGGGAGAGTGTGCGTGTGCGTGAGGATTTGATGGTAAAAAAGGTCGCCAATGTCGTAATATTGAACTCTTAAAGTTAATGTGGCCCCGTTGCAACGCACGGGCGTTCTTCTAGTCATAGTAGACACTGTAACCAGGAGCCCCCGTGCATCCTCTCCTCACCCAATACAAGTTATTTCAGGCGCGATCTGCTCCCACTCCACTCGTCGTGTCATTTTTCGAGGACCACTTGAGTCCTCTCAAGTCGCGTGATCTGATTGACCTACTTAGGGAGTACTCTCTGGTGACATCCCATGCCGGCCTTGTCCTCCTAAGAGGAGACCACTATTACTGTTCTAGCTTCTGTGTGTATGATCCCATCAACGTTGACCGCACCTTCCTCCTGTCCGAGACGCCAGGCATCCCGAATAATACCGTAATATTTCGCCAATGTGTCTTGCTCACCGCGGCGGACGGCATCGGATGTTCCTTCTTGATATTCGTCCGTGATCTCGACATCGGCATAGGCAACAACAGTACAAACACCATCAAAGTCCAAACCTTCACATCCTCGACCGGTGCATGGGGACCTGTCGCGACTCAGAAAGGCCTTCCAAAGGAGCGGTGGCTGGAAATAGACCGCAATGAGACTGCAGTTGTCCTCCATGATGGGATCATCCACTGGTTGCTATACAAGGATGTCAAGATCCTCACATATGACGTCCGACTTGCAGCCCCAGGCACACTGGAACTCCCGTTCCTAGGACCCGAAATAACCAATTTCAACGGAGATCAGCTCCATCTGAGGTCCTACACTTCAGCAGATGGGTGCCTGCTACTAAGGCTGCTTGTTGTTGTTCGGTCCACTATCTCCTTGTGGCATCACCTCTCATGTGGTGGTTGGGCCTTGGATACTGTAACTGACCTACAGGTGAGGCTACGTTCGATGGCCCCCAATGTCCCTCTCGACCGTCCTGCCCAGATATTGTTTAGTCACTCTGGTCAGACGAGCAATGCCGTGTTGCTGCAGATAAACCTGCCCCGTCGTCGTGTGCACACAGGTTTTCGTACCCGGAGACGCAGAAGATCAAGGAATGGTGGTACCCCTTTCTTTTGGAGTTTTCTCGTCTTAGAGCGATTAAAATGTTTTCCTAACTAGCTATTATGCTTCCTAGCTTACCAGTTATTAAGCCTCACATAGCCACTGCCTCATGTGTAATGCAAAGATTTAACTGCGAACAAACTATATATTTATACAAGTGTATGTTTGTCATGTGTGTTGGTAATCGTTATTTTAAAGTCCGTAATGTTTTGGGGTTGATTTTTCATGTACTAGTTACTTTAGAGATTGCTCATTGTAGCATCATCTCTTTCCTCTGAAGCGTGCACATTACCTGACGCGTCCCTAACTGCATGTTAATCCCAAATGTTAATTACCTTTGCTGCTATGGCATAAATTGAAGTGAACAAAAACATTATTACCAAGTTGTCGTTGTATTGTATTCGGTCTCCTACCAGCAGGATCTTGCGTTGAATTTGTCATTGTGTCCTTCTGTAGGTAATATCATAATTTGAGTCAATTTCAGAAGAAACACAATACTTAAAGCAGGCATAAAAAAGTGACTGGAAAAATATCTACTCAAGTCTACACTGAAGCTGTTGTAAGCAAAAAGAAGTTAGGCTTAAAAGATTAAATAAAATCAAATTGTGTTATAGCATGCAGAACAGGAGCATGCAGAACAGAAGTCTTTTAGATAGCATATGTCTATAATTTTGACTTAGAAATTAAAAGCTAGGCTTTCTGTAATCAAGTATGTATTGAAGCTGTGAAACATACACATGACACACCTATTAGAGCCCATCCTGACAAGGCGACTCCCAGTAAATACACATGTAGTAATCTAGCCTGAATGTGGTAACCAAACTACTACCAAGGTTATATAAGCTGAATGTGGCAGTATGCTTCAGAATAGGCACATACGCTTTTAAGAAGTCTGGACAGTGGTTCTGGTATTGACTTGGTAATATTTTACATGACAATGTTAGCTTAAACCTGATTACAGTTAAACAATTGTCTAAACCTGCCCGTCTCTCTCTTTCACCTAAACTGCACTAATACTCTGTTATTTTTCCTCTGCTTTGTGTGTGCCTCATAGAAACTGAACCGGTTCCTATGTATCAGCATCCGACGCCGGGGAGGTAAGACGAGGGTCAGCGGCCACCAGTGAAGAGGAAAACTTGGAACTATTTACACTCTAAAATACAAAAATACATGAGTCCTGATCGTGGTCGCGGCCACTATGACTGTGGTCGCAGTGGACGAGGCCATGGACGGCATCGACGACAGCAGGTTGACCGTCTCCCAGCTTGGCGAGAGTGAGGAGTGCTGCACGGTGGCCGTTGGCGTGGTAGTTCTAGGATGGAAAGGGGGCGCTGCCATGGCCATGTTGTCCACTGCCTCCCGACATCACTACTACTATCTTTCCTCATCACCATGAGTTGCCATATTAGCACTTGCCCCACCATTGAGATCTGGATAGTCCTTTCTCATATGTCCCCACTGCTTACAATTATGACACTTTTCTTTTTCTTCTTCTTGTTCTTCCCTACCTCATATCCCTTCCTCCCTCCTCACCTTTGACTAGCAAACCTTCACGATGAGATACCTCCATCGCGTTCTTCTTTCTTATATTATACGATAGCAATGCCGCAGTAATATCTCATTCTTGACGGTCTCCTTGTCATGTGTCAAAGTAGTGATCAAGTGGTCATAGGACGATGGCAATGAACAAAGAAGCAGAATTTCCCTATCCTTGTTAGCAACCGTTGCATCCAAGCATGCTAGATCCGTCACAACTTGATTAAAGGTGTTCATATACTCAACAAGGTCTTACCCCTCCTACATCTTCAGCCCATGCAATTTTTGCTTCAGATATACCTTGGTCGTCGCAGTCTTGGACATAAACTGACTTTCCAACTTCTCCTAGATCTTTCTTGCCGTATTCGCATCCATCACATGATAAATAACCTGGTCCGATAGACACAATCGTATAGTCCGGGCTGCTTTCTACTGTAACTCCTCCCTATCATCAGTCACCATCTTAGCTGACTTGGCTTCCTGCAACAACGCCTTCGAGCATCTCTGTCGTGCCAACAAATTGTTCACCCTTGTCTACCATAATCCAAACATCTAGTTTCGTTGAAATTCTCCACCTCAGACCTGGTAACCGTTGGCGCCGTAGTCCTCTGTACGGGTGACCCTGTGAAAAAATCATCTGAGCTTTGCACGCAATGCCCTAAGTACAGGAACAAAACCTCCGCCTACTACTAGCGATTCAACTAGCTGGTCTTCGTGTGAATCTAACTCGTGTCTTTGCTCAACTCCCGACACTAAGATATATGCTTTTGCCTCAGCCCTTGCTTCCGATGGATGCGTAGCTCCTCTTCTATGGGTTAGTTTGATTGCTGCCCTGGGCCACGTGCCTGGGATGCCTGAGATTTTGATTTTTGCAGCCTGGCCGATTGCTGTTTGGCGTGTGACCTGGGGCCGGGGGAGTTCAGTAAGGATTAGAATATACTCCCTCCGTCTTATAATGTAAGATGTTTTTTGATACTATACTAGTGTCAAAGGACGTCTTACATTATGGGACGGAGGGAGTATAAAATATGGACAAACATCCCAGATCCTACATACAAATAACTGGATTAGCTCCAGGCTAGTACCGCCACTCGCCCGGGCGACCAAAAGGATACGCCTGATAGGCTAGTTATTTGCCTGGGTAGTCCAAGCCAGGCGTGCACCAATTTCTTCAGGCGTCATCCAAACACAAACCAGGCAAGCTCCAAGCCCCGCCACCCCACGCGACCTAGGCCTTGCACAGGCCCCCGCTAGCCACGCGCTTCTTCCAGGACTCTTCTGCTGTTCTATGCATGTGTCACGCCGCCGCCGCTCGAATGAAACGACGCACCTGATCTGATTTGAATCGCAACTCACCGAGATTGCTCTTCACCTGACTTCTTCAGGTCTATGTCAACCGTGCAACACCTATTGCTTTACGGCAACTTCGGTTTATGATACCGATCAAGGAAACAAGCCTCCTTCTGAATTAATTCGAGGTACAATTGTTCATGATACCACTTGTTACAATTAATTCGAGGAAAGCGGTCGATTCTTTAGGAAACAAGAAAACATAGCACAATGATGACACCAAGATTTGTTAACTGTTGGGACAAACCCCGAACCAGCTCTATCTCTCTATCTCTCTCTCTCTCTCTCTCTCTCTCATTCGCACAAACGAAGGAGGACGATGGAGCAACACTTGTTTTTCCGGCGCACAAATGCCCGGTCGCACAAAGGGCGTGTCAACCGCACGAAAAGGCCTCACTTTACTGAGCACATACCCTGGCTCGGCAACAAACCGACGCCTACCCAGAGGAGCTCTCTCTCCTGCAGACCGGATGCACACCAGGGTCCCGGCGGAGACTATGATCATCTACTGGCTCTTCTAGACTCGGCTCATGATTTCGCACCTCGACGAGAACATATGGGGTGGGTCTTTATACCCGTGCACACACACCAGGCTAGCTACCACAAACACACGCACAGAATTCTCTTGCCGCTGCACTACTCGGCCACCACTAACCGCACTACTCACACGAGCTAACTAACTCAGCCATGCATGCAACTATTTGTTGCTAACTACATCCACGCCATGCACGAACAGCCCACGACTCACGCCAACGGCCGCTGTCTTACGAACCCGACCCAGTGCATACCTGCGCACAGACGCATACGCACACAACCCTGGATCACATGCAGTGATACATTTGTGGTTTATTTCCTAACAATAATGAGGTTCGGCAAGCTCGCCTACTCCTCAGGGCAATGACTATGGGCGCTCCTTCCTGAGTTACCAGAACACCGGCCACCCGGGCGCCGGCACAAGCAGCCGGCTCCCCCTTGTGTGTCTGTCGCTATCTAGCCGTCATGGGTTATAACATGGGGTGCCTGCTCATATATAAGAGGCCAAGGGTACAACATGTTCGACTCCGACACTACATGTATCCTACCCACACTACGACACTAAGTCCAAATGTAACCCAACTCTGTAAAAAATATTCGACCCAACTCAACAGTTATATTATACGTACAACGTAATCACGCATGTCCCGATCAGGCCAAAGACATCATCAGTAGCCCAAGCCTGAATAACTCCTTTATCTTTTAGAGTAAAGCCTGAATCTCTCTTGGCATCCGAGGTGACACACTAGACCTGAGTGTAAACGTTAGTTAGATGATAATGTACAGAAATGAATATCTCACACCTTAATTACTAGAGTTGTCAAATGAAAAATAGATGTACATACGGTTTTTCTCACACCTGCACACCACCATATATGGGTGGTAAAACTTCATTCAGGACAATTCCTACTTACTCTACTCTTCAACGTTTGCCCGCAGCTTGAAGCTGCAGGCTAATTATAACTAGGAAAATACTTTCATGGCTTGTAGTCGTGATAGCAGGTCAACCTCTAACAACGAAGAGTTGTCCAAATTCTCCTGACAACAACGCATCTTCTTTGTCTTCACATCAAGAATGACGAGTTGAAATTTTACGCGCAGCAACACCACGCCACTCCTCTCCGCGCAGTTCACGAACTCGATGAGCTCATGACCACGGCCGATCATAGCATGGATGTTAGGATCCAGCAACTGCAGCTTCTCCTCGACATCGATTAAGGCCTCCGTCTCCCAACCACCATCTGTTGATGAGAGTTGTAGCCACATAGATATCTTGAACTTGTCTGCAGCCAGCAACCGTAGCATCCCGCCCGTCGACTTATCTAGCCCCAGGTGGCCCTTGCTAATGAAGCGGGTGGTAATGGGTGGAAGCTTCACAATGCTTGCCTTCGTTGTGAGAACATCATATTTAAGGATTCCTTTGTAATCCTGAAGAAGCCAATGGATGACGCCACCGTGAAGAACTACTGCGTCACTGACGATGATCATCCCCGATGGGAAACCGTCACTCACATGTTCGATGAAAGGTCCCCAGCCGGTGCCATACGACGTGGCGGTTCTAATCATCGTAGAGTGTCCCTGGTAGCAACTGACCTCGGCAACCAATAGCATAAAGGAGGAGCAGCGGATGCCATCTGCGGGGGTAAGCACGACGAATGATTGTTTGCCTCTATACATGTAGTTTGCGCAGACGTTCTGTGGATCAGAGAGGAAGGTGCGTTCACCGGTCATAGGGTTATACACACATAGGTCGGACCGAGGCTCATCTCTGTAGACACAGTAGCGGAGGAGGAGGATGAGGCCACCGCGAGAAGTTAGGGCGTCGTATTGGCGGAGTAGGTTTTCGGCCTTGGCTTGGCGTGAAACAAAGGGGGCCAGGTGGTTGTCACAGAAGGATGTGGCAGCGAGCGTGTCTGGGTGGACTAAAGAGATTGGGGGCTGGCGGTGTGGAGGAAAATAACACTTATGGTCTTTGAGGTAAACGAGGAGGCAGGAGGGCACGACGCCCCCTTGCCGGGTGACGCGATGGAGGAAGGAGGGTTCAAGGATGTCGCGGCGGAGGAGCTTGCAGGTTGCGGCGCAGCGGACGAGGGTGGAGGTGTCGGAGCACGCAATGATCTCGAGCAGCAGATCCGCCGGGAGGGTCGATGGTGTTGGTGAGGCCATGGCACTGTCGTGTACGAGGGTTGATCGCTTGCGTACGTTGCCAATGCCAACGACTCCGACTGTGATATAGATGTATAATATGGGCGGGTCAAAGGAAGGAAGGGACCATGGCGATCGAGGTGGATCGGGAAACGCAACCTCTCCCGGCCAAAGGAAGGAAGGGAAGCCGAAGGTTTTATCCGAAGGTATAATTCTGTTGTCGATCTATTTTGGTCTGCAATCGCAGACGGAGACCCACGTAGGTCCAAGCGTTTATAGCTAGCTACTTATATATGGCATAAAAAGGCTTCCAAACTCAAAACACATAGAAATTCAAAAAAAATAAAACTCAAAACACATAGAAACGATAGTGCCAGGGCAAAATTGCTCTCGATCTGGGTACGTTCTCGTCTCGATCGATGTGGTCCACGATTCTCTTCCCAGTCCAATTCTGTTTGGCTATCTATCTATCTACATCTACACTACCTAAAAGAAACATAGTGTTCCCTCTCCCCTCTTACGTCAAACTCTTCGTCCAACCCCCTCTCGTACGAGTGATAAAAGAGAGCAATATCTCTGGCGATTTTCTTGCTGTCGATATTTTTGCATCCCATAATGGTCCTAGCCAATCGGTAAACAAACCAGAAGAAGCAATCACGTGTGTGTAGGGAAGATAATTGCGGAGATTGCAGGGCAGTTAAGGCCGCGTGTCAAAAGCTCTCAATTCGGAATCTATCTACCTACATCTATCTACAGTTCTACACTACCTAAAAGAAACATAGTGTTCCCTCTCCCTTCTTACGTCAAACTCTTCGTCCAACCCCCTCTCGTACGATTGATAATACGATTGATAAAAGAGAGCAATATCTCTGGCGATTTTCTTGCTGTCGATATTTTTGCATCCCATAATGGTCCTAGCCAATCGGTAAACAAATCAGAAGAAGCAATCACGTGTGCGTAGGGAAGATAATTGCGGAGATTGCAGGGCAGTTAAGGCCGCGTGTCAAAAGCTCTCAATTTGGAAGAGAAGGAAATAAATCTCCCATTGACGCCGTGCACATGCGCTCTCAATTTGGATTTTCTGAATACGTGATTCATATATCTCTTTCTTCTCTCTCTAGCCGATCCTTTGTGTGCACCTTCATGGAAGAGAAGTTGTGGACGCCGGTGACCCGATGACAGTCGGGACGGTCTCACCGGTGTACAACACCTCAAGGTCGTCCTCCGGGTGACGTTGCGCCACGGCCGCCACTGCATCCATGCTCCGCTCGCCATGTCCGTCGCACCCTCCGAGGTGAGCTCCTTGCATTGACGTATTTGCAACCGGAGGATCAGCTTCTACACGCGCTTATCCGTGGTAATCGTTGCATGCGTCAAAACACTACCTTCAATCTAGAGATAGAGCGCCATCGATCCCTCTTGCTCACGCAGTATTTTTTTCGTGACTCTCCCACTGGCCGCTTCATAGCTAAAAGCAAGAAAAAAGATGGGTTGATTCGAATCCCACGGCCTGCTCTAGGGCGTGTGATGAGCTTATCACTGCCATAATAGAAAATATGTTGACAGTTTTTGATTTTGAATTCAAATTTTGTTCGAACATTTCAGGAGAAAAAAATCTGAGACTTTTCAAAAACTGGTCATTTCGGTCCATACCAATAAAAAAACGGCAACGAGAAAAAAAATACCTTGACTTGCATACTTGGATTGAATGTACTCCCTATACAAACAACCACTACATGTTTTTTTACTCATTAAGCTTTACTTATGTCTATGTTGTTTCAAAAGAAAATGCCTGCACTATTACTTTTACTGAAATGAAGCAATACATCATGTCCTTCCCTAGCAAAACCAAGTTGGTGAATATCCATGACACAACCTTGACACGTCGAGATTTAAAATGTCTTTTAGAAGATGAGATATGGATGGAGAGCGAGGTCAGCTAAGATATACTTCGATGGTCATACTTACACACATCCAGAATGTCTAATTTATTTGTTATTTTTTCTATTGTAGATCATAAATGCATATATTTACTGTATAAGGGTCCAGGATAAATTTTGTAGAGAGGGTGCACGTGTATTCTTGGAAAATACATATGATTCTGGAATACTTAAGTGAGATGGTGAAATAGAGAAGTATACAAATGATTTTGTTATTTAGTTTTGCTCATTTCTTGAAAAAGATTTAAGAAGTATACAATGAGATGCTGTTTACTATTTCTACCCTCAATAGAGAAGTTAAAGATTTTGATTTTGATTTGCATCACGTAATCTAATTGTAGAGAAACTGAATTATTTATGCACAAAAATGGTTGTTGTGATTATTTTTATCTAGGATTTTGTTATAATCATACATGCAGGGACATTTTGATATGATAATCTACTACTCCCTCTGTCAACAAATAGTCAAATACAAGATGTTTCTCACGAAAAAAATATAAGATGCTATAGATTACTAAATAATATTGTTTTGTACATTTAGACTATATTTAGATATATATGATATTCTAAAGAAGTGGCAATGAACATATATGTAACTAAATTAAGATGGCCGAGAACTTAATCTTTTTCTGCCGACCTGTTAACACTGCTATGGTAGTGGTTTCTTCCACGATATTTCGGTTTTATTGTCATGGGAGCATTTATTCCCGTTGCAACGCACGGGCAGAGACCTAGTTAGTATTAATTATGAAATACTCCCTCCGTTTCTTTTTAGTCTGCCAGTATATGGTTAATTGTTTCTTCCTCCTGGTTGCAGAATGGGCAAGAGTCCTGGTGCCGTAACCCCCTCCTTGCCAGCCTGTCAGACGTCTAGCAACTGTTGCGAAGGGCCAACCATGAGAACATCCGGCACTGCAAAGGCGAATATTGCCATGAACTAAGTAATAACAAGGCAGCTGTTTGCCCTTAAAAAAAAGGAACAAGCCCCGCTGACCGGAGACTTACGACGTACTTCCTGCATCCCAAAATAAGGTGTCTTAACTTTGTACTAATTTTAATACAAATTTTTACTTAAGACAAATATTTTGAGACAGATTAAGACACTTATTTTTCTCCGGCGGATATTGCTATGAACTAAGTAATAAGAAGCAGTTGTTTACCCTAAAATAAGGAACGAGCCCCGCCGACCGGAGACATATGACATACTACATCCACCAACATCAGCGCCAGATATTGCAACGACGCTCCCAACTGATATCCTCCTTGAGACCGTGGCACGTACGAGAGAGCACGGATGAGAGCATTTTCGTGGAGCAAGCAAGCCCCGTCCGTAGATGCCATGCACCTGTCAATGCTGCCGGAAGCACCACGTCCGCACTGTGTAGTCAAGGTCTCGTGGAAGCGGACTGAAGTCGCTTGCCCACGTCGGAGTTGCTGTCGGCTGTCGGGAGATCCTGGCACTCGTTTGCTACGCCCACCCGTTATCGGACAGGCAGAGGCTGCAGTACTGCGTCCCGTGACAGTTCAAAACGCGTACCATCCCGTCACATGGGCGCTGCTCGCTCGGGTCGATGCAGTTGCATGTGTTGTCGTAGTCCCGCGTCGCCGTGTTCGATCAATTTGATGTCTATGCTCCTCTAAAAGAATTTCGTATGGAACCAATCTAATCTTTGATCAGATTGTGTTGTAGCTTATCAAAGGAGGAACTCGCACGATGAACTCTCTCTCTCCCTCTCTCACACACACACACACAAACGAGAGAGAGAGAGGTCTTTTGCGCTGCGTGCAACTTATGCAACTTTTCTGTTTCTTCATTTATTTAACAGCTCAAAACTAACTAACAGAACGATCCTGATCTTGCGCCATGACCAAGCTATGCGGACGTGCCGTCCAACGTCCCTTGACCACGCCCAAGGTTCGGCCGTTACAGCCGGCGTTCATGCCATCCCACGAGCTAGATGTAGCAACGTGCAAGCCTACCTAGCAACTACACTGACCAGGACGTGAACAAGCTCACGCTACATGGTCGGGTTTATTTGCGGAAAGCAAAATTTACGCGACAAGAAGTGCCACAGGATTCCAATTTTTCCAACAAATCACCACCTAATCTTGTTGCCTAAGATCCATTCACTTCGACGACACCAAGGCACTGTCACAGCAAACTAAACCTGACGCGCCATAGTGCTTTGGCGAGGAGAACAACGAGTTGTTTTTCAGTTCCAACATGATCAACCTCCATTTTTCCATCCTCGATGCACCCACGAATTAAATGGAAGCGTACGTCAATGTGCTTACTCCGATTGTGACGCACGGGGTTCTTGCTCAGCGCGACCGCCGACTTGTTTTCGATGAACAGCTTCACCATCATGGGGGCGCTCCCGGCCAAGCTCGCCGTAGAGACGGCTCAGCTAGATGACCTGGCATGCTGCCGTCGCCGCAGCCATGTACTCTGCTTTACAAGAGGAGAGGGCGGCGACTTTCTGCTTCTGCGACATCCACGTGATCGGGCTGACATTGAGGAAGCACACCACCCCAGTTGTACTCTTGCGATCGTTGACGCAGCTGGCGAGGTCGCTGTCGCTGAATCCTACCAGCTCGGCTTCCTCCATAGTCCTTTTCTAGCAGCATCCATAGCAAGAGGTCCCTCGGACGTAGCGGAGGATCTGCTTCACCATCGCCCAGTGCGGCGCTCCCGGCGCCTCCATGTGCCGACTGAAGATGCCGACGGCGTGTGTTATGTCCCGCCTAGTGTTGCAAAGGTAGCATAAGCTCCCAACAACACTCCAATACTTGGTGACGTCGATGCCGCCACCAGTGTCGCCCTTGAGCAGCTGCAGCCGGTGCTCCATGGGCATGTTGCTCGGTTTGCAGTCTGTCACTCCTGCCTGCTCCGGTACCTTCTCTACATAGGTGCTTTGACATAGCGTGATCACGCCCTCACGCTGTTCAACCTCGATCCCCAAGTAATAACTCGGGAGGCCAAGGTCGCTCATGTCGAAGAGATGATGCATCTGCTCCTTGAAGCTCTCAAGTTTCTTCACATCAGTGCTGGTGATCACTAGATCATCAACGTACACGCCGTCCAGCAGGGCACCCGCTTCAATTGCCCTTCGGTACACAAGCTGCTCCAGGGGGCTCCGCTCGAAGCCCAGCTTGGTGAGCTCACCGTCGAGCTTGGCATTCCACGCGTGCGGCGCCTGGCGCAGTCCATAGAGCGCCTTGTGCAGCTTGAGTACATCGTGCTCGTTGCTGGGGTCAACGAAGCCGGGGGGCTGGTGCCCGTACACCTCTTCGACCAGGTCGTCATTTAGAAATGCGAACTTGACGTCCATGTGGTGGACTTGCCACCAGAAGTGCGCGACGAGCGCCAGCAAAACACGCACCATCTCCATGCGCGCCACTGGTCCGAAGACCTCGTCGAAGTCCATCCCCTGCCGCTGCACATAGCCCTTTGTGACGAGCCTAGCTTTATGTTTCACAATGTTACCAGCTGGATCCTTTGTTACCTTGAACACCCATTTTAGGCCAATGGCGACGAGACCAAGCGGGAGCGCAGCGAGCACCCAGGTTCCATTGCTCCTGATCGCGTCCAACTCATCGTTCATATCGCGCCTCCAGCGGGGATCTCCTTTTGCATCCTCAGCGCTGCCTAGCTCCTCTGCGGATAGCAAGCAGAGGTGGTTCACCTCCACCTGTTCTGCCTCCCAAGTGTCGTCGAGCTCCTGCTCGATGCTGGCCATGTGCCTGTACCTCAATGCAGCGTCGACCGTCGTGTAATGCCGTCCCGTGTCATGAGACGGCGGCGTCGACCAGTTTGTTGGCGTGCGGGGCTGGTGTGGCTGGTGTTGCCTGCGGCGCGCTGTCCTGACACGGTCCTCTGGGCATGGCGGACTGCTGCGTTGCGCAGAAATCATGGTCCCCTTAGGTCCGTACTTCACAGTACACCACCTCAAACGTGGCGCATGGCGTGGGCGTTGCGTCAGCGCCGCCGCACCAGTCCCATCTCCGATGCTCCTCAAACACCATGTGGCGCGTGACGCACAACTGCTTCATCGCCGGGTCGTACACACGGTAGGCCTTGGCGTCGTCCTCGTAGCTGATGAAGACCATGGGTGTCGAGCGGTCGGCCATCTTGTCGATGTCAGAGCCGAGGCGCTTCACATGCGCCACGCAGCCGAACACACAGAGATGATGCACCTAGGGCTTCCGGTTGTGCGACGCCTTGTACGGAGTTCGCCCGTCCAGGCAGCGTGTTGGTGCGCGTTTCAGAAGATAGGCCGTGGTGCGCGTGGCCTCTGTTAGACTGTATTTACATATAGCTTCTGTATATGTCTTGTATATTGTATCGTACACCTTGGTGTACCCCTTATATATATGAGATAGCCACACCTTTAACGGGTGTCGTGCAGTTTCCCAAAACCCTAAGTCTTACATGGTATCAACCCTAACCGGTCCTATGTCTTCCACTGCTGCTGCCGCCGCCGCCTCCGCCACCGCGATCGCGCCCAACTCCGTCGCCGCCGTCGCGCCGGCTTCTGTCACGGCGCCTGCGTCGCCGTTCCTCTCCTCGCGTCCCCTGGTTTCGGTCTACACCGGCCAATCTTCGATGGTAGGCGCCTCCTCGGATCAGCCACCGCCGTCGTCACCGGCCGCGCCTCCGCCGACCCTGGGGGATCCTTCGTACACCTGTCCGTGGATGGGATCGGCCACCTACGCCCCCCACGGGGCTGCTCCACTCCCGCCCGCAGGCCCCTACGGGGCGGTGCCCGTCCCCGCTGGATCGGCAACCCACGGCCCGTACGGGGCTGCTCCACTCCCGCCCGCAGGCCCCTACGGGGCGGCGCCCGTCCCTGCCGGATCGGCGGCCTATGGCCCCTACGGGGCCGCTACTTCATCAACGGGCCACTACGGGGCGCCGCCCTACGCGCCCGCCGCGGCTGCATCTCCTGCCGCTGTTGCAGCGGCGCCCTACGTGCCTTCACCTGTCGCCGCGAACGCTGGGTCGGACAGGGCCCCGCCGCCGCCATTGCCCTACGGCGGCTACTATCCTCCGGCCATGGCTACATCTGGTGGATCATCTCACATGACCTACTACACGGCGCCTCCTCCTGCTGATCATGCCGTGCCCAGCACGCCGTTCTACTTCGCGCATCTGATCCCAGTGAAGCTGACGATGGACAATTATCTATCATGGCGTGCACAGGTGTTGCCACTTCTCCGCAGTCGCTATCTGGAGGGCTACGTCGACGGTTCCTTGCCGTGTCCTCCACCACATCACCCGGCATACCATGCGTGGGTGGCTCAGGATCAGGCCATACTTTCGGCGATCCAGTGGTCGCTCACCGAGGTGGTGTCCTCCTTGGTTCTCTTCACTGCCACGTCCCAGGAGGCGTGGTCTGCCCTTCACACTAGCTTTGCATCTCAGCAGCAGGCTCGTGCTCACACTCTTTGTACGGAGCTGGGAGAGACCAAGCTTCTTGACCTCAGCATTACCGACTACTTCGGCAAGATGACGCGTCTCGCAGACACTCTAGCCTCCATTGGTCAACCGCTTCGCAAAGAGGACTTCACCACCTTTGTCATGAACGGTCTGGATGACAACTATGATAACCTTGCTGAGAACATCAATGGCCGTGATACTCCACTTGAACCCCATGAGCTCTACGCCCGCCTCCTTGCCACGGAACAGCGCATCAAGTCCCGCCGTACCAATCCGAGTTTCATGGCTGCCAACGCTGCCACTCGTGGGAAAGGGAAGCCCTTCAAGTCAACTGCAGCGGGCAAAACAGCACCATTGACTTTGCAGGCTCCGCGGTCGCCTGCCGCAGCCCCTTTCCCCACGACCGGGGGTGGTCGTTCGTGTGCCTGCTGCCCTTCTTGTGGCGTTCAGCTCCCTTGTCAACTATGCAACATCCCAGGTCATGTTGCTTCCCGCTGTCATCGCCGCTTCAAGCAGGACTTCCTCGGCGTCGGCAACAATGGCAAAGGCAATGAGAAACAAGCTGCCTTGGCCATTCATGAGCCTGCTCGTCAAGCAGGTCACACTACATCATATCCCATTGATCCAACATGGTATATGGACACGGGCGCTACGAATCATTTGACGGGTGAGATGGGCAAACTCTCAGTTCAGGAGCCATACCGTGGTAATGATCAGGTTCACACCGCCAGTGGAGCAGGTATGCACATATCACATGTTGGTCAGGCCTCTCTCTTAACTCATAAACAGAAATCTCTCCATCTTCGTAATGTCCTTAGAGTTCCTTCTGCTACTCGTAGCCTATTGTCTGTTCCTCAGCTTACTCGTGATAACAATGTTTTCACTGAGTTTCATCCTTCTTATTTTTTATCAAGGATCGGGCCACGAGGGACGTTCTGCTTAGAGGTCGCCTGCGCGATGGATTATATGCACTTGATCTGCCTTCTGCCCCTCGAGCACTCACTGGTGTCCATGTGTCGCCTACTCATTGGCATGCACGGCTCGGCCATCCTGCCACTCCCATAGTTCGTAGTGTTCTTCATCGTCATAGTCTTCCCGTTGTGTCCAATAAAGATGTTGCCACAGTCTGTGATGCCTGTCAACAAGGCAAGAGTCATCAGCTTTCGTTTTCTGATTCGAGTCGTGTCGTCAAAACTCCACTTGAGCTTATTTATTCTGATGTATGGGGGCATGCCCAAACTTCTGTGAGCGGCCATAATTATTATGTCAGTTTTATTGATGCTTATAGTCGGTTCACTTGGCTTTATCTTATCAAACGTAAATCCGATGTGTTTG
This sequence comes from Triticum aestivum, assembly GCF_018294505.1. Lineage (NCBI taxonomy): Eukaryota > Viridiplantae > Streptophyta > Magnoliopsida > Poales > Poaceae > Triticum > Triticum aestivum. The sequence goes on along the minus strand of NC_057813.1, from coordinate 761,958,140 downwards.
ATGTGTTCCTGCAATTTCAAGCTCATGTTGAGCGTCTTCTTAAGCATAAGATTATTCATGTTCAGTCAGATTGGGGGGGGGGGGTGAATATCACAACCTCAATTCCTTTTTTAATAAGCTTGGGATTTCGCATCGCGTGTCTTGTCCTCATACACATCAGCAGAATGGCACGGCTGAACGTAAGCATCGTCACATTGTCGAAACCGGTCTCACCTTACTTGCTCATGCATCAGCACCTTTTCGTTTTTGGAGTGATGCTTTTTCTACTGCCTGTTTTCTCATAAATAGGCTTCCTACACGTCTCCTTGGGATGAAAACACCACTTGAACTATTGCTTAATGAGGTTCCAGATTATACTTTTCTCAAAGTTTTTGGTTGTGCATGCTGGCCTCATCTTCGGTCCTTATAATAAGCACAAGCTCGAGTTTCGGTCCAAACTTTGTGTTTTTCTTGGGTATAGCTCTCTTCACAAAGGGTACAAGTGTCTTCATATTCCATCCAACCGTGTCTACATCTCGCGTGATGTTGTGTTTGACGAGAGTGTATTCCCGTTCTCGTCTTTGTCCATAACTCCCACCCCTCCAGCCTCCTCCTTGCAATCCACCCCTCCACTGCCTGCTCAATTTGTTGATATTGCATATTCTCCTGCGTTGTTGCCTAATCATGCTGCAGGAACGGGTCGTGGAGTTCGCCTGGAGTTGCTGGAGGAGCCGGAGCCATCAACTGCACCCGACGTGGCGAATGGCCTTGTGCATGCGCCATGCATGCCTGGACTGGGTGCCTCAGCGTCGGCTCCGTCCGCGCCGGCCTCTTCTGAGGTTGGGTTGGTTCCGCCTGGGCCGGCCTTGCCCGGGCTGGTCTCCCCTGCGCCGGCCTCCCACGAGCCGGTGATTCCATCTGGGCCGGCCTTCCCCGAGCTGGTGCTCCCATCTGGGCCGGCCTCTCCTGAGCCGGTGAGCTCGCCTGGGCTGGGCTGCCGCGCCTCGGTTGGCCTTGAGCCGACTGACTCGCCCATCCAGTCGAGTCTGTCGCCAGGGTCGGCCTCGTCCTCGCCTGTCGCTGCTGCATCGTCACCGGCTGCGTCGGATACTTCTTCTTCGCCGGGGCCGTTGCCACTGGTTGCACCACCTGCGGCTGTTTCTCTTCGACCACATACTCACAGTCGATCTGGTATTGTGTGTCCCAAGCAACGCAAAGATGGGACGGTCGCCTGGCTTGCGACATGTGTTGCTCATGTCAAGGAAGATCCTTCGGCTGAACCGCGTCACTTCCAGGTTGCTCTCGGGATTCCTCATTGGCGTCAAGCTATGGAGCAAGAGTATCAGGCATTGTTGACAAATGGTACTTGGCAGCTTGTTCCTCCGGTCTCTGGTGTCAATGTCATTGATTCCAAGTGGGTCTTCAAGGTTAAGAAGCATGCTGATGGTTCTATTGAACGCTATAAGGCACGGTTAGTGGCGAAAGGGTTCAAGCAAAGGTATGGTCTTGACTATGAGGATACGTTCAGTCCGGTGATCAAACCAACGACTATTCGACTTCTGTTGTCCTTGGCTGTTACTCGGGGCTGGTTTCTTCGTCAGCTGGATGTTCAGAATGCCTTTCTTCATGGTGTTCTGGATGAGGAGGTTTACATGCGTCAGCCCCCTGGTTTTGTTGATCCTGCTCGTCCTCATCATCTGTGTCGCCTGGTCAAGGCGCTCTATGGGTTGAAGCAGGCTCCTCGTGCTTGGCATGCCAGATTGGGCTCTGTTCTTCGGTCACTTGGTTTTGTTCCCTCTACTGCTGACACCTCGCTCTTCCTTCTGCATCGACCTCAGGTGACGATGTATCTTCTGGTATATGTTGATGACATTATCCTCATTAGCTCCTCGGATGCTGCTGCTGACCGTCTGATATCTTCCTTGAGTGGAGATTTTGCGGTGAAGGATTTAGGAACGTTGCATTACTTCCTTGGGCTGGAAGTTTCACGTTCTTCTGCTGGCTTGACACTCACACAGCATAAGTATTCGATGGACCTGTTGCGACGGGCAGGTATGCTTAAATGCAAACATGTCATGACTCCTATGTCTGCTACTGATCGTCTGTCTGCGTTTGATGGAGATCCTCTCACTTCTGATGACGCCACTGAGTATCGTAGCGTTGTTGGTGGCCTGCAGTACTTAACTATCACTCGGCCAGATCTCTCATATGCAGTCAATCGTGTCTGCCAATTTCTTCATGCTCCTCGGACTTCTCATTGGACAGCGGTGAAGCGGATTCTTCGTTATGTTTGCTTTACTGCCTCATATGGTTTGCTCCTTCAGCCAGCACCGTCTCCTACGCTTTCTGCTTTTTCAGATGCTGACTGGGCTGGTAATCCAGATGACAGGCGATCCACGGGGGGACATGCTGTCTTCTTTGGTCCTAACTTGATCGCCTGGGCTGCTCACAAACAAGCTACAGTGTCCAGGAGTAGCACTGAAGCAGAATATAAAGCCGTTGCAAATGCTACAGCTGAGATCGTATGGGTACAGTCCTTATTGAGAGAGTTGGGAGTTCCTCAAACTCAGCCGCCTGTCCTTTGGTGTGATAACATTGGAGCTACATATCTCTCATCTAATCCAGTGTTTCATGCTCGGACAAAGCACATAGAAGTTGACTATCATTTTGTACGGGAACGTGTTGCACAGAAGCTACTTCACATCAAGTTCATCTCCTCCAAAGATCAACTTGCTGACATTTTCACGAAGCCTCTTCCACAACCTCAGTTTGTAGGCTGCAGGCGCAATCTTAACATACTTTGTACTTCAGGGCATAGTTAAGATTGAGGGAGGGTGTTAGACTGTATTTACATATAGCTTCTGTATATGTCTTGTATATTGTATCGTACACCTTGGTGTACCCCTTATATATATGAGATAGCCACACCCTTAACGGGTGTCGTGCAGTTTCCCAAAACCCTAAGTCTTACAGCCTCGCCCCATAATATCGCTTGCATGCCCATGCTCTTCAAGAGACAGTGCGCCATTTCCACCACCGTCTGATTGCGGCGCTCGACGACGCCGTTTTAGCTGTGGCGTGTAGGGGGCGGTGGTGCAGTGCTTGTTGCCGTGCTCGTCGCAGTACTGTAGGAATGCGGCGGAGTTGAACTCGCCACCGCTATCGGATCAGAACGCCAGGAGCTTCCTGCCCGGCGTCGCCTTCGCGAGCGCCTTGACCCGCTTGAAACGCTTGAACGCCTGATCCTTGGACTTGAGCACCTCGATCCACATGAAACGGCTATGATCACCAACCATTACCAGGAAGTACCTATTGCTGCCCGCCGTGGCTGGCTTGATCGGCCCGCACAGGTCACTATGGACCAGTTCGAGCCCGCGCTCAGTGCGGTACTTGGACACCTGCGGGAGCGGGACGCGGTGCTGCACTGCTGCTTCCCAAGAGCGCATCTGTCGCAGAACTCCTCGACGCGCTCGATTGACGGCACGCCTTCCGCCATGCCATTCTCTGCGAGAGCATGCAGCGAGCGGAAGTTGAGATGGCCGTAGCGTCCATGCCACAACCAGGCCTCATCCTGCATGACGGCCAGGAGGCACACGGGCGCTCCCATCTTTAGCTTCATGGTGTACAACCTGTTCTTGGAGCGCGTCACACGCGTGAGCAGCGCGCGGTCGCGGTCGAACAGCTCCAGCACGCGGTCTTCGACCACCGTCTTGCACCCGAGCTCGTCCTGGCCTTGGGTTTTACCTATGTTTGTTCCTGAGATGGATAACTAAAACGTAGCAAGGCGTCTGATGGGGAAAGGCTTGACATGTCGGTCTACATAATTCTTATTGAGGGGATCAAATATTTGCTAAGATTCAGAGAAGGGTTCAAGGTGTAGTCGGCACACCAATCGGCGAATCAAGCTGCGCATGTCTTACATAATCCGGGTTCCATCAATAAATTGCGGCAATCATCGTTGCATGTACCACCGGAGTTACTATCGGACATTGTAATAGACGAACCTGGTGACTAAATAAAACCCGAAAATCCCACTATTTGTTTTTACCATTTTTGCATTTGGTTCCCAGGTTTGTGACATCACTTCCACAAAGTAAGTCTTTTGTTTATTTCCTATAGTTTTTCTTTACTAACCCTAGGCGGCTAGGGAAACTCTTCCCTCCTATCTTCAATGGCGAGCCCGTGGATTCGCCTCCACTTTACCAGATTTTATTTAGTTTTTTTGTTTTATGAGTCTAAGTTTTACCTATGTGATCTCAATCAAACTAACTAACTGATATCTCGAGCTGGCCCATGGCTGGTTTCTCGGTCCAAACCTATTGCAAGTTGGAACTGGCTCGCGGCTACGCATAGCCTGCTTACAAAATAATATCTCGAACTCGATTTCATTAATGCAGCTTCTCTTAATCTTCACTTCTTCAGTTAATTTATCTTTTGGTAATATTCAGTCATTAATCACTTAACCTTTTATGTCCAATCCAATTTCCTTCAGTGGAACTTCGGCTCCGACTCTCAAGATTCTCATGACCAGTTGATGGCGGCTACCTTCGCTTTTTGCCCACACGTACGCTACCGATATCAAATGGAAGCCATGGCAATGCGAAATGGTTTGCACCCAGCTAATTCTATGGTTCCCAAATGGTGCAGGCGGAGCAAAAACTCTTTGGATGTCACTAATTAATTTCTACGCAGGCTGTTTTGTTACACATACTGTTTTTGTTTTTGCAGGCAAGTTCAGTACATTTGGCTGGTGAAAGTTGAAACAAATAATGATGTGGCTGGTGACCTATTTAGCTTTTTATTTTCGAAATAAAGATGAGTTCTTGGCTCAATGAACACCCCTGGTTTGCTACTCGGTGAAATTTCATCCGATGTAATTATCAATTCAATTTAATAAAACTAGCATCACCATTAGAATCGGCCTTCTTACTGAATTCCGAGCTGTTTTCCTACTGCATACTGTTGTCCTGGCACTTAACAAAGACAACAGAATACCAAGTGGGCCTATCATGAGAACGTACTTCCTCCATTTTAGAACAGGGGGCTGCTACGCGTCGGCCGGCAGATATTTTTAAAAGATCCGCCGCCTCGCGAGCGGCCAGATCTGAGAAAATCAAGCGGCTACACCGGTTTCTCTTCCTTGCAACAAAGCTCTTGTTGCGGAAACATATGTAACAGAAATTGTGTTGGGGATATTTTTGCAACATAAGTTGTGTTGCAGGTTCTTTTGCAACATAGGCCGTTGCAGAATTTTTTTGACTTCATTTTTTTGGAAACAGAGGCATTGTTGCAATCTTTTTTTGCAAATGAGGTGATGTTTCATTATTTTTTTATCTTTATCTTCACCTCTATATGGTGTTACGGAAGAAAGTTTTGCAACATGACTGCTGTTGCAGAAATCTTTCTTGCAACAGATTGGATGTTGCAAAACAAAACATCACCTCGTTCGCCACGAGCCTGTTGGACGGTGGTGAAGGAGGAGCGGCGCCGCCCTTTCCCTCCATGGCACTGCCGCCGGCGAGTGCCGCACCTCCTGCAAGGTCGCCTCACCGGCGAGGTGGCGCACCGCGCATGACCAGCAGTCATGGTGGAGGCGGGCAACAACGGCGACAACTGTGCGAGACCCCGGCTGCAACGACAGACCGCGATGGCGACAAGTTGCAGATTTTATTTTTGTAACAGAGCACCAAGGTCACCCAGCACCATGGAGCCGGAGGAGTCACATACGCCATGGTGGATTGGTGTTGGAGGATGAGAGTTGGGGACAGTGTTGGATCTGCTCGAATGAAGCCTCCTGCGAAGATAAGACCAAGAAGAAGTAGCAACGTCTGCGGCCCACTGCCATGTGTTGTTTGTGGGAGGGGGCGGATAAAACCACGAGGTCGGCCGTACGAAAGGAATCACTTCCCTTTAGAATAACTGAAGTTACAGAATTATCCTATGTCAAATTTCATTAAGTTTGACCAATTCTATATAAACATATGTCAACATATATGAAACAAAGTTTACTTTATTAGATTCATTACCAGGTGAATTTTCATTATATATATATTAGACAGCATATGTCTTTCCAGATATTTCGGTAGAGTTGGTCAAACTCTAAAAAGTTTGACATAGGAAAATCCTCTTTGCCGAGTACTACATTCATGATGGCACAGTAACCACTAAGAAATTACAGTACTATATTCACTTAAAAAATTGCAGTATTTACATTCAACACAAGAAAATACTTCATAGTGACCACTAAGCTGAATTGTCAGGATTCACCCCGCCCAAACATAGAAGTTTTATACAAACAACCTATGGAATTAAGAGAAATTTAATTCTCAGATGATTGTTTCTGTGAGTCATCTTCACAGCCAATATACCCGCAAAAAAATAAAAACTTCATGGCCAATATATGTCAAAGGGTATGAACATTCGTTGGCTAACCCGACCGCGATACATCAGCTTCTCCATGTCCCCTCACTCAAGATCCGCAGCGTACAAGTTCATGTAGTTGTCCCTGATGACCAAACAAAATACACAACCGAATGATACAAAGTGGAGAGATAGACCTATTACAAAGCCGATCCTAAAATAAATGGATCACCGATGGTACCGATGAAAAAGCACAGGAAGACCCGAGTACAACGCCGATCTACGCCCTATACACCTAAGCACTACTAGGAAAAATCTTATACACAGCATCTTAGCAGTCGCGCTGGACAAAACAGGGCGCTACTGCTACTTAGTAATAGCGCTTTAAAATAAACTGCGCTACTGCTACTACTTTAGCAATAGCGCACGCTAGGAAAATGCACTGCTGCTATGTTTGTACTGGACGCAGATGGCTAGCCCCACTTAGCAGTAGCGCGTAGATGCAACCAGCGCTACTGCTACGTATCATACCAGTAGCGCGTATATCGGAAATGCGCTACTACTTACTTACCTTATCGTCACCACGCGCCCGACCCTCTCACTCACTCTCGCCCGCGCCGAACCTGTCGTCCGCCGCCGCCGCGCTGCTCCTCCACCTAGGTACTCCCTCCGTCCCTCCTCCTCCCTCCTCCCTCCTCCCCTCCTTCCTCCTCCGGCCGCCCTCCTCCCACCGGCCCTCCCTCCTCCTCTCTCCTTCCTCCTCCCTTCCCCTCCTCCTCCATCTCCATTTTTTTCTATTTTTTACTGTAGTTTTTTTACTATTGTATAATGTATTTTTTTACTGTTTCTAGTAAGTGTTTAAAATAATTAGTAAGTAAATTAATTAAACTAGTTGAACTAGTTTATTTTTAGTAAGAACTAGATGAATTAATAGACCTAATGTATTTTTAGTAAGAAAATTAATATAACTAGTTGAACTAGTTTATTTTTAGAAAGAACTAGTTTATTCTCATTTATAGTAAGTTTATTTTTAGTAAGAACTAGTTGAATTAATAAAACTAGTTGAACATGTCACATTTGTTTTTATTTTTTTAGTTTAAGCAATTATTCCCGCATCGACGACGACGATGCCTATCCCGCATCCTCGTCGTCAATACCCGTCGTTCGCTAGAGTTGTAGTTGTATTAGTGATGTTATATGTATGATACTATTCGGGATGTATTAGTGATAACTTATAGGGTTTTTGCTTTTGCAGAAATCTAGGAGCCCCTCCACCATCCCCGCCGTCGTCCCTCACCGACCCCCTCCGACCTCGAGGTGAGACCAGCCAAATCTCCATGTCAATATGAGTCCTATTAGATATGATGTAGATAAAAACATGTATATCTTGTGTTGCTCAAATAGGATATGTGGTTGCCCAAGTGACCGGTCATGTTTGCCGGTTACACCTCCGAGTGACCTATGTTTTGCCGGAGTGTTGTTTAATTTCCGTTCCAACAAATTTCAGGCGCTCGACATGTCTTTTTTTTAGCAAAGGTCATGCCGTGAATTTTGGCATGACGTGTGCTAAAAATATATATGAAATATCAAGTGGCCTGGATTTTCTAGAAAGATAACTAAACGATATTTTGGGTTGACTTTAATTCTGTCGAGGCCAAAGAATCCCGACTGTTGTCGTGCGGGTCCTTTCTCCTTTTTCTCTTTGTGCTAGACCTTTGTTATGCACTAGGCGAAGGAGGAGTAACGAACATCACAGACGGTCACAAATGTCAGAGAGGAATCAGTGAGGAAGAGTCTCGACCATATATGAGAGGACGAATAATCCTGAACGACGGTCGAATGTATACACTACGTGAGCTGAGAGTTTTCAAGAAAAGACTCGACAGACCGATAGACCACCCGTGATGAATAATAATGATCTAATTAGTTTTCGTAGTACATATATTTAATTGTACAAGTTTAATTTTTGAATTATGAACATAGGAAATGCCGTCGGACGAAGAAGGTCCCGGTGAGTGCTCCTGGTGCGGCGACGACCGAGGTTTCTGCGACATGCCTCACTTGGTAGAAGGTCGGCGCTTCAGCATTAAGCTCGAGGAGGCCTTCGATTATGATACGGTAAGCTACGATGCAAAGTGTTTTCTCGTAATTAAGCTCGACTTCTACTACTTCAACGTGTAATTTTCGTCTTTTACAATTTGACTAGCTTATCCCATGCCATGCAAGACGTCATGTCTTGGAGAGGATGAGTTTTGAAGATCATGAGAGTAATGAAACAAAGAAAATTAACATAAAGACTGATACGTCTTCAACATATCTATAATTTTTTATTGTTCCATGCTATTATATTATTTGTTTTGGATGTTTATGGGCTTTACTTTACACTGTTATATCATTTTTGGGACTAACCTACTAACCGGAGTCCCAGCCCATATTGTTGTTTTCTTGCCTATGTCAGTGTTTCGAATAAAAGGAATATCAAACAGAGTCCAAACGGAATGAAACCTTCGGGAGCGTGATTTTTGGAACGAACATGATCTGGGAGACTTGGAGTACAAGCCAGGGAAGCTTCGAGGAGGCCAGGAGATAGGAGGGCGCCCCCCACCCCCTACTGGGCGCGCCCCCTTGTCTCTTGGGCCCGTCGAGCACCCCCCGACCGACTTCTTTCACCTATATATTGCCATATACCCTAAGAACATCGAGGGGGAAGATAGATCGGGAGTTCCACCGCCGCAAGCCTCTGTAGCCACCAAAAGTCAATCGGGACCCTGTTTCGGCACCCTGCCGGAGGGGGGATCCCTCACCGGTGGCCATCTTCATCATCCCGGCGCTCTCCATGAGGAGGAGGGAGTAATTCACCCTCGGGGCTGAGGGTATGTACCAGTAGCTATGTGTTTGATCTCTCTATCTCGTGTTCTCTCTATGGCACAATCTTGATGTATCGCAAGCTTTGCTATTATAGTTGGATCTTATAATGTTTCTCCCCCTCTACTGTCTTGTGATGAATTGAATTTTTCCTTTGAAGTTATCTTGTCGGATTGAGTCTTTAAGGATTTGAGAACACTTGATGTATGTCTTGCCGTGCTTATTTGTGGTGACAATGGGATATTCACGTGATCCACTTGATGTATGTTTTGGTAATCAACTTGCGGGTTCCGCCCATGAACCTACGCACAGGGGTTGGCACACGTTTTCGTCTTGACTCTCCGGTAGAAACTTTTGGGGCACTCTTTGAAGTACTTTGTGTTGGTTGAATAGATGAATCTGAGATTGTGTGATGCATATCGTATAATCATGCCCACGGATACTTGAGGTGATAATGGAGTATCTAGGTGACATTAGGGTTTTGATTGATTTGTGTCTTAATGTGTTATTCTAGTATGAACTCTATGATAGATTGAACGGAAAGAATAGCTTCATGTTATTTTACTACGGACTCTTGAATAGATAGATCAAAAAGGATAACTTTGAGGTGGTTTCGTACCCTACCATAATCTCTTCGTTTGTTCTCCGCTATTAGTGTCTTTGGAGTGACTCCTTGTTTCCTACCATTGCAATACCATTTACGCTCACTTTTATCGCTTGCTACCTTGCTGTTTTTATAATTTCAGATTACAAATACCTTTATCTACCATCCATATTGCACTTGTATCACCATCTCTTCGCCGAACTAGTGCACCTATAAAATTTACCATTGTATTGGGTGTGTTGGGGACACAAGAGACTTTTTGTTATTTGGTTGCAGGGTTATTTGAGAGAGACGGTCTTCATCCTACGTCTCCCACGGATTGATAAACCTTAGGTCATCCACTTGAGGGAAATTTGCTACTTTCCTACAAACCTCTGCACATGGAGGGCCAACAACGTCTACAAGAAGAAGGTTGTGTAGTAGACATCAAGGACCCATCATGGTATGGATTTTGAGGTAAATCTATACAATTCTGAGAGCGTATCCCATTTTGGTTGACCGGGTTGGGAAGCACTTTGCAAGATGTATGATTTCAAGAGGGTATGTTTGTAACCATGGATCTTGGTGATCCCGACATCGAGGTGGACAATTTGGACATTTGGGTCCTTGTTGATACGCTTCCAATTCTACCGCTATGTGAGTTTCTCAAACATAGTTATTAACTAATTTATATTGTTTATTTCAAAATAGTTGACATCTTATTTCCATTGATACCTTATTTTCATTCTTCAAAGAATGTGCGGAAGATGGTAGACAGAACCTACTACACTGATGGCTCTGAGTTAACTTATCAGGAGAAAAATCATCTGGTCGCATATTGTACTGAACTTGAGAATTACAATGCCTATTATAAAACTCCTCCACATTATGGTCAATACGTGCCACTAGTGCACGTGTTGAACCATGATAACTTCCATGGAGATGCCCTGGTAAGATTTTTTACTATTATGATGTCCGTGCATCTTTTGCATACTTCTAAAACTGAACTACATAGCTAACTAAGAAGTTATTACTATGTTTTTCAACAGAAATTCCCGATGGAGTGTGTGCCTCATTTGATGTATCAGAATGGTCGCCTTGATGTTTTGAACATATAGCCAGGTCGTCCTACGAATCTCACCTGTCTATACCGGATTTCTAAAACCGGTGAACACATGATAATCAAAGAATGGAAAAAAAATGTATGAACAGTCGTAAGGAGGTTCTTGGAAGCAACATTGTGCGAAAGACAAAAATTGGAGACAGGATAATCCTCCATTCTCCATAATGGAGAGTCAGGGGCTATCTTGTTTTATGCTATTTTACCTAAGAGAATATAGTAGGTCCTAAGAGAATGTAGTAGGTCCTATGAGGTACAATATGTTTATGAGAGTTGATGATGAGGAGTAGTTGTGATTATGACTAGTGACCAACTTGCTATGTGATGTCTCATTGATGAAAACGATAATCATGAGGAGGTGTTATAAGACAATGATGTATTATGTTGGTAAGTTGTTAATGATATGATGATGATGATGATGATGATGATGATGATGATGATGATGATGATGATGATGATGTATTTATTATATCATTGGGTGAAAGAACCGCGGATTAGTTTCAACTGGATGTCCATCCACTTGAAACTAGTCCATGGTTCTTTCTCCCAGTGACCATAATAACTCATTATGATGTAAAAACAATATCTAAATTGCCGCGGTATGAAAACTTGTATAAATGTGTATGAATACAACATGAAATAGTAAAATACGGAATAATAGTAGTAGCACTTGCTGGGAGAAGCGCTACTACTAATTACCAGTAGCGCTCATTGTAGAAAGTGCTACTACTAAGTCGATATAGCACTAGCGTTGTCTAACCCACACTACTGCTAACCTTTAGTTGTAGCGCCTTACTAGTAGCGCGGTTCCCTGCGCTACTGATAGGCATTAATCCCGCTCTACTGCTAGGGTTTTCCCTAGTAGTGAAGCACGACGACAACGCCCTCAGGAGGGATGCCGGCGCGAAGCTTCGCCACTTTCGAGTCCACAATGGACAAAGGTTTTCATGCAGAACCCAAACACAGATGGGAACACCACCACGACATCTTCAAGAAGAGAGCGTCACCCTTGAGCGTCACCATCGTCGGCGCCTATGCGCAGAGCTTTCGCCTGGTAGTTCTCGCCTGTACGACGAGGTCTTCAGACGAACCATGATGAGCTCAAGTCCCCAGATCTGAATCTAGGCGCCCCCATGGAGACCGAGAGAGCGCCCGAGCTACCTTGCGCCGAGCCTCTCACCATCCATATGACCAAGAGACAATGCCACCCCCGCGGCCATGGTGCCCGCCGGAGAGCGAACCATGTAGACCACCTTCCAGGGCGCCCGCCCCGGCATCCATGCCACGAGATAAAGCCGACCGTCCGCTTCACCGTGCAAGAACCACGGGTCGAGAAACCCAACATCAACCCCTAGGCCAGGGTCGACGCCACCACCGTAGGGGCACCCCCGCCTGAAGTCCCTTTCTATCCAGGTCGACTGGAGGGGACATGTCCCAGTGGCTACCAACGGCCATTTTCGAGCCATCAACTCAGATGACGCCAAATCCGCGGTCTATGGCACAGATCCGACCGCGGGCATAACGCTGTCCCGACCACCACTACCACGGTCCTTCATCAACGCCATAACGAGAAGACGCCCCCAATCAAACAACAAGCTCCTACCTTGACCGGAACAAAGGCGGCCTAGAGCCACGCACTGACTCCAGGGAAACCGAACGTCAGACTCCACGCGAGGAGCGACGAGCCACGGGCAGGAGGACCCCGTCAAACTCCCGCAACGGATGCTAGTCCGCGCTGTTGGCCAACAACCAGCCAATTCGCCCGGGGGGGATACCACCCCATAAGATCCAGGCATCCCGGATCCAGATGGGAGGCCGCCAAGGCAGCCGACAGTCCGGCCGTTGAGCATCCCCATCCATGGTGCCAGCCCTGTGCCCCCTCGGCTCTGCACGCATCGTCCCGCCACCGCCGCCTGAGGCCAAGTCGTCCACCGTCCACCCGCTGACGTGCCTCCACCCGCCCGTGAGAAGAGCCACCGGCTACATTGCAACCAGCAGCCGCCGTCTGACGCCCAGGAAGCGCTAGGCCATGCCGCACATGTAGGGTGACACGGCAGAAAGAAAATTATCCGACCTACGCACCAGCCCAGGACCACTATGGAGACTGCATACAAGGTTTGATCTTTTCGTCACCGACTCGTAGCGCAGCGGAAGTAGAGTTGTGCATGACTACATCCTGGCAAGAACTTTGATCACAAACCACCCGTGTATGATTTTCATGCTCATACAAAAGTCCGAACTGATGAAGAGATGCAGACAATATATTTCAACACCCCCACACTTACAAGCTTATTTAGTCCTTAGAGGTGGGATTACTTAGGCCGTAGAATCATTTTTTAATACTGCGTTGGCAGGGTCTTGAACTCAGGACCTCTTGACTCGGATACCACATTGAATTCATGCTCCAGCCAATTCATACAAAAGTCTGAACTGAGGGAAAAAGGCGGGCAATATATTTCAACATTAATAATGGCATACTCATTTCTTATTTTATTTTATACATATTTGGGAAAACCATATTGTGCCAACAATTTGGGGACATCCCAATAATTACTTGTAGAATAGTCCTTGGAGAAGGTATCTATAGTGTTGCATGGATTTATTTTTCCATATACCTTGTGATAGTCTGTTCATATGATAGGTCAAAATAAGATAAAATATCAACTTCTAAAGAATTGATCGATAAAGGTGATAAATCGGTTTGTAACCTACCCTCACCCTCCTTACTTTGTAGCTAGTTAGGAAAAAACTTTCATGCGTTGCAGGTGAGATTCTAGGTCAATATCCAAGAACATGGATCACCACTCTCGCATATTTATCTCCTTCGTCTCCAAATCAAGAAGTACACAAAATCCACTACATATCTGCAGCAGAACCATGTCGTTGGTCCACTTCTTGAATTTCTTAAACTCGGATAGTACATCAAGGCCATCTCCAACAGGGAGGTCTGGGTAGAACGACCGTAGATTGTCCTCTATGATAATCACAGTTTCTAGTGCCCAACCATCGCCATAACCACCACCACCTGTTGGGGTAGTAGGGAGCTGTAGCCACATGGATATCGTGAACCCATCTATGGCGCACAGTTTTAGTAGTTTCTTATCTGGTGATGTCGCCAACTGGAGCTGGCTTGTCTTGTGGCTAATAGGTGGCAGCTTAATTAGTTCCGACATCCTTGTCCTCACGTCATAGATAAGGATTTGTTTGCCCTGCTCTACCAACCAGTGGACGATGCCGCCATGGAGGATGGCAGGGTCATCGTAGCCATGAAACGACCGCCATGGGGAGTCATGATGGTTTGCATAACTAAGTGTCTCCCAGGTACGAGAGGAGGATGTGGCGGTGTGTACTTCAATGCTCCGCATGTTGAGATCAATGAAAAGCGATATGAAGGAGCAGCCGATGCGATCCTCAGCGGTGAGCAGGACGTATTCCAGGACAGTGGTAATGCTAACCTGGACATATGGCAATTTTGGGAGGAAGGCGGCGTGGCCTGTCATGGGGTTGTACAGGCACAAGTCAAAGCGGTTCTTGTACTTTTGTCTTGTTTTTACATGTTGGTGGCGAAGGACGACGAGTCCGCCACCGGATGTCACCATGCTATACTGGCCAAGGAGGCTAGCCAACCGGCGTGAAATGAAGGGCGAGAGGTGGTCATGATAGAAGGACTCTGCGGCGGCCGTGACCGGATGGACCAGAGTGAGGGCCCAGTCGTCATAGCTAGAGATGTCGGCGAGGATCGAGGGAGCCGCAAGTTGAGTGACACGGCGGATGAATGACAGGCTTAGAATGTCACGGCGGAGATGCTTGCAAGCGGCGGAACAACAAACAAGCGTGAAAAAGGTCGGTGCGCGCCATGATCTCGAGTATGAGATCAGCTGGGAGCGACAATGGTGCCGTGATCTCGGGCGCAGGTGTTGCCGCACATATTTTATTGAGAAAAGTATACTTTTCATCCCTCAACTTTCGGTGAAGTCTAGGTTTGGTCCCTCAACTCTGAAACCGGACAACTTGCACCCTCAACTAACGAAACCGGACAAGATTCATCCCTGGTCTTGATTTTGACCGGTTTTGGTGCTAACTGACCCCGGTTTTGACCGGTGCTGACTCAAATTCGCGTAATTTTTTTATATCCGTGAACTTTTTGAAAGTCACATACTCTTTTCAAATCCATGAACTTTGTTTGAAATTTAGATACTTGTTTCAAATTTATTTTTCAACTCCACATTTTTTTTTTCTAATTTGGGTTAAAGAAATTCAAATGTACGTTTTAAGTTCACACAAAATTTTCAAAAGAAAAAAATGTATACAAATATGAATAAGTACGTCAATTTTAAAAAATTACATGAATTTGAAAAAAAACACATGAACTTTAAAAAAGTACGCGGATTTTGAAAAAAGTACATGAACTTAGAAAAAGTACACGGATTTGGAAAAAGTACACATATTTTTAAAAAGTTCACGTATTTGAAAAAACTACCCGGATTTGAAAACATTAAGAGGAATTGGAAAAGTACGCAAATTTGAGTCAGCACGGTCAAAACCGGGGTGGGACTGCACCAAAACCGGTCAAAACCATGACCAGGGATGAATCTTGTCCGGTTTTAGTAGTTAAGGGTGCAAGTTGTCCGGTTTTGGAGTTGAGGGACCAAATCTAGACTTCACGAAGAATTGAGGGATGAAAAGTATACTTTAGGACGACATACTTTAGGAAAGGAAACGCGGTGCGCAATAACTTCTAAGACTCAAGTTGGATGCGGCCATCTAGCCTAAGAATTCTAATCTCCTCATAAACCGTTTTGTACTTTGAATTTTCTGCATTGAATTGTCAATGCAGTAGCCCCCGAGACTTGAGTTGGGCAATATGGCCGACCCTAGGATCTTATCACCTGACCTGGGAACTATTTTACTGTCATGTCCATTTGGCCAATGCAGAGGTGCCGAACTACGAGTCGGAAAGATTTCCCGAGCAGAACCATCACATAGGACACCTCGAGCAAGAGGATGTAACGCCTCCCGAAGAAAAAACAAAAAATAGGTTAAAGATGTCATAAGCTCGGAAAACCAAAAGTCTTACATACAAACTTTACGTCTGTATGAAATCAAGTTTCTTGGGGCCAACCGAAATTGGTCTTAAAATTAATTTTTGCTTCTGTTGTGTTTTAACATGACACATCCGATTTTTAGACTTCAAGCGGGTCAGTCTTCATATTCAACCTCCTATTCCCGAAGGCGGGGTGCTTCTCAGGCCAGTTCAGCGAACTAAACACAAGCGGCTTTAGCGACAAATCAGACCATCCCGCTAATTGACCATACACTTGAGTCAAAAAAGGTATGATAGAAAAAGACACAAATATAATGGTTGGTTTGAACCTAACAAAAATTAAAATGTTAGAAGAAAATTGAACATGAAAGCACTTAGCTAGTTAATGTGCTTAGTGTTGATGACGTTGTCCGGGCTTCTCGTGGGATGAAGACGTCCATCGAACTTTGACAGATCCGACATGGTGTGTAGTCCTCGGCTTGACCGAGGTCCCAACCCCCAAACTCGTCCCTATGTGACCGAGCGAGGAGCTTGGCTCCACGAAGTGGCGACGCAACATGGTTGATGTGGTGAGGCGAAGCCCCCGCTCTAGCTGTCGTGATGAAGCTAGTCGGCTGGTGATGATGAAGCCCCTGGAGTATGTAAATGAATAGATGTCGAAGCCCCCGGTCTAACCAAGGTGACGGAACAGGTTAGTATGGTGATGTTGAAGCCCCCATTCCAGCCTAGGTGTCGAAGTGTGTCAGCGTGGTAGACATCGGCTTGAAGATGCGACGGTGCGGTGATGCCTACGCAGGTCGAAACTTTTGACACGGTCAATACCAACTTGATGAAATAAACACGTGGCGATGCCGACGCGCCCGACTCATGCAATCCTTGGGGCGACGTGGTCAGATTGTTTTGACACCGGCGTGACGGTCAAAGATCACCTCGAAAAAGGCTAAAACATTGCAGGCACGTATTTGGGAACAAAACATAATAGGCTAGAAAAACATTCCTTCAAAAAGGACATCTCATAACCTGTTCATGAAATGATGAACTTGAATCGGATTCGTTTTCATGCAGAAAATAGATCCAAAAATTTATGTACTCCTCGGACGTTTTCTGGAGTTCGGACAGTTGGATCAATCTCAAATTTTAAGGGGTGGTCGATATATAAATTCTGCAGTCGACAAACGGTTCCAAAAGATATCCGAGCTGCTGGTCACATTCAACGAGATCGTAGCGAGCTGCAAGGGAGCTGTAGGCGGTTTTTCTCGCGTGCAGGCCAAGGTGCGTGTAATGGGCCGGCCCGACTACTATAGCCGTTTCAGTGAGACATCCCTACTACGGTCGCTGATAAAGGGAGAAGGAAAAGCGGAGCTGCAGGCATCCAACCATGGTCTACTACTCTCTCCGTTCTGTCTTTCTAGAGATTTTAACAAGTGACTACATACGGAGCAAAATGAGTGAATCTACATTTTAAAACATGTCTACATACATCCATATGTTGTAGTCCATTTGAGATGGCTAAAAAGACAATTATTTGGGAACGGAGGGAGTAGAAGTTAACCCGCGCAGCTAGCCACCACGCCAATGTCCAAATCGTGAAATCTAGTTGGGGCGAGACGTACATGAGGTGAATGAAGGCAGTTTTCCCACCGCTTTTCATTTTTATCTGGTTTTTGTTTTTGTTTTTTTAGGGGGTTATTCGGTTTTTTCTCTGTTTTTCCTCGTTATTTTCACTTTTTCATTGTTTTCCAGTTTTTTCAATACATAGTCAACATTTTTTCAATTTTCTTTATTTCTTAATTGATTTCACTGGTTTTTTTTCTTTTCTTACCTTTTTCTTCGGTTTTGTTTGTTTCTTTCTCCTTTTTTCAATATAGTTTTCTTTGTTTACTCTCGGGTTTCTAACATACGCTTAACAATTTTGTATATATCATATATATTTTGCTAACATACGTTTAACATTTTTGCAATACCAAATAAAAAAAATTAATACATGGTCAACATATTTTCTATACATATTAAAAATTTTATTTTAAAAATGATTTATTAACATATTTTAAATAAAAGTTAGACATTTCTTTAATACATGGTATATATTGTTTTCTATACACATTTAAGATTTTTCAAATACAAGTTGAACATATTTTGTATACATGGTCAATAGTTTCACTATAAACATTTAATATTTTAAAATAGAAGTTTAACATTTTTTTCAATACATAGTTAACATTATATATATATATATATAATTAACTTATTTATATATTTAATTTACATTTTTTAATGTTTGATTAATATTTTTCAAATACTTGTTTACTTGTTTTAAAACATTCATATTTTTTAAATACATGATCAATTTTTTTCACGCATTGTATATTTCTTGCTTACATTTTTGTATACATTGTCAACATTTTTTCTAGACGCATTTTTTTAATGCATGGTTAACATTTATTTTAGAACAAATGAGGTTGTGGCCTTGTAAGAGTTTGTGGCCTTGTATAAGGAAATGGAGGGAGTACTAAATTGTTCAAAAAAAATTGTACAGCCTTTCACAGTAAATTATGGCTAGATATTAGACCAAATAGATAGGCTAGATTAGACAAGATAGGTAAAATTATGGCTGTGTGGAGCCAAGGATGCAGATGCTTGGTGGCTTGCCTTTCTTAACAAAAAAACAGAAAAATGATAATCGTTCACCACCTAAACTCAATCTAACGTTCCAAAACACGACACATATATATAGTTGTAGAATGTTCTTTTCTAGTAACAGGATAATCTTGTTGTCTTGTCTTGGTAGCTACACCAACCCCATCATCGCATTAACTAATTTATCAATCAAACGTGGTTGACGGACGACCAATTATTGGTCATGTGCAGTGATGAAGAAGATCAGGGCGAAACTTCTTCTCAAGAGACATGCATGGGCCCTGCGCATGTGCAATAATGAAGAGGATGGTAGGCGAAACTTCTTCTGGCCAGCTGCCGTGATCAGAATTCAATGGCGAAGACGATTGCACGCGTAAACTGCTCTGTTCTATAAAATAGCTGACTCGGCGTCTCGATTCGTTCATCCCGCAGCCAGCAGCCATGTCCGCGCTGAGAGCACCGTGTGCGACGGCCATCTTGGCCGTCGTCCTGGCGGCGGCCGCGGTGGAGCTGGCTACGGCCCAGCAGTGCGGCTCGCAGGCCGGCGGCGCCAAGTGCGCCAACTGCCTCTGCTGCAGCCAATTCGGGTTCTGCGGCAGCACCTCCGACTACTGCGGTGGCGGTTGCCAGAGCCAGTGCAATGGCTGCGGCGGCAGCGGCGGTGGGGTTGCATCCATCGTTTCCAGGGACCTCTTCGATCGGTTCCTCCTCCATCGCAACGACGCGGCGTGCCTGGCCCGCGGGTTCTACACCTACGACGCCTTCTTGGCCGCCGCCAGCGCGTTCCCGGCCTTCTGCACCACGGGAGACTTGGACACGCGGAAACGAGAGGTGGCGGCCTTCTTCGGCCAGACCTCTCACGAGACCACCGGCGGGTGGGCCACCGCACCCGACGGCCCCTTCTCATGGGGCTACTGCTTCAAGCAGGAGAAGAGTCCGCCGGAAAGCTACTGCAGCCAGAGCGCCGACTGGCCGTGCGCGCCCGGCAAGCAGTACTACGGCCGCGGCCCCATTCAGCTCACTCAGTAAGCAACAACAAAACTCTCGTCATGTCATATTAATAAAAAAAATACAGCCTCCTATCTCAAACTTTCTGAGTTTTAACCAATTTATATGTAATTAGATCAATAATAAAATAAATTTCCATATGTATTGTTTGGATTGGTCAAAATGTACGAATATATTGTTTTCTTGGTCTGGATTTTGAGCACGTGTCTATTTCATTATCGATCGATGCAGCAATTACAACTATGGACCGGTGGGCCGCGCAATCGGGGTGGACCTGTTGAACAACCCGGACCTGGTGGCCACGGACCCGACGGTGGCGTTCAAGACGGCCATCTGGTTCTGGATGACCACACAGTCAAACAAGCCGTCATGCCATGACGTGATCACAGGGTTGTGGAGACCGACGGCTAGGGACAGCGCAGCGGGACGGGTACCCGGGTACGGCGTGATCACCAATGTCATCAACGGCGGGATCGAATGCGGCAAGGGGCAGAACGACAAGGTGGCCGATCGGATCGGATTCTACAAGCGCTATTGTGACATCTTCGGCATCGGCTACGGGAATAACCTCGACTGCTACAACCAATTGTCGTTCAACATCGGGCTCGCGGTACAGTGAGATCGAAAGACTATGGGTCCTCGATCTATGAATGTGTGGATGTGATCACCCATAAATAAATTATCTTGGGAAGTACTTTATGACCAAATAAATGGATGACCAGACCTCCCGGACACCTGTACTAGTATATGTATGTTGATGCACGGAAAGGAAGTGTCACCACCTTTTATTAAAAGTATATTCTCGTTTATGCAGAAACGTCTACAAATATATATGTCGCCTGATCTTTCATACTCCAGTAATTTTGCTAAAAAATGGACGGGCGTTTAGAGCAGATATGGCTTTACTTACCCATTTCTTTACTTCCAACAATTTGTTATGTAGCTAACCAGTCACATTTCAGTTATGTGGTGGAATTATTTTAACAATATTCTTAGTTTGGTCCAAACTACATTAGTATTTGTGATGCTCTTCTGTCATTGGGTTCTAGGATTTATTGCCATGCTGAAAGAACGAGGATGCATCAGAAGCATTATAGATAAAACCCAACTCCACCAAAACCACTCAACTATTCAAGGCTAACACCTCGCACTAACCCACTCTGCCACACGTCGAACTTACCCACACTCAAATCACCCTTTAGTAGTCCTGCTTCATTCCACGGTCTACCTTCACACCCTATTCTATGGATTACATGGTTTCGCAGGGGTATGCTCCCATCAAAGACAATTGAGTTCCAGTGCTTCCATAGCTCCTACATAATCAGCCTCGCTCCACTCCTTGGCGCCCAATCCAGTTTGTTGAGTGCAAGGCATATGCTACTCCAGATTTTCCTTGCGAACACACGGTCGAGCAAGATGTGGTCAATTGTTTCTTCCTCTTGGTCACAAAAGGGGCAATCTTCTTGGTGATCCAGTCCTCTGCATGCGATCCTTTGATTTTGAAAAAAAGTTCATCGACCTTGATAAAAGTTCATGGATTTCAAAAAAAGTTTACCAAATTTGGAAATGAGTTCATTCAATTTTAAAAAAGTTAGAGTTTGCAAAAAGTTCAACAAATTGACAAAAAGTTCATCTAATTTGAAAAAAAATCATCATATATGAAGACGTTCATTGATTTTGAAAAAGAAGTTCATCGATTTTGACAAAAAGTTCGTCGATTTGAAAAAAGACCATCCAATTTATAAAAGTTTAATCTAATTTTAAAAAATGTTTAATGATTTTGAAAAAAGTTCATTCTTTTTGGAAGAAGTTAAATGAATTTGCAAAAAGTTCATCAGATTTTCAAAATAGTTAATCGAATATTAAGAAGTTCATTAAAAATGGAAAAAGCACACGGTATCCCCTCTGGAAGGGGGCATATCATTAGGATCATAAGAAACACTTTTATTAGCAAATAATTTCATAAGTTCATCCATCTTTCCACTCAAAACATGAATCTCTTCAATTGCATGAACTTTTATACTAGTGGATCTTTCGGTGTGACATTGAGAATAATTAACCATAATATTATCTAGGAGTTTAGTAGCCTTTCCTAAAGTGATTTCCATAAATGTGCCGCCCACGGCCAAATCTAAAAGATTTCTAGAAGAAAAATTCAATCCGGCATAAAAGAATTGTATAATCATCCACAAATTCAAACCATGTGTAGGGCAATTACGTATCATTTCATCCTCTCCTAAGCTTGTGCAACATGCTCATGATCAGGTTGCTTAAACTTCATAATATAGCTCCTAAGGGAGATGATCTTAGCGGGAGGAAAATACTTAGAGATAAAAGCATCTTTGCACTTTTCCATGAATCAGTACTATTTTTAGGCAAAGATGAGAACCAACTTTTAGCACGATTTCTAAGCGAAAGCGGAAATATCTTCAATTTAACAATATCATTATCCACATCTTTCTTCTTTTGCATATCGCACAAATCAACAAAATTGTTTAGATGGGATGCGACATCTTCACTAGGAAGGCCAGAAAATTGATTTTTCATAACAAGATTCAACAAAACGGCATTAATTTCACAAGAGCATTGGTAGTAGGAGCAATCATAGTGCTAATAAAATCATTGTTGTTGGTATCGGAAGAGTCACAAAATTTAGTATTATCTTGAGCCATCATGACAAAGCAATCAATCCAGCACACAAGCACACAAGAAGCAAGCGAAAAGAGACGAACAAAAGAGGGCCGAAGAAAAGGCAAAGGTTTTCGAAAATCGTTTTAGAAGTGGGGAGAGGAAAACGAGAGGCGAATGGCAAATAATGTAATGCAAGGGAGAAGAGTTTATGATGGCTACCTGGGATGGCTTGACTTGGCGTAGATCTCCTCGGCAACGGAGCCAGAAATCCTTATTCTACCTCTTGAGCTTGCGTTGGTTTTCCCTTGAAGAGGAAAGGTTGATGCAGCAAAATAGCTTAAGCATTTCCGTCAGTTTTGAGAATCAAGGTATCAATGCAGTAGGAGACGACGCACAAGTCACCGAAAACCTGCACAAACAATCAAGAACTTGCAACCAACACGATAAAGGGGTTGTCAATCCCTTATCGATCACTCGCAGAAGTGAGATCTGATAGAGATAAACAAATGGTAAAGTAAATTTTTTTTTGGTATTTTTGCTGTATAGATTGGAAAGTAAAGATTGCAAAATAATAGATCGTAAACTAGCAAGATGTAAACAAGATTCAATAATATGAAAAAGAGACCTGGGGGCCATAGGTTTCACTAGTGGCTTCTCTCGAGATAGCATGTATTACAGTTGGTGAACAAATTACTACCGAGCAATTGATAGAAAAGCGCATAATTATGATGACATCTAAGGCAATGATCATGAACATAAGCATCGCGTCCGTGTCAATTAGATCGAAACGATTCTGGATCTACTACTATTACTTCGCACATCGACCGCTATCCAGCATGCATCTAGAGTATTAAGTTCATAAAGAACGGAGTAACGCATTAAGCAAGATGACATGATGTAGAGGAATTAACTCAAGCAATATGATGAAAACCCCATCTTTTTATCCTTGATGGCAACAATACAATACGTGTCTTGCTTTCCCTACTGTCACTGGGAAGGGACAACGCAGGATTGAACCCGAAGCTAAGCACTTCTCCTAGTGCAAGAAAAATCAATCTAGTAGGCCAAACTAAACCAAAAATTCGAAGAGACTTGCAAAGATATCAAATCATGTATATAAGAATTCAGAGAAGAACCAAATAATATTCATAAATAATCTGATCATAAATCCACAATTCATCGGATATCGGCAAAAACACCGCAAAAAAATATTATATCGAATAGATCTCCAAGAAGATCGACGAGAACTTTGTATTGAGAATCAAAGAGAGAGAAGAAGTCATCTAGCTGATAACTATGGAACCGAAGGTCTGTGTTGAACTACTCACGCTTCATCGGAGAGGTGATGCTGTTGATGTAGAAGCCCTCCGTGATCGAATCTCCCTCCGGCAAGACGCCGGAAAAGGCTCCAAGATGGGATCTCACGGGTACAGAAGGTTGCGGCGGCGGAGAAGTGGTTTCGTGATGCTCCTCATTGTTTTCAGGGTATATGAGTATATGTAGGCGAAGGAACTAGGTAAGGTGAGCTACGAGGGCCCACGAGGGTGGGGGCGCGCCCTACCCCCTCGGGTGGGCCCTCCTGCCTCGTGGCTGCCTCGTTGCCTCTTCTACTTCATCTCCAAGTCTTCTGGTTTGCGTTCGGTCTAAGAAAGATCATCGCTAAGGTTTTATTCTGTTTGGACTCCGTTTGGTATTCCTTTTCTACGAAACTCTAAAATAGGCAAAAAAAAACAGAAACTGACATTGGGCCCTCATTTAATAGGTTAGTCCCAAAAATAATATAAAAGAGAATATTAAAGCCCATTAAACATCCAAAACAGATAATATAATAACATGGAACAATCAAAAATTATAAGTACGTTGGAGACGTATCAATAACATATGTCTATAATTTTGATTTAGAAACTAAAAGCAAGGCTTTCTGTAATCTAAGTCTATATTGAAGCTGTGAAGCATATGCATGAGACACCTATTAGAGCCCATCCTGACAAGGCTACTCCCAGTACATACACATGCAGTAATCTAGCCTGAATGGGGTAACCAAACTACTACCAAGGTTAAAAAAGCTGTATGCTTCAGAATTAGCACATACGCTTGTACGAAATGGTTCCGGTATTGACTTGGTAATATTTTACATAGTCGATGTTAGCTTAAAACTGATTACAGTTAAACAATTGTCTAAACCTAACCGTCTCTCTCTTTCACCTAAACTGCACTAATACTCTGTTCTTTTTCCTTTGCTTTGTATGTGCCTGATAGAAACTGAACAAGTTCCTATGTATCTGCATCCGACGCCGGGGAGGTAAGACGAGGGTGAGCGGCCACCAGTGAAAAGGAAAACTTGGAACTATTTACACAAAATGTGGGACCCTCCAAAATACAAAAATACAGGTGTCTTGACCGTGGTCGCGGCCGCCATGACTGTGGGGGCCTTGGACGATGCCGACGACAGCAGGTCTACCGTCTCCCAGATCGGCGAGAGTGAAGAGTGCTACACGGTGGCCGTTGGCGTGGTAGTTCTAGGATGGAAAGGGGGTCTGCCATGGCCATGTTGTCCACCGTCTCCTACTACCCCTCCTTGTCTCCGCATGGCCGCCCCCACACCCACCGCCTCTTCCTTCTCCTGATCACCTGTCTAATACTTTGAGGACATTGTCGGTGTCAAAACCGGCGGATCTCGGGTAGAGGGTCCCGAACTGTGCGTCTAGGCGGATGGTAACAGGAGACAAGGGACACGATGTTTTTACCCAGGTCGGGCCCTCTCGCAGGAGGTAATACCCTACTCCTGCTTGATTAATATTGATGATATGGGTAGTACAAGAGTAGATCTACCACAAGATCAGAGAGGCTAAACCCTAGAAGCTAGCCTATGGTATGATTGTTGTTCGTCCTACGGACTAAAACCCTCCGGTTTATATAGACATCGGATAGGGTTAGGGTTACACAGAGTCGGTTACAATGGTAGGAAATCTACATATCCGCATCGCCAAGCTTGCCTTCCACGCCAAGGAAAGTCCCATCCGGACACGGGACGAAGTCTTCAATCTTGTATCTTCATAGTCCAGGAGTCCGGCCAACGGTAATAGTTCGGCTATCCGGACACCCCCTAATCTAGGACTCCCTCAGTAGCCCCTGAACCAGGCTTCAATGACGACGAGTCCGGCGCGCATATTGTCTTCGGCATTGCAAGGCGGGTTCCTCCTCCGAATACTTCATAGAAGATTTTGAACACAAGGATAGTGTCCAGCTCTGCAAAACAATTTTCACATACCACCGTAGAGAGAATAACTTTTGCACAGATCTACTGACGTATTCCGTGGCGTGACATCACACCACGGCCAGGCCTTTATACGAATCGTTTTTACTATTCCACCTCAGTGCGTTTAGCGAGGCGGTTTTCTTGGCACGTCTTATCAAAGCGGAGATCGTGCCCCCCTATTCCGGGATTCCCATCAATACGGACGTGGGTAACCCAACCGCGCCATTGATTATGGCGCTTGGGAGATAAGCGAGTTTTACCAGGCTGGCGGGGGACGCATAGCTTCGTCCGTCCATATAAGAGGATAAGGATCCACCTTTTCACCTACGCCTTCTTCCTCCTTTGCTCATCCATTTCTGCGCACTCGAGCTCCAGCGCCCAAGTCCGCACATCCCACCTCAACCTTCTCCAACTATGTCCGGAGCGGGAGGCAAGTGGATGGCCTCCTCCGTCACGGAGGGGCACATCAAAAAGCTGCGGAAGGCCGGATACTTGTCCAGCGACATCGCACACCGGCTACCCGATGAGGGACAGCTCATTCCCATCCCCACGCCCCATGAGAGGGTGGTGTTCCTCACCCACTTCCTCCACGGACTAGGTTTTCCACTTCACCCATTTGTCCGGGGGCTCATGTTCTACTACGGCCTAGATTTCCACGATCTGGCCCCGAACTTCATCCTCAACATCTCGGCGTTTATCATCGTGTGCGAGGCCTTCCTCTGCATCCAGCCCCACTTCGGCTTATGGCTTAAGATCTTCAATGTCAAGCCGAAGGTAGTGGGCGGCCGCCAAGCGGAGTGCGGAGGCGCCATGGTTGGCAAGATGGCCAAAGTCCTATGGCTCGAGGGCTCCTTTGTGGAGACCATAAAGGGGTGGCAATCGGGGTGGTTCTACACCACCGAGCCGTGCGACTCTCAATGGGCGGCGACCCCCGAATTCCGATCTGGCTTCCCCACACGGCTCACATCATGGAAAGAGATGGGCCTGACGTGGGGGGATTCAGACGAGCTATCCGGACTCCAAACCTGCGACCGAAACCTGGTGGACAAGAATCTCAGGCTTGTCAACGTAATCCAGGTGATGCTCATCCGCCGGATTCTCCCATGCCAACAACGGGCCTTCAAATTGTGGGAGTTCGATCCGGCACAGCACCCAACTCTGAAAAGGCTCTTCGACACTACGTACGAAGACGCCTGGAAGGTGCTGTTCAAGGGCGCCGAGGCTCCCACATCCTTTACCGAAGATCGCGGATTCAGCTCGCAGCGTCAAGCCAGCGAGGTAAGTTATTTTACCCTTTATGGGACTCTTTTTTCATAGTTTGACTCTATGCGGGATCTAAAACTCCCTTACCTTTGACAGGACTGGTTGAAGACGTCCGGACAGATTAACTGTCCGGCCCCCTTGCCAGAAGACCCAGCGGACGCCCGATTGACGGGGCTGCTGGCTCCGGCACCTCACGTGGTGCCGGAGAAGAAGGCCACGGGGACTCGAAGGAGTGCCTGACGCCAGGTGTTGTCGGACTCATCGTCCGACGACTCCGAGGCGGAATCCTCCTCTGAGGACGAGGAGGAGGAGAAAGAAGCCGAGAAGAAAAGGAAGGCCGCCCCGACTGGGGAGGCCGAAGGGTCCAAGAAAGGAAGGACCCTTCCTCCGGACTTCTCCACCAACGCTGACAACGACAAGGAGGAGTGGCCACCAAGGGCCAAGCCCCTGGCGAGATCGTAAGTGTCCGGACTCCAGAATAGTTCATGACTTCTTATTTGTCGCATAGCGTCTTCTAACGCCGAATATGACCATGTAGCCCGCCTAAGGACGAGCTTGCCGCTTCATCGAGCGGCTCCCTGGGCTCGTCGGATGTGAATAGTACTTCACTTCCGATCGCCTCCTCTCCTCGTGTCGCCGACAACACTGTGGTGGAGTCCCAAAAGGGGCCCAGCCAGGAGGAGATGGTCCTGGAGGCGCCGCAAGGCAACCTCCCGGACTCCGGGCGCGAAGGGGCGAGACCCCAGAGGGTTCTAAGTCTGGCCCTGTGCCGGACTCCGTACCGGAACCTTCAATGGTTCCGAAGCCCGGCAAGCGGCCCCTTCATAAGAAGGGTAAGACTACGACGTTGGTGACCTCCGTCCATCCGGAGGCACCGGATAGCTTGCTGGAGGCGCTTAAAGGCGCCTCCATCGACGAGGAGCACCGCACTGCTATGAGTGTGGTGATCCAGAAAGTTCAGTCCGCCAAGAGCGGGCTGACTGAAGCCTCTACCAGCCTTCTAACAGGCTTTGAGGTAAGTTTAGAATATATAAAAATATTACCGCATAGATTGTAGCCCCTGATGCTTAGTTCGGTGTTCGGAAAGAAAAGCCGGACTAAGGATCTAAAAAGATATACGCAGGAGTCTAACATAAGTATGTCAATATGGGAATGCAGGCTGCGCTGCTGACCTCTGCCGCACTGACTGCAGAGGTCAATGCATTGAAGCAGAGCCTTGCCAAGAAGCAGCTCGAGGACAAGGAAGGTAAGTAATACCTTATTAAAGAAATACCTTATAGAAAGGATTTGGTTGCAAAAATGACAGGAGTAACGTGGGTATTGTAGGGGCCACGAACGAGGTGGCGACCCTGAAGGAAGCGGTGTCCGCGGCCGAAAGCAAAGCGGCCGTGGAGCGCACCGAGCGAGAGAAGAAGGAGGCGCGGGTGGCGGAGGTGCGTCAAGAGCTCCAGGCTCTCGTGGAAAAACACGAGAGTTTGGAGCGCGACTCGAAGACTCGAGAGTCTGAGCTCGCCTCGGCTCTTGAGAGTGCCAAAGCCGCTAAGGCCGAAGCCCAAAAAGCCCTCCAAGAGATTGAATCATTAAAGAAGATAGCGGCGGGTAAGGCATTCTTTAAGCAAAGCAAGCATGTGAAAGTGAATTACCTATTACTTACTCGAATCCGGAGTCCTCCAGGAGCATTCGCAGATCTGCCCCGTAGTGTGTCTGATGCTGCCGCGTTCTACCGCGCCAAGGAGGGGAGCTCGACGGAAAAGGTGTTCTGGTCTCAGTATGCTGTGGCCATTGGAAGCCATGCCTAGGAGCTACTTCGGGCTAGTGCAGCGGCTGGTGGACGCCTGTCCATGGATTAAAGTCATCAAGCACTCCGTCTGCATTGAAGGTGCCCGTCGGGCCCTTGCCCATGCTAAAGTGCACTGGGGCAAGCTGGATGCGGAGAAGCTTGTGATGGACGGGCCACCGAAGGGCAAGGAGCATCGCAAGCCCGAAATGTACTATGAGGGCGTCCTGAAGGGTGCCCGCCGTATAGCGGGTGAATGCTCCAAAGATGTAATTTTTGAATAGACTCGCATTTGTTATCCTGTACACTGAAAACTTGTTCATATGCGCTAAGCAACGCTTGTCAATTTAAAATATTACCTTCTGTGCGGTCGTTTATCAAATTTGAGAGATGGCAAGTCGTTGGCTTCAGCCCCCATGCCACGAGTGCTGGGGTGTTCGGGATAAACCTGAGCGCTCTTGTTCCCATTCTTGGGTCCTTCGAGTGAGGCGCTCAACGCAACGAACAAGGCAACATGACTTATAGTGCTTGAGCACACTCACTTAGCCATAGAATTCTATAATTTTAAATTTCGGCGAAGCCCCTAGTATTCGGAAGACCGAGTTTGGGGCGCTATCCACGCCTTGGCCGGACAATGCCGGTTCCTCGCTCTAAGCGGCATAAGTCTTTAGTGACTCGAAGAAACCTCTCGAACAGCGACCGGTTCTCGCCTTATCATGACGGTCAGTTTTAGCTTTCTCCACTGAGGTGCTCAACCCAGCTCAACCGGGGCACAATCGCAGTGGTTCTCCCAGCACTACCTTAGCCGATATAACGGAACGTAAGGTACCAAAACATGGGAGCCGTGCAAACCCAACTATTGACCCAAGACATGATTCGGAGCCGATTTATATAATGCTATAAGTTCGGGGTGCCGCACTTGTGAAAGTGTTCAGACTTGTCACACCATGTTTTTGGGGTAATTAAGCCCCTGGTGTATTGGCCATACCAAATTGAACGGTTGTGCAATGTCATAAATGAACATATATAATGGGAAAGAATGCAGGCAAGAGCTATATATTGGTTATTCAAAAGAAACTGCAAATAAAAGCAGAACGATACAAATTGTGCAATAAGCAAGGTACGGGACTTTTGACATGTCCCCCTTCCAGGGGTAAGTTTGCGGTGTGGTATGTAAAACAGGTATACTGCTCGTAACAGAGACCACCTGGACACTCGACGCAGTTTTCTGCTTCCCTGGCTGTTGCATCGTGTATTCGGCGCGAATGCCGGACAGGGCTTCTGGAGAACAGAGTCCTGAAAGTAAAAGGAAGAAAAAGAAAAAAAGGAATGACACAAACGGGAGCCCCTAGTGCGGTCTAGCCGCATTCTGGGCATGCCGTGGTCTTGGCCCGTCCCCTATGCCCATGGTGCTTCAGAGCGCAATTACGTGCGCGTAGTACTGGCTTCACGAGTTCGCGAGGGCTGGGGTTGGGGCTGCATTACTACGCTTGTTCGGAACGTGCCAGGCGGTCTTGCTGTAGGTTACTCCGGGCGCGCTTGACAGTGTCCGATTGTTTATTGGCCGGACTAGAGAATTGCCTTAAGAGGCTGTTCTGCACTTCTGCCGCAAGGGCGGCTGTAGGCTCCTCCGTTCGGAGGGAGCGTTCGGTGTTTCCATTGACCGTGATTACGCCTCGAGGGCCTGGCATCTTGAGTTTGAGGTACGCGTAGTGTGGCACCGCATTGAATGTTGCGAATGCGGTTCGTCCGAGCAGTGCGTGATAGCCGCTGTGGAACGGGGCTATGTCAAAGATTAACTCCTCACTCCGGAAGTTATCCGGGGATCCGAAGACCACTTCAAGTGTAACGGAGCCTGTGTAGTTGGCCTCTACACCTGGAATGACGCCTTTAAAGGTCGTCTTTGTGGGTTTGATCCTTGACGGGTCTATGCCCATTTTGCACACTGTATCATGATAAATCAGGTTCAGGCTGCTGCCGCCGGTCATCAGGACTCTGGAGAGGTGAAATCCGTCAATAATTGGGTCAAGAACCAATGCGGCGAAACCGCCGTGACGGATGCTAGTGGGGTGGTCCCTTCGATCGAAGGTGATCGGGCAGGAAGACCATGGGTTGAACTTCGGGGCGACTGGCTCCATCGCGTATACGTCCCTTAGTGCGCGCTTCCGCTCCCTTTTGGGTATGTTGGTTGCGTATATCATGTTCACCGTCCACACTTGTGTGGGAAAGCCCTTCTGTCCTCTATTGTTCGGCGGCCAGGGCTCTTCCTTGTCACCGCTATGTAGCCCCTTGTCGTTGTTTTCGACGCTTAGCTTGCCTGCTTGCTTGAACACCCAACAATCCCTGTTGGTGTGGTTGGCTGGTTTTTCGGGGTGCCATATATCTGGCACAAGCGATCGAGTATTCGGTCCAAGTTGGACGGGCCCTGGGTATCTTGATCGTCTCCGGCACCGTCGTCCATACCGTCATGTCTTCGGAGTCGAGCATGTCGGTTAAATCATCAACAGTGGCTACAAAGTGGGTGGTGGGTGGGCGTTGAATTTCTTCGTCATCCGAATCCCAACCTTCCTGACCATAGTTCGGCCAGGGCTCCCCTGACAAAGAGAGAGACTTTAATGAGTTCAGAATATCGCCAAAGGGCGAGTGCTGAAAGATGTCTGTGGCGGTGAACTCCATAACCGGCGCCCAGTCGGATTCGACTGGTAGAGGCGCGGGAGGTTCGGAGTCTAGAAAGGAGTCCGGCACCTGGGAGTCACGAGCTTCGCAAAGTACAGGGATGGTGTTCGGCTCAATCACCGTGGAGATTTTAGCCCCCGAGGCGGTGTCCAACCAACCGTCCTCGATCGGCGAAACCGGCTCCGGATTAAGGATCGGAGCGGGCACTGGTGCGGCCTCCAGGGCACTGTTCGGTGGCTGAGCTAGATCGTACCCATCGAGACAGTGTGGCACGCTCAGCTGTGGCTCGAATCCGTCGAAGATCAAGTCTCCGCGGACATCGGCCGTATAGTTCAAGCTTCCAAATCTGACCTGATGGCCATGGGCGTAGCTTTCGATCTGTTCCAGATGGCCTAGCGAATTGGCCCGCAGTGCAAAGCCGCAGAATACAAAGATCTGTCCGGGGAGAAAAGTCTCACCGTGGACTGCGTCGTTGCTGATGATTGAAGGAGCCATCGGGCCTATAGGTGACGACACAGAGGAACTCTCAATGAAAGCACCAATGTCGGTGTCAAAACCGGCGGATCTCGGGTAGGGGGTCCCGAAATGTGCGTCTAGGCGGATGGTAACAGGAGACAAGGGACACGATGTTTTTACCCATGTTCGGGCCCTCTCAATGGAGGTAATACCCTACTCCTGCTTGATTAATATTGATGATATGGGTAGTACAAGAGTAGATCTACCACGAGATCAGAGAGGCTAAACCCTAGAAGCTAGCCTATGGTATGATTGTTGTTCGTCCTACGGACTAAAACCCTCCGGTTTATATAGACACCGGATAGGGTTAGGGTTACATAGAGTCGGTTACAATGGTCGGAAATCTACATATCTTTATTGCCAAGCTTGCCTTCCACGCCAAGGGAAGTCCCATCCGGACACGGGACGAAGTCTTCAATTTTGTATCTTCATAGTCCAGGAGTCTGGCCAACGGTGATAGTTCGGCTATCCGGACACCCCCTAATCCAGGACTCCCTCAGACATGACTATTACTATCTGAGTCATCACCATGAGTTGCCATATTAGCACATGCCCCGCCGTTGAGATTTGGATAGTCCTTTCTCATATATCCCCACTGCTTACAATTATGACACTATATTTTGTTTTTCTTCTTCTTGTTCTTCCCTACCACATATCCCTTCCTCCACTCCTCACCCTTGACTAGCAAACCTTCACCATGAGAGACTTCCATCGCGTTCTTCTTCCTTATATTATATGATAGCAATGCCGATATTCTTTGCCGACCGAAGGACCAGGGGGGTCTCGACATTGAGAACTTGGAAATCAAGAATAAATGTCTTATGAGTAAATGGCTTTATAGGTTAGAGACGGATCCGGAAGGTATGTGGGCTCAGATTCTACTCAATAAGTATTTACAGTCGAAAACTCTCGCCCAGGTCATCGTGAGACCAACTGACTCGCCATTCTGGAAAAGACTCATGCGAACGAAAGACTTATTCTTTCGTAGGGTCAAATTCTTGATTGGCAATGGATGTCAACAAAATTTTGGGAGGATACGTGGTAAGGAGAGACACCCTTAGCTACATTACCCCACCCTATATAACATCGTGCAACGTAAGGAGGATTATGTAGGCACAGTATTTCAAACAACTCCCTTGAATATTCAGTTCCGACGTGCGTTAGTTGGTGCGCGATGGACCGCCTGGATGCACTTGGTCCGGAGGTTGATAGAAGTTCAATTATCCAACCAACCTGATTCGGCGCACTGGAAGTTAACTAGAAATAGAGTGTTTACGGTGAAATATTTCTATATGGATCTGATTAATTCTGACCCAATCTCGAGATCGTTACATATTTGGAAGGTTAGGGTTTCCTTGCGTATTAAAATCTTTATGTGGCTCGCCCACAAGCAAGTGATCCTCACAAAAGATAACTTATTTAAGAGGCGGTGGGTAGGTAGCTCACGTTGTTGTTTTTGTGATCATGATGAAACAATAAAACACTTATTCATAGAATGCCCACTCGCCAAATTGCTTTGGAGAACGATCCATATAGCCTTTAACATCACGCCTCCAGTTGACATTGAATTGTTGTTTGGGACGTGGTTAGCCGGGGTTGAACAGATTACTGTGGCTCGTATTCGTATTGGAATATGTGCGCTCATGTGGGCTATATGGACTTGCAGGAATGATATGATTTTTAATAGACAATATACTTTAACTTTCTTGAAGGTCATCTTCAGAGCTTCCGCATGGACCCGTATGTGGTCCTTACTCACTCCTATTGACTCCAGGGAGCCTTTGGTTTCTGGGTGCAACCAATGGGAGATGGTAGCATGGGTTATATTCAACCGATTCGGACGGCGGTCGCATAACAGGATAGGAGTCTAGGGAGCTTGTCCTTTCCATTGTCATGCGGATTACTATTTTGAGCATGTACTTTTCCTTTTTCACTCAATTTGCGAGCTGTAATACTTTTATGACTTTGTGATACTTCCATACTTTTTAATAAGATGTCTGCATGCATGGTCATGATGCAGAGGCCAGGGGCACACCTCAATTTCCAAAAAAATGTCACAGTAATATCTCATTCTTGACGGTCTCCTTGTCAAGAGTCAAAGTAGTGATCAAATGGTCACAGGACGATGGCAATGAACAAAGAAGCAGAATTTCCCTATCCTTGTCAGCAACCGTTGCATCCAAGCATGCTAGATCCGTCACAACTTGATTAAAGGTGTTCATATACTCAACAAGATCTTACCCATCCTACATCTTCAGCCCATGCAATTTTGCTTCAGATATACCTTGGTCGTCGCATTCTTGGACATAAACTGACTTCCCAACTTCTCCTAGATCTTTCTTGCCGAATTCGCGTCCATCACATGATAAATAACCTGGTCCGATAGACACAATCATATAGTCCGGGCTGCTTTCTACTGTAACTCCTCCCTATCCTCAGTCACCATCTTAGCTGACTTGGCTTCCTACAACAACGCCTTCGAGCATCTCTGTCGTGCCAACAAATTGTTCACCCTTGTCTACCATAATCCAAAGCATCCAGTTTCGTTGAAATTCTCCACCTCAAAGCGAGGGGTATATATAGGCAGCACTATTGGTCCCGGTTCGTGGCATGAACCGGGACTAAAGGGAAGCCTTTGGTCCCGGTTCATGCCACCAACCGGGACCAATAGTGGTGGGCCTGGAGCCAGGCCCATTGGTCCCGGTTCGTCCCACCAACCGGGACCAAAAGGTCCGGACGAACCGGGACCAATGGCCCACGTGGCCGGCCAGCCCCCTGGGCTCACGAACCGGGGCATATAGCTCCATTGGTCCCGGTTCTGGATTGAACCGGGACTAATGGGCTGAACTGGCCTGGGCCATTGCCCCCTTTTCTACTAATGACACCATACTCTTTCCTTACAACACCAAGTGAGTGTTACTGATCGTCTGCATATTCGGTTTCCCTTATTATTCGAGCGAGGTTATAGTAATGTAATTGATGAGTTATTTATGCGTGCGCAGGTACCACTATATTCTTCTGGAGATTAAGCTTGAGCGTGGACTAGTAACCGTCTTAGACTCGAAACGGAAAGATCCCAGCACCTATGCGGACATGACTGAAATGCTCAGCAAGTAAGTTCAATCGATCATTATCGCACCATAGCGGCAACTTTTTGTTCATTTCCTGATATCTCAAGTAATAATAATTATTTTCTTTTTCTTGCAGGGTTTGGAAATAGTTCACCGCAGTAGCCCTGGGACTGCCGAAGGAGCTGCGATATATATATCCGAAAGTAAGTACTACTGGCTAGCTAGTTGTGTGCATCTCCCGTTGATTCTATAGCTATACTTTCATCACATTTATAATGCTTCATTATCAGTTTGATTGACCTCTATTTCTCGTAAAGTGCTTGTGCCAGGAACAAGGGAATGATTTCTGTGGATACTACGTGTGCGAGTTCATCTACAACGCGACTTTGAAAAATAAGCGGGGCTACTCTCAAAGACAATATGAAGTGCGTAAGCAATTAATATTCACAATTTCATTTTATTACACCATCATTTCTGTTGAGTTTCATTCATATATATATATATATATATATATATATATATATATATATATATATATATATATATATATGTATTAATTAACCCCCTTCTTCAAATTAGACGTGGCAGATGCGGAATGAACTCCCAGAACCAGATCGCATGAAAGGAATTCATGAGGAATTGGCGGGATTCTTTCTTGACCACGTCATCAATAAAGCCGGAGAATACCATGTGGAACTTGATTTCAAATGCTAGGGGACTGTAATTGAGAGATCTTATATATTGTACATGATGTATGTAGCCAGTAGCGTCGGACGTACATGATACGAAAACTTGTTGTTTGACCAATCTCTCGGAGAAGGAGAGGTCGATCGATCACTTCTCTCGGTATGCATGATGAAGTTCTGTACTTAATGGTTTCCTTCATTTTCTTACTAGCTAGCGTGTCGAGGGCCTCTCTATGTATAGTACGTAGCGTCGACGAAGCACGGACATAAGAGAGGACATTTCTCTCTATTAATTAGCTAACACAATATATGAAACACCTAAATTAACCCCCAAAACCCTCAACCCCCCCCCCCCCCCCTTAAAAAAAACAAAAACCCCAGCCACTGGAATGCTGACGCGTGGATGCCTTTTGGTCCCGGTTGGTGCCACCAACCGGGACCAAAGGCCTCCCTGCCTGGGCTCGGCGCACAGGCCACGTGGAGGACCATCTGTCCCGGTTCGTGTTAGAACCGGGACTAAAGGGGGAGGTATTAGTAACGACCCATTAGTCCCGGTTCATGAACCGGGACTAAAGGCCCTTACGAACGAGGACTAATAGATGTTTTTCTACTAGTGATGTTCAATAAGGCGGGACGAACATACATCGGGCGCTCGTACGCACGGGTTGGACCCGGATAACCCTGAGATTTTTGGTTACCCCATATATATACTATATCCCATAACGGAGAGACTAAGGGATGGGCTGGAAGAAAGAAAAAAAGCCCAGCAAACAGAGCATCAACTCGTCGCGTAGTCGCTGCGCACTGTCTCCCATCCCCGATTCCCCTCATGACTGCTCTACGCTCCCGCTGATCTTGCCGCCTTGCTCCATGCCTCGCTGGCGACTCTGCACACCCTGCCCCGCCCCTACCCGGCGCCACCGCACCCAGCAGGCCGACCGCCGCAACCAGTCGGCGCCCGGCTACCGTCGTTGTGCATCTGCAGCAGGCCAGCAGCCAGCCGCCTAGCCCGATTTGAGGTAGTACGTTCGATGAGATTTATGCCCCTTCCCAGTTCCAGTTTACTTATTGCTCGTCGTGCTGCTAGGTGCTACCTGCCACTAATGCTCCTTAGTCATTTTGAATTTAGGCTTGGTGTGCTTCTTTGTAAAATGCAATGTATTACTAATAAATTCTGTCCAGAATTATTACTAATGTACTTACTACTGAATTGTTTCAGTTTGGGTCAAACAATTGATACAATGTTCCCATTTTTTGAATCAAATGGATTTCATTGTCAGATTTAATAACAAAATGTCAACCAGGATCACAGGATTACATATATGTCTCAAATGTGGAAGAAGGAACACATGCACATAGTCTTATTTGAACTTGTAAAGGTATGCACGCTTCTTTTATGCAAAATTAAGACTTACTTGATTAATTTTAATAAATTTTTAAGACCATACTGATCAATTTCTATTGTGCTAATTGTAAATTATTTAGTACATTCGCATGTCATATTTGTTGTAAAAGAAATTTTAAGGTGGACCACCCAGTATCAAAATCCTAGATCCGCCACTGTGTCAAGCATCCTACGATTGTTCGAATCGGACGAATATTGTTTAGAGGCTCAGCCATTCACCGTCTTTTGCACGTACAACACGAACGCGTTAGTGGCTCTCGCTAGTAACCAATAAACATAGGCGAAAGCTTCTCATCCGTTGTTATATCACTAGTACATCGACCTGCTATACGAACGTCTGGTTATAGAGCATCTGAATGCTGGCCTGCCCCTGGGGCCCAGTATAAGGTGTATGGAGTCCTAGGGCAGGCTCTGTAGGTTAGGTATGTTACGCTATCCTTAGTACATGTCCCCATCAACCAGCATGTCACTGGTACCCGGCGAGATCCAATCAGGAGACTCTTGAACTGATGGCGTGTAGACGTGTGGCATAAGTGGCAGAGGAGCTGGACATTCAGCGACTTCACGTGGAAACGGATTGCATGGCTGTAGCTTATCCACTGAATGATCAACACAAGAATTTATCTAAAATGTGGTCTCGATGGGTCTCGAATGATGTTTCTAAAATGTGGCTGCATGTGCCAGCAGATAGTATTCGTCCTCTCCCTAGGGCGACTCGGGCGGCCAGAAACCTAGCCGCCGCCGCCGCAAACTCCCACCTCCCCTTCCTCCGCCGCCGCCGGAAGACGCCGCTGGGCTAAGCCCGGGGGCCAACGGCGGTGGCGGGGGATCTCCTCTCCCGCGCGTCTCCGGGGTAGGCAGACCCCAAGGCGTGTCGTGGCGCGGCGGATGGCGGCAGGCGGCGGGAGGCCGGCCTGTCCTCGGACAGCGACGGCTTGGCGCGACCGAGGCCAGAGCTGTGGGCGCTGTGGATGGCCCTTCGGGCGGCGGCGGCGGCTGCGGTCGACGGCGGCCGGCTTGGCTGCGGTGGCGTGCATGCTGCCTTCAGATCGGCGACGGCGGCGTGGAGGGCCTGGTGGTCTCGTCGGCGGCACCTCCGATCAGATCTGTTCTGACTGGTGTAGCCGGCGGTGGTGGTCATCTCTTCCATGAGAGGTGGTCGGCCGGAGGCTGGGTGTTCGGATCATGGGATCCGTCATCTGGCACCAGCGGCGAGTCGGGGAGATGTAGTTGCCGGTGAAAACCGAGCCGGCGGCGGCGATGGCGGCGTTCCACGTGGTTACCTTGATGAAGGCATCGTCATGTGACTACCGTCGACCCACTCGTATTGCTCCAGGGGAAACCCTAGGATCTGGTGTTCCAGACCGGACGATGACAGCACTGCGGTGTCGTTTCTCTCTTGAGAGCGTCGTTTTGTGGAGCAGCGTTGGAAGTCAGAGGTAGGAGGTGAAGCGGCTTCGTCTTGCACGGAGCTTCGGTGGAGATGTCAAGTCATGCCTGACCGACAGGTGCTACGCTTGGTCATGCCTGGTCGGCAGGTACTACGCACGACAGATCCTCCAAGGGCTTCAAGCCGTGTCGGCTGGTGGTACATGGCAGCATGGCGCTGAGGAGTATCAGTGGCGACCGCGACGTGTCGGCTGATGGTACGTGGCAGTATGCGCGCAGTGAGGAGGTGCCGCTGGGCGCCGTGGTGGCGTCGACGATAGCTGGACCAAGCAAGGTTGATGCATTAATACAGTTCTGAAGAGGGAGCAGTGGCAGTTGGTGCTGGCGGCCTCTGAGAACACGCCGGACCAGTATGTGCCCCAGACCCGGCAAGTGGCTAGGTTGGGGTTTCAGGTCTTAGATGTTAGGCTTGACTGCGATGTCTGTTTGGTATTAGGTCTAGGCTATCTGCGCCCCTTCATCAACGGGATAGGTGTAGCGACAGTTTGTTTTCTAGATGACGGCTTTAGTCTTACTGTTATATGAATCTGTAAGGTCTTGTGAGAATAATTAATAAAGTAGCTTTATGCATCGCCCAGATGCAGAGGCCGGGGATCATCTTCCTTTTTTAAAAAAATAGCTGAACGTCATGATTAAATAGGGTAAGGATCGTTATTCTCGAACGAAAAAAAGACCTGTTTGCCGTTGGCCATCGATCAGGCATAATACGGTTCGGTAGTTTCATGCATGCATGCATTATTAATGCATGCATCTTTTCTTCAGCTTAGGCCTAGTTTGGTTCATAAGTTATAGGACTTTTTTTAGTCCCAATTTATAAGTCTCAAGTCTCTAAAAAGTCCCTATTTGTTTGGTTCCTGGGACTTAACATTGACTAGAAGATAATATTATAACTATAACTCCCTATAAGTCCCTCCTTGAGAGTCTTATTTCATAAGTCTCAAATGCTCACTTTAAGTCCCTATAAGTCTCTCATGTTTGGTTTAGATGAGACTTATAGAGACTTTTTTAAGTCCCTACACCAATAAGTTCCTGAAAACAAACACTCTCTTAGTCAACCTTCAAGTTATTTTAATTAATTATCCGTGCACGGCACAATGCATCAGTCAAACGGAATCGATTTTGTATCGTTTCTCAGGCAAACAAAAACTCGAACTGGATTTGGTTCCTTCTTTGCGTGTTCAAGTCATGCAGCACGATCATGCTGATATGGATTCCCGTGTCCGATCACAGCTGCTAGCGGATTCCCTTGTCCACATCAAGTCGGTTCGCTGCGTCTCTCTCAATATCAACGCCGAGGTTTCTATCTTGAATATTAAAAGCGCTCCTAGCTAGCTAGTTATACCAACCCAAGGCCTCCAACTCAAAATACACAGGATCGAGGGTGCCACAGAATCACCATCGAAATACCATATGTGCGGCGACCCCAGCGCGAGGGACCTTGGCACCATTGTCGCTCCCGGCTGATCTCATGCTCGAGATCACGGCACGCACCGACCTTGTCACCCTTATCCGTTGTGCCGCGGCATGTAAACACCTTCGCCGTGACATCCTAAGCCAGCCGTTCCTCCGTTGCGTCACCAGACTCGGACTGGTAAACCCCCGCATTCTTACCTACCTCTCCATCTTTGAAGAGCGGCCCTTGACCCTGGTCCACCCGGTCACACCCGCAGCCGAATCCTTCTGCCATGAGCACCTCTCACCCTTCATGTCACGCCGCATCGGCGACCTCTTTCGTCAGTACAGTCCAATGACATCAAGCGGTAGCTTCATCGTCCTCTGCCGTCTACATGTAGAAGTAATGCGACCCAAACAGATGCACTATTTTGACCTGTGTGTGTACAATACCATGACAGGTCACCCGACCTTCCTCTCAAAATCACATGATGTCCTAACTAGCGGTTCCTACACCCACGAGTATGTCTTGCTCACAGCCGCTGATGGCATCGACTACTCTTTCATGCTGCTTATCATCTATATTAGCATGTGGAGCATCAAAGTACACACCATCACATCCTCCTCTGGAGGTTGGAGGACCATCACTTGTGCAAGCCATTCTAGCTCCCCATGGAGGTCGGTCGGTCGCTACAGTGATCCTGCCATCCTCCATGGTGGCATTGTTCACTGGCTAGTGGACCAGGGCAACCAAATCCTTGCCTATGACGTGAGAACGGGGATGTCAGGACGGGTGAAGCTCCCACCTACCAACTGCAATGCAAGCCAACTCCACTTGACGACATCGCTGGACGGGAAACTAGTAAAACTCCTCGCCATAGATGGGTTCAAGATATCCGTGTGGCTACAGCTCCCTACAGTCCTGGCCGGTGGTGGTGGCTGGGCACTGGAAACTGTGATTGACATAGAGAAGAAGCTGCAGTCATTGTACCCAAACCTCCCCGTTAGTGGTTGTCATGATGTTCCAGTCGAGTTTAAGGCATCCGGGAAGAAGGGCAGTGACGTGGTCCTGTTGCGGGTACACGGTCGAGGTACCGTAGTTCTTGATTTTGAGACGATGGAGATACATAGGCATATGTGGTGCTCCACGTTGCTGGAGATCGACCTGCCATCTCACCTACAAAGTATGAAAGTGTTTTCGTAACTATTTACCTAGCCAAGTGAGTTGGGCAGGTTACCAATGTACAGTATTTACCACCTTGATATAGTGGTGCTTGGTTTACTCAATAAGTTGGTTTCATCCACTTTGTGAACTTATTTTTTTTCCTCATGACAATGGTGCGGCCGCGGTAAACACGGATACCATTAGACCATTAGAGTCCGAACGCATTTGTAGCCCTGGCCGAGTCGGCTATGTATTAGGTAGACTATAGATACTATATATATGTACATAGCTTCCCCTGTTAATGTAATCACCAGATCAAAGCAATACGAAACATAGGACCGGCACGACCCTATTTTCCATCAATTATGTGTTGCGTGTGTTCCGCCGTGTTGTCTTGTTATAGTCGATCAATCTCCCGGCGGCTGATCGTTAGCTATACGTGCATAGCTAGCTAGCTGCCAATCCATCCTGCTGTCAGTGTGCCTGCCTGGTACATAACAAAATGAGCACATATCCTGCCTCTGCATAATTAAAATGCACCCAACCCATAACACACACACACATACACACGAAAACTCGCCGGCAACTAAGTAAAATCATATAAGACCAAAGCTTTGCGTAGCCGTGGGCAAAAACCTAAAGCGACTAGATACACAATCAGCCACTAGATCTATGAACATATCCGCACCAACCATATCATGGCACCAGACTGATGGTGAGATTCTTCAATAGTGACGTCTATAGGAAGGGAGTGACATTCAAGCTTCGTCATCACTGGATTCAACAACCTAGGTCAGAATCTAGGTTTTCACCCTGAAGAATCAATCCGAGTGTATTCGAACAATGACTTCAACAAGATAATGACCTAAAAAACATTGTCATTGTTAGGTATAACCACCTTCAGTTAGACCTAGGCTTTTGCCCTGAGCTCGAGTCCAGGTGCTCGGGTAGCACCATCGTCAAAGTCACAAGTGTTGTTACCACCACTTTTGCACGATCCCAACGGCTATATGTGATACGACCATCGCTGCTGCACAACCATCCCTCCGATTCAAATCCCGATCCATAATTTGCATCTCACCGCCATAGTCAACAGCTAGATCTTGAGAGAAAGGCACTCCAGAATTCTTTTCGATGACCACCGCCGCGGTGAAGCCGTAGGAGGTCGCCGCAACAAAGTCTACAGACACCCCAGCTGGCCGGCCGGCCGGATCTAGATCACCACCACCAAGCCGTGGACCGTAGCACCGCCAGTCCGAAAGGCCCGCATCATGTCATCGCGGTTCACTTCCCAACAAAGAGCAGATATCTTGGCAGAGAGCCTGCTAGATCTCGCCGCCGGAGCTGGATGTTGCCTCCAAGCGAAGCCGCGACGCCTCTTAGCCCGTGCCCAGCCACGCGCGCAACCCAGTGCGTCGGGTGCAAGGGCATGGCCGCCTGCACCCACTCGGCGCCACACAAGTCCTGACTAGGCGTCATCTGCGCAGCCTAGCGGCACTGTGTCGCTTGCAGGCGCAGCACCACATAATGGCCAGCCACACCAGCACAACATGCCTAGCAACGCAAGCCAAATCGCTCTCTGCAAGTTGACCGTGCAACACCGACCTAAAAAAGTGCCCGCCCTGCGGCTTCCTTCGGCCGGACTGAGCTTCCCAGGGATACTCTCCGGTGACGGCGCGACGAGGAATAGGGGGGAGGGAGGACGCTGCGGTGGCTAGGATTCTCGTCCTGAGCCGCCAGGGAGGCGACGCGGGGTCACATGTCTCCAATGGGCCTACTTAGTACTCCCTCCGTTCTTAAATATAAGTCTTTGTAGAGATTTCACTATGAACCATATACGGATGTATATAGATGCATTTTAAGTGTAGATTCATTCATTTTGCTATATATATAGTCCACCTAGTGGAATCACTAAAAAGACTTATATTTAGGAACGGAGGGAGTACTTGTGTGCGCACCTTCGTTTCCAGCTACGTATAGTTTGTGGACGGCCGGAAGCGGAAAGTACACGACCGGATCGCGAGCTACGTCTCGTCGAACATGAATGGAATGTGCTTTTCACTCATGATATTACACGGGATGTGCATAAAATAATTGCAACATCAAAAGCATAAGTTTATTTGTGAAAGAGAACTATCCGCACACTAGTTATTTTCCTACTTCCACTATATACAGCGCACATCAGAATCTCTTGCTGATACATGTGCTTGGGAAATATACGTGTTCTCAGGATTATTTTTGATATTTAAAATGAAACGCGGTGCAGTTCTCATTCTTTGCTACTGTGCATGTAGAACGTACAGAAAAGAGCTGCCACAGAAGTACGAATTTCTGCTTCAATAGTAACCATTTTCCAAATTTCACTATATATTGCACCCACGGAATCCATAATCTCCATAATCAAAGAAGATGGTTAGACGCCTGTTGCAACTGGTTAACTTAACTCAACTCTATAATTCAGGACCATAACTGTTATCAGAAATTTCAGAATAGACATTGTGTGACCACGTATGAGCCGTGCTGTTCCTCTACCATCTTGATTTTTCAGGAAACTAGATGACCAGTTGCGCCAAATGGCGCAAAGACCCGTTTAAAACCATGTTCGTGTTGAAAATATTTGCATTTTTTCAATAAACGTATATTTGAGTACGTTTGGTAAGAACTTATACCCCTATATATAAAGGAAATTAAATGCAAATATTTTCGTAAGGTAATAATGCCACAAATTAGATCATCGGTAGGTCAAGATAGTTGAATCTGCAATTAGGAATTCCGAGTAGATGTAAACTTGCATTAAAAAAGAGTAAACACAAGTGACACAATAAAATGTACTTAATACATGAACTCGTGAACATTGTGTATAGGAGAAGTTAATAGAAATAGTAGTCAATTACATCAGATAATTTGGTTATATACTCTTTTGTGTATATATCCTGAATGCTACCCCTTTGTGATCAACTCTTTGTCCTTCGAATCAAATGCCACAGCTACTGCCCCTTGTGGAAAAAGAAAGGGCTCTGTAATACTCATAAATGTAAAAGGAAAACATCATCTGATGCATCTCACCTGCGCAAAACAATGTAAAAACCATACATGCTATCTACATAGTCTCATTGTCTAGCAAAGCATAAGTAGCCAAGTGACCATGTACAAAAGAATTGACAATTCGCAGAAAGAAGCATGCCATCATCTCTCTAGACAACCATAAAACAATAAGTGGCAAAAGCCCCGTCAGAATTAGCATTTGCCATCCAGTTTATGAGCTAAAGTTGAGCATTCACCAGTCGATGAAACATATTAAGCATCAGCTATAAAAAAAACTCTATTTTCCTAATAAGACAACATAGATATGAAATGGGCAAACTCTATTTTGCCATCCAGTTTATGAACTAAAGTGGAAAGCTATGGTCACTGAATTTTCACTACAAGAAATATGTCAACTAGTGACCTTCTGTCAGTGACCCTGGAAGAATTGGTCATAGATCTATGACCATT
This sequence comes from Triticum aestivum, assembly GCF_018294505.1. Taxonomy (NCBI): domain Eukaryota; kingdom Viridiplantae; phylum Streptophyta; class Magnoliopsida; order Poales; family Poaceae; genus Triticum; species Triticum aestivum. The sequence continues at coordinate 761,913,759 of NC_057813.1, read as the reverse complement.
TCAGACCAATTGGTCAAAAGCTGTTCGGGGGGCTCCAAACCCTAAACCATTGCGACCATTTTGGTTAGAAAGGTCGTAATTTCCTTACACGAAATGGTCATAAAGCAAACAGCGCTAGTCCGCTGCCTTATTTCTAGTTGTTAACGACCAATATAGATGGTCATAGCCTTGTAAATTGTGGTGGGTTGCGATGACTAGGCACCATCTCATCAGTTTTGCGTATGTGTCATGTCCAAGTGTCAATTTTTGCCCTAGGTTGTGAAGCAACCTATATTTCTGTTATTCCAAAATTCCCAAACAATTCTCATAAATTGTTTGGATCATATCTTCATCAAATATGTCAAAAACCTTCCTTGCCTAGTTCAAAAATAATTCAACAATATTCATTTTCCTATTCTGTTCAGAGCAGCACTTTGTGAAGGAAGTACCACTTTGGCATGTCCAAATAGTATCCCTTTTCTACAGTGCTTTCCTATGCCCAAATAACCATCCTACACCAAATGCCAGCTCAATCCATTCATTATTTTGAGCCCAGCTTCAACATTCGTATTTATGTCCAGTGTGGTACTTTGCAAAGCAAGTACCACCTAGGCTCCTCCTTTTGAGCTGAAAATTTGTGAAGACGGTCTTCTTAGTAACTGATCATCCTCAGCCAAAACTCACGCCCATTAGCCATGTACATTTCCCGTACCACTAATCAAACACTTGGCTGCTAATTCATGTTTGAGCATAGATCGGTCTCCTCGTGAGAATCTTATGTTGTAGTTTTCTTCCCAGCACCTACCTTGGGAGTGCCCAAGCCACTAGACATGCCTAGGCTGCCCAGAACACATGGCAACGCCACGGTCACGCGGTGACCACGCGGCGGGCATGCGAGTTTACGCGCTCTAGAGTTGGGGCCCTCGGCCACCGCCCAAACCTCGACGTATCGCCACCAAACCATGTATTTATGATTAAATAGGTACTTATGTAACTAGAAATTATTTTTGTAAAAAATAAATAGCAAACTATGAGGCAGCTGCAGTTCAAATTTGACCCGCTTCCAACTGAATCGACGGAAAATTGTCTTTTTCACGAGAGGTGGATCAAAACTTTTTACACCCAACCATTTTGTCAATTGTGCATTAAATATGTCCTAGTATTTTAGAAAATTGATTTGGTCCAATTTTGCAACAAATATATGGTAGGTCCTTCACGAAAAAACCTCATTTCGGGCACTCAGAAAATGGAAAATGAATTTTCCGTGCAAAGAAAATGAAAACTCCCTTAGGCAACATTGTTTGGAATTCCAAGATGCACCCTTGTGCACAATATGAGATCATTTGAACAAACTATGCCATGAATGGGGCCATAAGATTGATCATTTGGCTTGAAAGCCATTGATCTCCATACGTGATAGCTCGTTTCTGAGAACACTTTTTCAAAATAATTGCCGTATTACAAGTTTGTTATATTTCCTGGGAACTTGGCCACATATAATAACACAATGCGAAGGTTTCCCATTTTTTGATTTTTTTTTAAACTTTTTTTGCCCGTTCCAAAATGCGGTCAAAACGGCGGGAATGATCGTTCCTAGCTAGTGGTTGAATCTTGTAATTTTTTTGGTTTTTCTCTGATTAAATAGATACGTATGTACCTAGAAATTATTTTTGGAAAAAATAAAGAGCAAACTACGAGGCAGCTACAGTTCAAATTTGATCCGCTTCCAACTGAATCGGCGGAAATTTATCTTTTTCACGAGAGGTGGATCAAATTTTTTTACACCCAACCATTTTGTCAATTGTGCATTAAATATGGCCTAGTATTTTAAAAATTGATTTGGTCCAATTTTGCAACAATTATTTGGGAGGTGCTTCACAAAAAAACCCTCCTTTTGGGCACTCGAAAAATGGAAAATGGTTTTTTCGTCCAAAGAAAATGAAAACTTCCTTAGGCAACATTGTTTGCCATTCCAATATGCATCCTTGTGCAAAATATGAGATCATTTGAACAAACTACGCCATGAATGTGGCCATAAGATTGATCATTTGGCTTGAAAGCCATTGATCTCCATACGTGATAGCTCGTTTCTGAGAACACTTTTTTAAAATAATTGCCGTATTACAAGTTTGTTATTTTTCCTGTGAACTAGGCCACATATAATGAAACAATACGAAGGTTTCCCAATATTTTTATTTTTTTGAATTTTTTATGCCCGTTTCAAAATGCGGTCAAAACGGTGGGAATGACCGTTCCTAGCTAGTGGTTGAATCTTGGAATTTTTTTGGTGTTTCTCTGATTAAATATATTCTTATGTACCTAGAAATCATTTTTGGAAAAAATAAAGAGCAAACTACGAGGCAGCTACAGTTCAAATTTGACCCGCTTCTAGCTGAATCGGCGGAAATTTGTCTTTTTCATGTGAGGTGTATCAAAACTTTTTACACCCAACCATTTGGTCAATTGTGCATTAAATATGTCCTAGTATTTTATAAAATTGATTTGGTCCAATTTTGCAACAATTATTTGGGAGGTCCTTCACAAAAAAACCTCCTTTTGGGCACTCAAAAAATGGAAAATGGTTTTTTTGTCCAAAGAAAATGAAAACTTCCTTAGGAAACATTGTTTGCTATTTCCCGGTGACTTGGCCACATATAATGACACAATGCGAAGGTTTTTCCATTTTTTTGAATTTTTATGCCCTGTTTTAAAATGCGGTCAAAACGGCGGGCATGACCGCTCGTAGGTAGAAAGATCGAAAATGCAATCAAATTGGTGATCATCCATAAAATATGGTCTAACTTAATTGAAAATTTTAGTGATGGCATTTTGCAAAATATTTTTGGTAGCTGCTTCACACCTCCTTGTTTTTAGCACTAAGAAATAGAGTAATTTTTAGTGGCTCATATTTTGAACTAATCAGGACGCAGCCCATGGATCACCCCATTATAGTCGATCTAAGCCGTCCACCTCCTACGGATCCGGCGCCTCTCCTCCCTCGATCCCCTTCCTTCCCGAGAAACCCTAGGTCTCTACCCCTCCTCCCCCATCCAGATCCAGGTCCCTCCTCCGCCACCTCCCTCTTCCCCGATCCCCGATCTAGGTGCTACAACCATCCCGGCCACCGTCCTCCCCACCACCGTCCCGGCCGCCGCGCCCGCGACCGTCCTCCCCGCCGCCCCAGACGTCGCTGCCACCTCCATCGCCTTCCCGGACCCGGCTGCTACGCGCGCCTTCCTGGGCCGCCTCTATGACTCGGCCAAGCGCTCCCTCTCGGGCGCCCGCCCCTTGCCCGAGCTCCTGGACCGTGCCACGCTCTCGCGCCTGGACTCCCTCTTCGACGCCACCGCCCGCCTCCGCAAGAACCTCGCCTACTTCCGCGTCAACTACGCCGCGCTCGTCGCGCTCTCCCTCCTCGCGCACCCCTTCTCCCTCTTCGCCCTCCTCGCGTTCCTCACCGCCTGGTGCTTCCTCTACCTCCTCTGCCCCGCCGACGCCGCCCCGCTCAACGCCTTCGGCGGCACCTTCTCTGACCCCACCGATGCGGCGACCCCGCCGGAGGAGGCGGCGGCGCTCCCCGCGGCCGGGGCGAAGCTGGAGAGGATGCAGCGTCTGGAGTGGCCCCAGAGGGACGCTCTCTGCGGCGAGCTCGGGGCGGGCGACGCCGGGCGACGGGTCCGGCTCTGCGGCTGGGTCGCCCTCCGCCGCTCCCACGCTGGCCTCACCTTCCTCAGCCTCTGCGACTCCTCCAGCATGGTCCAGGTGACCCACCGATGCACCGCAGCCCGCCTCCCATGGCGCGCCCCTGCCCCGAACCCATCGACCGCGAGAAGGTCAGCCAGGCCTCCGCAACCCTAATGTTTTTACTTGTTATACTAGCGTGCGGGCAGATGCTAGTGTGCAGTTCAATAAGCACTGTATTTAGGCATGTTATTCGGTTTTGCGTTTAGAGGATTGCGAGGACTGATTGACTGAATTCTTCTTGTGCAGACCTGCCCCCTCCTGCTCCGGGGTTTCACCAAGGTAAGGCCCAGTTGTCTCTTTTCTTCTACTCTTTCGTCTTCTTTTTAGCGCACCTGCAGCCGAGAGCGCATTATGATATCCTCAATTCGCTTGGTTTGTGCAATATTTGATTGGATCTTGTGGTCCATGGATGGTCGGTAGCGAAGTAATCGGAAACGTATGGTGCTATCCATGATGCTACTAAAACATGGTCCATTACCACTGTGCTCACACTGTTGCATTTTTAAGGATGTATAAGTTCTGTTCCTGATGGTTCTGTGTAGGTCGGTTCGACTGTATGGCACCTGTAGTTGAGCAGCACTTGATCAGGTGTTTAACTCTAGTTTTGGCTAATAACAAGCATGACTTGGTGATACAACGGAGGATCCCAAAACTTATTTATCATAATGTTGGTTTGTTTGATAGGCCTTATGTACAGTTTTAATTCAACATGAAACCTGGCTAATCAGGGGCCAAAGGGCGTGTAAACATAGCTAGACCCATTTATCCGTAATAAACTCTTAAGGATTTTTTTGACTGTATAAACTCTTAAGGATTGAACATATAAATCACACACTTTGGATGTCACAATCATTAAATCTTAACAAAATTTGGTGAAGGCCATCAGAAGTTCAGCACTAACCTATTTATCATGGCTGACAGACGTGCAGTTTGCAAATTCCATTATTTTGTAGCACTCTTAAGTCACTACATGTCATACAATTTTTCAACCCAACAATTTAAACACCACATATGTTCATTGCTCAAGGAGTATCTGTTGGTGTTGGAACTGTGAGCTCAATTTAAGGGGAAGTACTTAGCTGCCAATGTTGGGTCACCATCTTCGGCTGAAAAAATGGACATTATTTTTTAGGAAGATGGATGCTATTCATGTAGTCACTGGATTCTGCATTTTAATTTTCAAGTCAGCTATGGCTATTATTAATCCTTGCCAGAAAGAATTGCAGTAAGCATGTAGTGCTTAAGAAATCTAAGAATTTTTTGTTGTGGGCGATCTGGAAAATAGACAAGTAGAGATCCTTACACTCTCCAACATTTATCTTCTGTAACAGTTCTGAATGATGTCTTCTCAGCGTAGCCTGCAGATTTGTGAATAAATACACAGTAATACATAAAACTGATCCTGGTTATTTTTTGTCTAGGTTGGTGGCCATCACCTAAATGAAGAATTTTCTGAGAGAGGGAAGGAGCCAAAAGATGAAGTTCAGATTTACACGTGGAAGGATGCCACACTCCGGGAGCTCATTGTAGTTAAGTGACTGCGTGGCTGTTGTGGCCTTGCTATGTTTGTACCTGAAGTCATACCTCTATAATTGTTTTTCCTATGTTGGAACGTTTCTAGTTAATGACCGGTGGTTACTTATGCTTATTGTGTATCACATTGAAAAAGAAAATGCACAATGACTTACCTTTGTATGTCAGGATTTTTTCTTCATCTGTTACTCTTCCTTTTGCTAGTGACTTCACTGTCTTGTGAGATTTTTCTTCTATATTACAGGGTTAAATAGTCCACTGTTTTGTCTGGTCTCTGTGTCTCTCAATGACAGCAATCTGAACTGATGTATTGTGTGCCTTAAAAAGCATGGCTGCAACCATTCCTAATTTTTGTTCGGTTTGGATTTGGATGCAGCAGGTGCTCTGCTCTTGCGCATAGTGTGTGTCACCGGTGCAGCGGTGCTCTGCTCTTGCGCACGGTGACCGGCGTGATGGCGGCTATGTATGGCAGCGACCACAAGCTCATCGGTGAGCAGCTCCCTCTCCTACCCCTAGTTCTCTTTTCTAAGATGTAGTGTTCTATGCAGAAGATCTATTTGCTAGTACTTGGGCTCACTGCTGTTTATATTTGATTATTCTATTATTATGTATACTGAAAATGCTATAACGAATTTACTGCTCATATTCCTGTACAAAAGCCCTCGTGCGAATTAATGACATGCTTCATTTTTGAACAAACAGGGAAGTTGAAGATTTCGCTAGGAGGCTCAATTCTGTTTGGCCTGAAAGAATGCATTTGGGTCAAGAAAGAAGAATTGAGTCGCAACTGATTGGTGGTAATGGTTCTCTGCAGAGATTTTCTGGTAATTTTTTCCATATAGAATAGTTGAAACTGTAGTGAGTAAAGAATTTAGCCCACTCTATTGAATCTTTTGGAAGAACAGAAGGTTTTACATACTAAAGGACAGTGTTTGGTTAGTCCAACGTAAAGTAGGAATTACCTCATTCTTGCACCAGCTCATTCCATAACCGGGTCAAGTGATAATTTGTATGTGCCCGCAGGGTTCAATCACAGGTGAATGCGTGCGGTAGTGAGTAAAGAATTTGCATTGCCCCATTAATTGAGTTTCTTTTATCTATTCAACACACTCCAACATGTTGGTTTAATCAAATCCTCTAGTAATGCCACAGCTTGTCATGGATGTCGCATTTCCTCTGTTTTTTGGGAATTTTGAGATGTATCATTCTCTGTTTTGGGAATTTCTTTGCCGTAAATTATTATAGCCAACTGTTCAGAATTGTTTTTGCGGGGAGCAAATCTGTATATGCAAAGTGTGTGTGTGTATCCAGTGAACAAATCTGTAGTAATTATAGAGTATATTATCTTCTTTCTTTTGTTGGCAATTTTCTGCTCAGTTCTCTTTTGACATATAGTTTGTTCTCTTTGAATGTGCAGATGGTATGATGTGGTGGTTATCTTTTTTCGTTGCTCGAACCTGGATGTCATATGTTATGTGATTTGAGCCAAATGACATATTGTAATCTTTTTATTGCTGGTTTTTATGTACAATGTCATGAAGATGTACGTTTGAAATGTTGCTTTGATAGAAAAATTGTATTCCTGTGTACATGCTGCTTTGACAGCAAAATTATGAAAATTTCTCAACAATATATATGGGCAAAATTGTATTCCTGTGTACTGCGCCTGAAAAGGCTACAACCAACTGATGATGTTACTAGAACCTGACAACTGGGACCCATCTGACTAGTGGACCCTTCTTTTGGGAAAAAAAGAATAACTAAATTCGTTTAGACAAAAAGGCCACAACCCAACAATAAAAAGGCTGCAATATTGGGCTTGGCCCATGAACCCAACCAAAAATTCACAGATAGAAAAAAACACAAATAGGCTGAATTGTTGGGCTAGGCCCATGTAGAAAATCGAATTGGACCGGGCTGATTCTTGTGCCACATCAGATTGCCACGTCGGATGTCTACGTGGCCTGGGGAGGCTGCTAGTGACCAAAACAAAACAATAGGCATATTTTGGTCAAAAACGTCTACGACCTTCTCTGTGAGAAGGTCGTTAATTTCAGTTTACGACCGCCAGCTTTTGACCTTCTGTTTTTGGTCACAAAAAGGTCGCAAATGAAAAACTATGACCTTTCAGTGACCAATAGTGGAGGTCACAAGATAGCATATTTCTTGTAGTGTTTAGGCACTTTTTTTTGAGTAAACACAGTAGGGTAAAAACCCTACTGTAACTTTATTTTTTAGGCACTTCACCAGATAAACAATGGTCATAATACATGTTTATGGCTGACACCTAACGAGCAGCAAGCTTCAGTTTTACACTATTTAGGAATGCATACAAGCAAGTCCTGACAATTGAGATTTTCAATCTGAGACCAATCGATGGGTTGTTTTGGGATAATAACCGCCATAATCAAGGCTCTAAACCTGGTACTATTTGCATGATAATGGGGTGCTTTCACACATCAGCATAAAACTAAAGAGTCATTCTTATCCTATAATAGAGATACTATTCTTTTCATAAGCTCTTATTTTTCTACCCATACTAAGTTGTGCCCCTGTTTACTGCTGACACTACAAACTTTAGTTTATGTGGGTGTATAGACAATATATAAAACATGAACCTGGCAAAAAAATACAAGGGATTACCTGAATACATGATGCGACACATATTTTTCTAACTGGAAAATAAGCCTATTACTTCTTGCTCTCAGATTTGAGTTCATTTCTAAACTCTTGAACCATATGAACCAAAGCTAGCAGCGAGCGTCAAGCCGGCGACCATATGAACTAAAGATAGCAGCGAGCGTCAAGCTGACGACCATATGAACCAGAGATAGCAGCGAGCACCCAGTAGACGAGCATATGAATTAAAGACATTTGCTATATAAGCAGTACACTTTTCAGTATAGCCTGAGATTATTGTAGTAAAGGATGCATCTAGAATCTGGATCATGCATTCATGTTTGCCCGTAGAAAATAGGATAGGGGGCACACTGATAAAAATACATACAACTGAAATAGATACAGAAATCGTGACACTTATCAATAAATATATGGGCTTAGAAGGGAGCGGTAAGGCCTTTTTTGTTTTGAAGAGACCATGTAGATGTAAATATGAGCATGCTCGTAAATATGCGATAAGAGTTCATGTCCAGGAAGCAGAGTAAATCACTGAGGACATGCACCTTCGATCTGGATAGTACCAAATTTACCTTGCCATCACAGGTAGCACATGTAATATCTGATATAAAAAAACAAAGAGAGGAATACCTGGCTCAGGCAAAACTCTATTCAACGATTAATTTTGCCGTGTGTTATACTGCCCCGATACATTTCCAGCAAGGTTATATCTTTCATTGGACTCAGTAGCTTTATCCATCGGAAGAGATCGATCATCTGACAGCTGAAAGAAGTCGGGACAGCACAAATGAGAGCTCACGGATCAGATATTTCATAATCTTGCCTTGAGCGCACACAATCTTAGGAAGCCTGTAATTGTTTCCTTTATATCAGATACTTGCACAAGATCCCTTAGTGCAGATGATTCTATGCTATGTATGATCTGCAATAAGAAATGAGTTCATAAGCAGATGTAGCAGATCAGTTGTACCATAAAGATATGATACAGTAATAGAGCACCGGCAGATTCAGAATTAAAAAACTGCATTCATAATTAAAGGGTCACTCCAGAGGCCTTTGTTAGATCTCAGGCACCCTCCCTGGTTAGAGCATGTGCAAAAACCACCGAAAAACTCGGTTAATTGGTTGCAGATATAATCTGGTAAGCCTTGCACCACACAGTTACCCAGTAGACCATCTTCAGGTAGTGTGAAGCCTGCCTCATATAATAGATCGGACCAACTTATAGCTTAAATTTCAAAAAGAAAATAAGGGATATACTGAAGGGACAAGGTGTGAGCTCGCCTGGCAAGGAACAACATGGCACGACTTTATACAATATCTTTAGTACAGCAACACAACTCGGCAGGCTTGGTTGCAAAATCCGAGGAAGATGTAGCTGTTGGCCGGTGCCGCCATCGTTGTAGGAATCCAGCCCCACCCAAACCTAGATGCCTGACAAAAATTAAATCAGGAGGACATGAATTAGGAGGAGGAGCTCAGCAAGGAAGTGCAACCACAATGGCAAAGAACAAGGTAACTTCAATGAAATGGATAATGGACAGATAATGCTTTTCTAAGAAATTTTGAATACCATCATTGAAGCTTTGTTCTGAACACTGGTCTAAATTTAACTCAGTCAACCAAAGGAAGTAAGATGGTCTAATCATACCTAGCTACATTTTTCTTTCATGAAAGCATGACAGTACATGTCGGTGTCATCTAGGATAGCATGAATAACCTCTTTAAAAGAGGAGCCACACCACTATGATGAACTTGGGCTGTGACTCGGGTTGACTTTGTATATCACATAACTTTTCAAGCCGAGAAATATTTGCAAAAGTCAGTCTTAGAAGTCCCGGACATATAATAAAAGCAATGAAATGAGCAGCGAGTGTCACATGTATTCACATACCTTGCCATTCTACAGATTCTGGAGGTCTCCTAATGCCTTTTGCCTTGACTACATCATGAAGAGAGAAGTGTCAAAGCAACCAGAGTACCATATTACATGTGCTTACTGGTAATGATATAACACGAATATTCCCATCACCCAATCTACACGAAACAGCACCTGAATCAAGCAGTGAGTTGATATCGACATATGAAAGAAAGGAGAAAATTCCTTTCTACACGAAAAAACATTATCATCAGCAATACAATAGTCCATCGACCTATTGCGCCCGTTTTGCAAAGCTAATTAAAACCAAGAATTAGTAGCCGTTTTATATGCATGTAGATCATTTTATTATTCACTGGAGAGAAAACAAATGGTTTGATGCCATATTATTCGAAGCCACTCTCAATAAATTATTGAGATGAACACTTTTGACTAATGTGGAATCGTGGAAACAAAATGTAATAACTAAACGAACAACATCCACCTTGAGGACTGATGCATAAGCACCGACCTCTCATAGAACCGTATCCATGTCAATTAGGTTATAAACATGACACAATTAAATAATATGTAGTAGAGGGCAATAAAGATAAAGACAGATATCTTTGTTCTTCATACATCTGCTACGAAACAATGTGAATTCATGTCTCTCACCAAGGACAAGGAATCTTTTACCCAGTTAGAAAATTAAAAATCATGAAATGGCGGACTTGCGACTGTGTGACTGCATAACTGGAAAGACATAAGCTATAAATAAAAGCTTAAACGTGATGAATGTGAACATTCAAACACATAGAAACATATATATGAGAACTCTGTTGGCAACTATCCATAAACTTTATATCATGCTAGTAACTGAGGTACACTACAAATCAGAAATGTGACATTGTACTGTAAAACTATATAGTAGAGGTAACATGGAAAGTATGTATCATATACATCATTAGAAATATAGATTTATTCAGTACTTTGTGTCATCGACTTATCTTTACTATTATTTTTTCAGAAGGAAATGCTCCTTGTGCCGCCACACATACATGCTACTAATCTGTCCCATAATATAAGAAGTACAGTAGATTATTAGGTCCTTCTATTTGAAAACAAAATTCAACCGATGTATGGTACTAATCAACACAGTAAACCAGGAGCTCCATTTGGAATTGGTAAACAATAGAAAGTTGGAGACCACTCAATGAAGAAGCACAAATATAAGAAATGAAACTGGATCTTGCCTGAACAAAGTTAGGGGATGCATTTTAGTTATCTTGAAGTCTGAACCGTAAAACAAACATATCTGATTTGCGTTCTCTCAAACAAGGAACTCATTTTGCTGCTTCTCTGCAATTTTTTGATTCATTATTTGTATAAACTGTAGCATATATCTGCTCATGTTTATGCATTGGAAGTATATATGAAATATGTTACTGAAAAGCTGTTGCTTGTTAGCTGACTGAAAAATTGCTGCTTATCTTAGTAGTAAAACTGCTGCTGTTTGTACACTGAAAGACCGGTGCTTATCTCAGTAGTAACACTTCTACTGTTTGTTAACTGGTTGAAACACTGCTGTTGTTTGAACCAGTATTATGCACCTTATGTAACTCATTAGTAAAAGAGCTTCTACACTATTGTTTTTTAACTGGAAAACTGCTTGTTAACAAACTAAAAAAATTCAAATCACTTCAGTCAGTTCGGATACAATGCTGATGTTTGTACTTTTTGAACCAAAGTTGGATATAATCCAGACTACAATACATACTCTATTGTGCACGTTATGTTTCAGTAAGCACATATTTTTGTCAGAACCATATGCTAATACCAAGGAATGTGAGCTGTTTATTATGTTGGAAATCTGTTTCTTATTTACTCTAGCAATTTATACCAGATGACTATATAATATGAAGAACATTAGATCTTATGCCCTTGAGCATTCCTTCATGAGTGATATCTCATCAATATATCTTTACATGTTTAGACCTTCATCAATAAATCTCCCAGAAATAACAACTGGATGCAACCTCCCTCTAGGTCAAGTGAAAATATATTTTTATTGAAATACATAAACAAAAAATGTGCATATATTATATTTTTACAATTGGCCAAGCTGCATCTTAAAAATTAAAATGCAGAAACAAACATGAACATGAGAAAGAGATGATTCATCCCTTCCTTTTTCGTCAAGCACTTTCACAAGATCCTTTCTCCCCGTTCCTATCTCAGATCTGAAATTCCACAAGATTATTTCTCTTCTTTTCTAGCTCAGATCTGAAAAAAAACACAAACTGAGAAATCAAAATCATAGAATCAGAGAACTGAGATAATAACTTGGGGAGGAGGGGGGAGCAACCTAGATTGGGGATGGCGATGATGGACAATGAGTCCTCCACTCGATCATGACGCGAGCGCCGCCAGGAAGTCCTGCTACTCTGCTCCCACCCCCCACCGCCATCCTCCTCTGCTCCTCCATGCCCACCACGAAGACCATGTTGGCCCTGCTTTCCCATGGCGGCGTCCCTCCTCTCCATCTCTCTCTCCTGCAGATCAAATCGAGCGACGCCCGCCACCGCCCTTTGCTTGCAGGTTGCCATCGCTGCTGGAGAAATTCGCCTCTGCCTCCGCATGCCTCGGATCCGCTGGATTTGGGATGAGGAGGGATGGACTGGTGAAGGGGACGAGGAGCTAGGGAGGCGGCTGCGGGGTGGAGAGGAGCGGGGGGTGAGGTGGGGAGGCGAAGCAGCTCTTCTCTGACCGCTGCCAGGCGGGGAGGCGGTGCTTCTAGCGGCGGCGGCTGAAGGGAGAGAAGGAGACGAGAGGAGTAGCTGCGCGACGGCTAGGGTTTCTTCATTGCAGCGGGTGAGTTTTATACGCCTGTACATGCCTATATGTGAAATTACTAAAATGCCCTTGGCGGGACACAAAATTTGCAGGCGGTGGCATTCGCGATTTAAAGGCGACGTGGCCACCTTCCTCCTGCCTAGCGGTTCTCCAGGGTTTATAGGTTAAATGTGTGCCTTTGCAGTGTGGTGTTTCAAAACATATGGATTGTAGAGTCTTGACTATTCATATTGCAAGCAGGAACTGGCGGTGGCACAAGTTATTTACCCAAAACCATCATACTTGAGGTTAGGGTAACAACTTGGTACCACATTCAAGCCAGGGCATAAAAACTCACCAAAAATATGCCTAATGCGTAACACGGAGCACTGATGCTGGAATTTGGTCGTGAACAGTGGCGGAGCTTCTCAGGGGCCAACCTGGGCCGTTGCCCCCCCAGCCCATGAATTTTTTCTGAAATACCCCTTAGTATTTGGCCCATATCTCAAGCAAAATCAGCCCAAAATACATATTGTTTGCCCCCCCCAGCCCATTGCCCCCCCTAGATTTCAGCCCAAGCTCCGCCACTGGTCGTGAAAACAACGAAACCGACAGGTGGGGCCCGCCTATCGGTCTGATGTGGCGTGCATATGTGGACAATTTGCTGAGTTGGACGAGGGCCCCACCTGTCAATGACTTAAGTGTTTACCTTTTTCACTTTTTGTTTTTATTTCTCTCTCCATTTTATCATGGGCATTTCATCAAACAGCCTATGGGCTTGTCGTCGGTGGCACCATGACCAGGCGAGGACGCGCGGCGGTGCACCGGGGAGCCGGCCGATGCAGCCGTAGCAAGGAGACGCTCTTGGTGGTGCCCATGGTGGTCTTCTATGGCTGGCAAAGCGACGGTGAGCTCGGGCTCAGAGGACGTTGATGTGGTACCAAGAAACCGATGGTGGACTCGCGGCCGCGGCCGGAGATGTCCTCCGCATCGCGCTCCAGCACAGGCGTGGCCAAAGCCTGTCTGCACACCCCCGCAGTGCCGCCGAACGCTGTAAAACAACTTCGGCGCCGCCATTCGTGCTCCACTGGGCGCCCATGGTGCCCGACGTGCATCTTCCGCCATTAGCTTGAGTAGGATGACCCGCTTAGGAGATGACTCAGGGCGAGACCCGATACTTCTTCCACCGCCAGCCACTGGTCGCGCCGCCGGTTGGCCGCCCGCCCCTGGTCGCTGCCCGGTCGGCCAGGCAGAGTAAGGAGAAGATGGTAGGGTAAGGAGAAGATGAAAATAAGCCTTACTCGAGCGGAGGACTGCATCAACATATACTCTAATTTCCTTGTTTGCACTGTACCCATTGATATAGAAAATGATTGCTAGATGCATAAGTAGGACTGTGTTCCTTGTTAGCTCTGCGGCGAAATTAAAGCATGCCTGAACGTTGGCTGGCATTCGGAAGGTCGGGTACTGATCAGAAGTGCTGATGCATAGTCGATCGAGCAGTCCACTTTACCGGGCAGCACCTCCATCCCGCGTAGCAGTGTTTTGATTACTGTTGTTGATTAATCGTGCTCCTAGGTTACTACTAGTACATGTGTTGTAATCCCGCGTAGCCGTGAGCCATTGAAGTTTCAACGGAGACATTGAGTGAAGGCGAGATGCCAGGCCGTCGTGTGATACTGCGAGTATGATGAGATGCCGAAGGCGGCGTGAGGCTGCGGTGCTGTGCGAGGCGGCAAGTGCGTGGGCGGTTGGAGCCTGAGCGGCTAGGCAATTAGTTGAAGCCAAGCGATTTGGCTTGATCAGTTAGTATGCATGCACGCATTAGTTTGTTAGCTAAACGGCGGGGTGGCGTGGCCGTTGAGGCAATGTTGGCACACGGTCGACTTGGACGTGCATGTGCATGTGTGCTCTTGATTGGGTTTTTTCTTTTTGCCAATAGGCAGTCAAAGACAGTCTTTGCTCAACCTTAAGGACAACCTAACAAATGTAATTTATGTGTAGTGTTCACGGGTTAAGGATAGCTATCAAGGAACCGTATAGTCTTTGATCATTCTGAAGCTTTGGAACCGTAAGTCAATCGAATAGTCCTACTTTTTTGCATAAACGCCAAACAATTACACAACCACCTTCAATACATATCCAATTGGGGAACATATTGGATGAACCTTTTGTTGATAGCCTCAGGTCTGAACATATTTAGTTGCATCCACTGGGTAGTACCATTCTCATGTGGCTGCCCGATGGATCATCTGCAAGCTAAAGTAACATCTTCACCAATGTGTGTCATTGTTGAAAATTTTGGTCAATCATCAACTTACTCTGAAGTTCCTGAGTATGTTAGTGACAACTGCATAATTTTGATTGCAACTTAGATAAAACCTGCAATACGCGATGAGAGCTCTCATAAGAACACATCTTGATTCCTTTTCAGAGAGAAGAAGAATATTTTGAATCTATTAAACAATTATATCATGAGTTAGCTGTCTAATCGTCAAGAGTGCATCTCAGGATTTAGAGACTAGCTGTCAGGAGTTGAGCCAGAGGAGTACCTTACATCAAAAGGATATGGAACAGATAAAAAGCTGGCATCAGATTTTTGGCATATCAAAACGAATCTCGTAGCTATGTTGCTGCCATGTCATCTTCTGCAGTCGTTCACTCTACGTGACCAATTAAGCGAATGCACAACATTTCTTCCGGGCTCCTCGCTCTCACCCACTCATTTTCTCATCAACTCCACAAGCGCGAGCGGTTCCTTATCCGTCCACTACACCGGCAAGATCCCATCCCCACTATCCAGTGATTCTGGCCGAAGTGCGGCAGTGCAGCTGGTCAATCCCGGCGCGTGACCGGTGGAAGGCTCAGCTGGTTGGCCCATTAGAATCGTTACCCAAAAAAGATTGAACATTTATGTGTGAAGTGCGTCCGCTTAAAAATTAGAATACAAAATATTTTTCAAGCGTTAATTCCTAACGTACTGGATCAAAGGTTATGTATCACAAATATTATTCATAATAATAGAGATAACATAAATAACTATAACCATACTGCACAATATTAAGTAATTCTAACTATGTGATGAAACTGCAGGTAGGTATGAACAGGGAGGGGAAATCTACATTTCATCAAGGTCTGATTGAACAGCTTTAGAATCTATACCTATACTAATTAGCGACTTCCAAGAAATTACCACGTTAATTAGAAAATATGAGCCGTTAATCTCTGATGGGACCGAGTTATAACGGCCAGATTTAATCTAGAATTAATCAGACTTGAAAGGCCTGGAAAAAAATAGATTACGTCAAATTCTAAAAGTCACGTTACAAAAGGACACCTCACAACGCAATGAAGTTAAAAAAGATTTCTCACAAATTCTTCTCCTGTTCTTTTTCTGAGTATACGTACACATAATTATATTGGTCTCATTAAAAAGGAGTCCTACTTCTATACGTACGGCTGAAATCACATGATAAAAAAAGAGTCCTACCTATTTTTGATAGAAGAGTCCTACTTCTATACGTACTTGCTGGACAGTCTTCCAACGGCCGAACGTGATCTGAAAGAAAAACAGTCGTATCTAATCTCCAGAAGCTACTCACACGTATGTAATCTCCACAAGCTGCTCCGTCTTTCAACTAAAAAAAGGCTGCTCGGCCTAGGGTTTTCAATTCCATGACCGCCCCATGGAGTCGCCTTTCTCTCCGATTAGGATCTTACTAGCATGGGATTCTTCTCTCTATTCTCCCTCTTTACCTCAAACAAAAAAGATGCAAATCATAGTCTCCCTTTGATCCGTTTTCGCAAGGTGCCGGTGAAAGGTAACAAATACGTTTCTACCACCTTGGCGCCTTTGATGGCAGCGGGATCAATCGCCCGCAGTAACCAGTCCAGACGACTAGACGTCTCACCTCAGTCCCAAACCCTCCTCCCGTTCTCACGTTGCACAAAGAGAAATCGTCGCGAGCACACACCCACGGCAGCAATCCGGGTGTTGGATGGGCTTCAATGGAGATACAATGTTAGAGCCCTCAATTCCTCGGTTTACCCTTGCAATCAAGGCTGAAATCAAGGCTGGTGCGTCCCACAAATCATAGTCACCGTCTGATCCGTTTTCGCAACATGCCGGTGAAGGTAACAAATCCGTTTCTACCTCCTTGGTGGCTTTGATGGCAGCGGGATCGATCGCCCGCAGTAACCAGTCCAGACGACGAGACGTCCCACCTCAGTCCCAAACCCTCCTCTCATTCTCACGTTTCACAACTGCAAATCGTCGCAAGCACGCACCCACGGCAGCAATCCGGGTGCTGGATGGGCTCCAATGGAGATACAATGTTAGAGCCCTCAATTCCTCGGTTTACCCTTGCAATCAAGGCTGGAATCAAGGCTGGTGCATCATTTCTTCTCTCCTCACACAAGTCATAGTGAATCTAAATTAATTAGGACTATTTTATATTAACATAATTCAGCAGTTTCGCTAGGTTCTTTCTCGCTCCGTTGTAGAACGACAAGAACTACCACAACCAACCTGTTTGCTTGGGATGACCCATCCTCTTTTTCTAGAAGTCTGGTGTAAGTTTGTTGGTATACCACCATATGAATCACTGAATCAGATTTGGAAACATCTCCTTTATTCCTTTGCCATATATTACCACACAGGAGGTTATATGGATGGCAAGCTGTTGAGAACTGGTGGCAATCCATTAGTATTTGAGAACAAAGCTCCATTAGTAACTACTTACAATTATTTTTTCTTAAATCTATAGCACATACATGTGAAATGTTAATGGTTTTGAATGGATGGTAAGCTTCATGGATCTGTTTTATGTTTGAGCAGCGCACATACTGTAATTATACAGAATGTATTTGTTAGCTTCTTCTGTAACATGCATGCATATTTCGCATGCTTTTTTGGTCAACGGTATTCAATGGTTATTCGATCAAAAAATGAAAACTATCAACTGAGAGTGGTTTGATCATACCTGGTGCTAATTTGAGTGCGGCAACGAGATTATTTGAGTTTTTCTAATTTGGATAATGTACGTTTGATTCAGTTTAGCTCATGTCCTTGATCTCATTTTGAAGCATGTACCTGCGTGTTAGGTACAGTTTTGTTATCGTCTGAATATGCAAATCAATCGCACTTTAGTATGAGTCATTCATGTATTTTCTATTTCATCGTTGGATCACATAATCCATACATTTTTATATTTTGATCACACAGTATTAGCTGGCCACCGAATAAGGACATTAGCTATTATGAGGTTGTGGAGATATCAAGTTAGTAGGATTAAGCAATTATTATTGTTGTTCAAATAAAACTTACGCCATGAAGTGACTTGGTGAAATCCATGTATTTTGGTGTACTTAGTTCATCCACGTTTTTCTGTCATTAGTTATTATTCTGTTATAATCTTCATATCTTAAACTTTAAAACTCCGCTTGAGGAAATAAGGAAAAAAGAATGCACGCCAAAGAAGGTGTTCCAGAGTGCTGATCAATTCACATATATACATTTCTCGAAGTTAGTCGCAACATACATTTTTTTCCCAAGTAATACATTGAAATACCAAGGATCTATATGACACTTACATGAGTATCCTATGTTGTATTTACTCAAGTATGACAGTTGCATTAACGAACAACGAATTTTATTCAGTTATGATGGATTTGAGAAGAAATATATTTCCCTTTTTGAACCGGATAATCTTTAGTGGTACCTTTATTCAACGATGGATGCACAAGTATGGTTGAATGAATTATTTCTCTGAGTACAACAGGCATTATTGAATGCATTGTTACGGAAGTGCGTTCGGGCATAATTAGTTGTATGCATGGTTTGTTCACTATGGTTGTGATTTTCTTATATGCAGGTAGGTACGTATTTTTAGAGAAGTGGCATCATTAGAAATCTCAGATGCAGAATGGTCACATGACTCGGAGAATGGACCCGATACAACAACACAAAATGTTCATATTTTGCTACCAGGATCACAAGAAGAGTCATGAGATGGACTCATTTATGCAGAGAAGAGTGAATACACATGATTCTTTCAGTATGCTGCCCTAAGTGTGCTTGGTCAATGTTGTTCAAGAATTTTTATATGAAGAAATTCAATGGATAGGATTTGCATAAGATTATGTGATGCATATTTCTAATATATAAAAATCAGTTTCATACAAAATTAGTAAGGTCCCAGTTTCATTAGTACTAAGGATGGAAATCCTGATGATATTGTAATTAAGTCTCCACTTGCATTGCTATCACACTGATTCGTCTCTATACATTTAATCCTTCCATATTTGGTATATCATAGGAAAATTGCATTGTGCTACACATGGCAAATTATATTCGCATAGATCCTTACTAAAACGCTTTTGGGTCGTGCATGTTGTTTGCGCATTAGCTATATGTGGGTTAGAAGTTTGCATAAGATGTCTTACTGCTTCAATCTAATAGATTTGTGCATCTTCATAGTTATACACCAATGTGCGGTCTTGATAATTAATATCGCCAATGTTTTCAGAAGTTTTATTACCTTTCAATCTTCTTTAGTTGTTCATAGAACAAATGTCGTTCAATAACCAATGTGTAGTCTTGATTATTAATATCTTACTAGAGCATTGCCAAGGTTTGCAGAACTTTTTGTAACTACAATGTCTTATAGTTATTCATAAAAAATATGTCATTCAATAAGATTAACTATCATGTTTTTCTAATGATAGCTAGCCCGTGCAGATGCACGGGTTGCCGACTAGTATTCCTAATTAATGAAACACCAAACTTTACAACGTCCTTGCCTTAGGTACATAAATTTCTAAATACAAGAAAACTATGGCAGGATCCAAACCGGTGGGGGCCAATTCAATATTGAAGAATGGGGAGCCAGTATATTCGTGAAACTACAATCTTCCATATTGGAGATGAAAACCTGCCGAAGGCCCTTGTCAATCAAAGCCTGTCTATCTGAAAATCTCTTGGAGAAAGTATTATGATTCAAGTCATCTGTATGGTAGATACTATTGGGTATTAATGTGGGGAAGTCCTTCGCCGGAACTAAAAATGAAGTGTTGAAACCCGTGAACAGTGTGTGATCTTTGAGATTGTGTACTTTGGTGACCTTTTGTTTGACAAAGTCGATTTTGTAGACAACAAAGCGGGCTGTCACACGCTCTTTCTCATCGTCGTCCTCCATGGTCCGCTGCTCCACAAGAACATCTGCATTGTCCACCTCCACTAACACGTCAGCATTCTGCGCCACCTCCTCCTCCTGATCCTCATCCTCCTCCCTTTCCACTAACTCCTCCACACCCTCATCGACATCATTATCGTCGTTGTCCTCCACCACCTCCTCGTCATCCTCAAGATATCGATCCCATCTCCATATCTGAAAGAAATCACCCCATGACGCTTGTACAATATACTTACTGTCGGAATCATAATCCGCCTTGTGCTTGTAGACAATATTCACCAGTGGAGATTGTCCACAAATATCAATGGTATGCACATCACCACAACCTCGAAGAGCATAGAACAAACCATCGCCGTTATTTTAACAAACATCAATGTAGCTCTTGCATTCTTCTTGCGTATCAACCCAAGTCCACTTGGTGTTCCCAACCCTAGCATAGGAGAGCAGGTTTTGAGGCTTGTGTACAGGTAACACGACGCAATTTTTACTGGACGGGTCGCACGACATGGCTACAATCATGTAGAAGCAAAAGCAACCTTGCTGCAGTGAAAGTCCATATGGCTTTTTTTCGGTGTGGCAACGTGTCCACGTAAATAAGATCGTAGCCGTCAAGTTTGCGGCCTTCCTCGCCATAACGGAGCTCGACGTTGTGCATGGTTTTTGGTGCCGGCATGGCGACCTGAGCGCCAGTTATGGGGTTGACAAGGATGAGATGGGAGCGGTCGTCTGCTGTGATGAGCCAGCCGTGGGACGAGCCCATGACATAGCGGGAGAAAGGCAGGGCCCGGGATGGTGACGTGGCAGAGCTTGTCCGTGGTCAGGTGGTGCAGTGTGGCCGTGCTGTCATCATGGTCTGCCGCGGAGTAGACCAGGCAGGGGCCCTGGTGCGGCGAGCACAGCCGGAACCGGCGGGCTTCCACGTGGCTGCGGCGCCATGAACAGCAGACACCGCCGGAGCTCAAGAGATCCGTGATCTGCAGGGTGCCGAAGATACGAACGAGTATGACCGCAGGAAGCTCGGTCCAGTCGCAGTCCGTGCTTGACGGTGGAGCTGGAGCTTCCACGGCGACCACAACAGGAGGTTGCAGGTCAGCTGGGTACGCCCGGAGGAAACCAGAGGAGGTAGGTACTTTAAGGAACGTGCTTCTCAAATTACTCTTTCTGACCAAGCGATCAGCTTGGTAAGCTACCTACAAATTCCTCTTTCTGATCTGTTATATGCCATACATATTACACAATCGTGCTATACCTTGTCTTTTAGCTAGCTGTCCGTAAAGAAATAACTTGACATCATGTTTTTGCTTTTGTTTTGATTTGAGGAAAGGATACACGTCAATAAAGAAAGTGTCCACTGTCCCCAAACATGAGGGATATACCTATGCTTTCACTACCCAAACATCCCCATGTACTGAAAAACCCTGATGATGCACTGTCAACTCGTGAGGCAGGAAAAGATTCCTGAAATAGGTCGAGGAAAGTAAGGTTGGATTCTCTGGTAAAATCTCTCCCATCTCTTCTATTCCTGGAGGTGATTTTTCATTCAGGCACAGATATACGAGTCTGTAGAGGTTCCTTGAAAATCCACAAAGTTCCTGCTGTTCAATTTGATCAGTGTGCCACTGCAGCGTTGACTTCGTGTAAGTACTGCGGGTTGGCATTGCTGTAAAATCGCTGTCAGTTCTACGGGCCGAGCTATCTGACTATTTGAGCTCAAGGCATTAAAGACAGAAGAACAACATTTTTTACGTCCTGAGGGTGACCGTGGCCGGCCAAGGCAGAACAGAAGCTGGTAAAATGTTAGCACTAATCTTGAGCAGTTTTTTTTTTTTTTGCAGGGCTTGAGCAGTTTGGTTAGTCTAGTTAAACTTGTACTAGGATGTCAAAATAAGGCTAGGATTAGCACCTGGTCGTGGTATACGTGTTGTCAGTACTTGTGCGTGTCCTAGTGAAAGTAGGGTTAGGAGTAGTAGTCCGGCTATGTTAGTACGAGGTGTCCGTGTCGTACCTAGTTAGGCTAGGTTTTTTCTTTTTCTGAAATCTAGTTAGGCTAGGTTGATTAGGCAAGTTGTAATCAGGAGGCTAAGTACTAGTAGTCCGTGTAGGCTTTGGAGTCTAAGCTGGAGACCTTGAGTCGGCTTGCTACGTACGGGTGGCTAGCTTGTACTCAATCCGTTCCCAAATACTATAAGTCTTTCTAGAGATGCCGACAAATCACTACATACGGGGTAAAATGAGTGAATCTACAATCTAAAATATGTCTATGTACAACCATATGTTGTTGTCCATTTGAAATGTCTAAAAAGACTTGTATTTAGGAACGGGGGAGTATATATATGTAACATGTTGTGGAAGTTTTGTTACCGTGGGAAAAAGAGAAAAAGGAAATACAAAGAAAAGAGGCACGACACATGTCTTTTGCTATCAATTTTTGCATGTGTGTTTGTATGGAACCCGGACACAGATGGGAACACCACCACGACGTCTTTAAGAAGAGAGTGGCACCCTCAAGCGTCACCATCGTCGGCGCCAGGGCGCACAGCTTTCGCCCGGTAGTCCTTGCGTGTCACCACGAGGTCTTCAGAGGAAGCATGACGAGCTTAAGTCCCCAGATCCGGATCGAGGAGCCCACACAGAGACCGAGAGCGCGCCCGAGCTACCTTGCGCCAAACCTCTCGCCGCCCATACGACCAAGAGACAATGCCACCACCACCGCCATGGTTCCCGCCGAAGAGCCAACCATGCGGACCACCTTCCAGGGCCGCCGCCCCAACATCCATGCGACGAGACAAAGCCGACCGTTCGCTTCACCGTGCACAAACCACTGTTGGAGAAGCCCGGCATCAGCCCCAGGCCAGGGTCAGCAGAACCACCGTAGGGGCACCCATGACTGAAGTCCCCTCCTATCCAGGTGGACCAGAGGGGACATGTCCCAATGGCTACCGACGGCCATCGTCGAGCCATCAACTCAAATGACGCCACATCTGCAGCCCACGACACATATCCGACTGTGGGCACAACACTAGTAGAAAAGGGGCCAATCGTCCAGGCCGGTCCAGCCCATTAGTCCCGGTTCAATCCAGAACCGGGACCAACGGTGGCATTGGACCCGGTTCGTGAGCCCCAGGGGCCGGCCGGGCCACGTGGGCCATTGGTCCCGGTTCGTCTGGACCTATTGGTCCCGGTTGGTGGGACGAACCGGGACCAATGGGCCTCGCTCCTGGCCCCCCACCATTGGAGCCGGTTGGTGGCTTGAACCGGGACCAAAGGCTGCCCATTAGTCCCCGTCCATGCCACCAACCGGGGCTAAAGGGTTGGTCCTCGTTGCGGCCAGAGTTTAGTCCCACCTCGCCAACTGAAGGGGAATCAGACCGGTTTATAAGCCCCTCCCTCTCTGCCTTATTGAGCTCCTCTGAAAATGAAAATAGATGCCCTTATATAGGGAATTTAGCCTAAATTCATACGAATTTCTCTTGAAATTTGTTATGAATTTAAGTTGAATTTCCTCTATAAGCGCATCTATGCTCATTTCTGAGTAGTGTTTTATATAGTAGTTTTTTCTTTTCTGCTATATTTTTTTATTTCTAAGTTGTAGTAAGTCATTAAAAATAAGCATCTATGCTCATTTTTTAGTAAAGTTAATCATAACTATTTTTTCTTCTTTTTATTTCTGAGTTGTAGTAAGTCATTAAAAATAAGCATCTATGCTCATTTTTTAGTAAAGTTAATCATAACTATTTTTTCTTCTTTTTATTTCTGAATTGTAGTAAGTCATTAAAAATAAGCATCTATGCTCATTTTTTAGTACAGTTAATCACAACTTTTTTTCTTCTATTTATTATTTAATTGTAATAAGTCATTAAAAATAAGCATCTATGCTCATTTTTTAGTAAAGTTAATCACAACTATTTTTTCTTCTATTTATTTTTGAATTGTAATAAGTCATGAAAAATAAGCATCGATGCTCATTTTTTAGTAAAGTTAATCACAACTATTTTTTCTTCTATTTATTTTTGAATTGTAATAAGTCATTAAAAATAAGCATCTATGCTCATTTTTTAGTAAAGTTAATCACAACTATTTCTTCTTCTATTTATTTTTGATTTGTAATAAGTCATTAAAAATAAGCATTTATGCTCATTTTTTAGTAAAGTTAATCACAACTATTTCTTCTTCTATTTATTTTTGATTTGTAATAAGTCATTAAAAATAAGCATTTATGCTCATTTTTTAGTAAAGTTAATCACAACTATTTTTTCTTCTATTTATTTATGAATAGTTTTTTATATAGTTTCTTATTTTCTGCTATATTTATTTTTTTCTATTTATTTCTGAGTTGTAATAAGTCATTAAAAATTAAAAAGATTTTAGTAAAGTTAATCACAACTATTTTTTCTTCTATTTATTTCTGAGTAGTTTCTTATATAGTTTTTTTTCTTTTCTGCTATATTTATTTTTCTATTTATTTCTGTGTGGTAATAAGTCATTAAAAATAAAAAAGAGGCGCAATGCTAGTTAATTCGCTTCAAGTCTTTCGGAATAGTGTAAACTGCACTGCACATAGCTCCGTGCAGTATACCCTATTCCTCAAGGCTTGAAGCGAACCAACGTGCAGGTGAGCATTGAGCCTCTTCTTCATTGTCTCTGCACTCAGGGCTTATAAACAGCTGCGAGTGCCTCTCCCTTGGCGAGGTGGGACTAAAAAAATAGCTGCAATAAAATAAATAAGTAAAGAAAAAAAGTGCCTCCTACTCAGCCCCCACTGCCTGGATACGACTAGAAACACACCATGGGCCAGGATCCAGGCCCGCAGGTGGCCCAGTAGGACCATCAGGCAAAGCAGTAGTAAGTAGGCCCGTAAGCCTGCAGCGCAGAGAAGCTTGAGAGGGGAGCGGCAGTGGGGCTTATAAACCACTGCGCGCCCCTCTCAGCTAGCGAGGTGGGACTAAACTTTCGTGCCGCACCGTGGCAGCACAAGGCCATTCGTCCCGGTTCGTGGCTCCAATCGGGACCAATGCCCACCCTTTAGTCCCGGTTGGAGGCATCAACCGGGACCAAAGCCCTCTGCTTCCCGCCCTTTCCGCTGCTGAAAAGAGGCCTTTGGTCCCGGTTTGAGCCTCCAACCGGGACTAAAGGGTGCATTTGTCCCGGTTGTTGCCATGAACCGGGACCAATGCTTTGCCTATATAAGCGGCACTCGCGAAAATTTGGTTCAGTTCCTTCTTCCCCACCGCCCGACGCGCCCAGGCTGCCCGTCCGTCTCCGCCTCGTCGTCGCCCCACGCCGTCCCACGCCGCCCCGACGCCGTCGCCGCCCCCCGCCCCGCGCCCCGTGCCCCGCCGGCCCCTGCCCGTCGCCGCCCCGCCCCGGACCGCAACGCACCGCCGCCTCACCGTCGACCGTCACCGCGCCGCCCCGCCCCGCGCCGCACCTCGCTGTCGCCGTCGCCGTCCCCGACACGCCGTCGCCGTGAGCAAGTAATTGTTTTGTTAGATTTTTTTGTAGTTTCATAGATTTTTTTGTTAGATGTGTAGTAATTTAGATGTGTAGTTCATAGATTTTTCTGTCAGATATTTTTTTCATATTGTGTAATTAATATTTTCATATTTTGTTAGATTTTTTCTCTGTTAATAGATTTTTTATGAAAAGATGTTTGTATGTTCATATATATGCATGTTTGTATATGTGTTCATATATATGCAAAGATCGAATTTTGTTCATATAGAATTTTTATGATTTTTTCCTGTTGTAATTTTGTTCATAGAATTTTAATGATTTTTTTGTTCATAGTATTTTCTTTGTCAATTTATTGTGTATGTATAGAAAAAATGTGAATGATAGAAGTCATTTATGAATATGTTCGTATTTAGAATAGAGGAAAAAGGGAAAAAATAAGAAGAGAAAGTAGTTTATTTTTAGTTAGCAAAATAATAGAACTATAGTTAAACTACTTTATTTTACTATATATAGAAGTAGTTTGTTTTTAGTAAGTACTACTTTATTTATTTGTAGTAAGTGCTTAGTAGTTGAACTAGTTGATTTAATTAATAAAACTACTTTATTTAACTATATATAGAAGTAGTTCCCGCATCGACATCGGCGATGCCTATCCCGCATCCTCGTCGTCGTCGACTCGGCGGTGGAGGCTTGCTTGATCAGGGCCATGTTCGGGACTGGGCTCCGCCGGGCTGGTATTGGGAGGTGCTACCTTCCGGGGGACGTAGGTTGGTGAGGAGGCAACCCGTTGTTGACCCGATCCTTGTTTGGTGGCGGTCGCGTGGGCCAGTCACGGTGCCGAGGCTTCCGGACACCGCGGAGGTGGTACGTCACCGTGTCAGCGAGGAGGACGAGCACGTCCGTCGCTACATGGTTGCATTGGAGGGCAGGATTCGACAATACCTGGCACGTTCTTCAGGGATCTCACTGGAGCTATGATCCTGTGATGGTTCCTTATCTTTGGGTGTCCACCGCCCGCGTCGATACCCGTCGGGCGCTACGGTTCTAGTTGTATTAGTGATGCTATATTAGTGATAATATTCGACGATGTACGAACACCAAGAGATGATGTGTACTTTTGCTTATAATTATTGAATCATGCTAATTTGAATACTACTTTATTTTATGATTTGGTTTTGCTTATTTTATGATTTGGTTTTGCTTATAATTGAATGCTCATATTGGATAAGTTCTCCTTCATTTGAATTATGAACATAGGCCGGAAATGTCGTACTCGGACGACGAAAACCGCCCGGGGCTGTGCGACTGGTGCCACGACGACCGAGGTATCTGCAACAGGTTCATTGAGCTGGACGAAGATCAGCGCTTTAGCATTAAGCTCGACGAGACCTTCGATGTTCATACGGTACGCAACGACGACAATAGTTTTTTTCGTAATTAATCATGACTTCAACTATTTTAATTATGACAATATTTTTCATCTTTTCCAATTCGACTAGCTTATCCCATGCTTTGCAAGACGCTATGTCTTGGAGAGGATGGGTTTTGAAGACCATGAAAGTTTCGAAACCAAAAAAATTATCCTAAATACCCATCATGGTGTGGATTTTCAAGTAAAGATGTACAATGCTCAGAGTGTAACCCATTTTGGTTGCAAAAATTGGGAAGCACTTTGCAAGATGTATGGTCTTGATGAGGGTATGCTTGTCACCATGGATCTTGATGATCCTGCAATCAAGCAAAAGAGACCTTCGATTTGGGTCCTTGTGGATACACCTCCAATTCTTCCCCCATGTGAGCTTAACATAGTTATTAAGTAATTTATATTGTTTATTTCAAAATAGTTGACAGCTTATTTCCATTGATAGCTTATTTTGATTGTTCAAAGAATGTGTGGAAGATGGTAGACAAAACCCACTACACCGATGGCTCCGAATTAACTTATAAGGAAAAAAATCATCTGATAGCATTTTGTAGAGATCTTGAGAATTACAATATCTACAATCGAACTCCTCAACATTATGATCAATATGTGCCACTAGTGCACGTGTTGAACTACGGTAACTACAATGGAGATACCCTGGTAAGATTTTTTACTATTACGACACTCGTGCATCTTTTTGCATACTTCTAAAACTAGTACATCATTGCTAACTAAGAAGTTATTACTATGTTTTTCAACAGAGAATCCCAGAGGATTGTGTGCCTCATTTGATGTATGAGAATGGCAGCCTTCATGTTTTGAACATATATTCAGGTTATCCTACGAACCTCAACTGTCCATACCGAATTTCTAAAAGAAGTGGAGACATGACAAACAAAGAATGGAAAAAATGTATGGACAGTCGCAAGGAGCTTCTTGGAAGCAAAAAGCAGCAAAGGGCAAGAATTGGAGACAGGATGATCGCCATTCTTCATAATGGAGAGTCAGGGTCTATATTGTTTTATGCTATTTTACCTTAAGGGTGTTTAGGTCCTACCTGATACTGATGATCATGTGCTAAGAACAATTATGTAGGGTTGGGTTCGATGACTATGAGGATGATGATCGTATGACTTATTATTAATAACGAGTAGAAGTTGTATGATGATGCATGATTAGTAGGACTTGTTATTATATATGATGATGTATGATGCGAGCATGCATGAGCATGTTATATCATCGGGTGAAATGAACATAGCAGCAACATTGATAAACCAAGGACGAAGATATAAGAGAGGACACTTGTTTCTATTAGCTAGCTAATAACAACCTAAAAATAACCCCCAAAACCCCTAAAACAGCCGCTTTTCTAAAAAAACATGGACTTTTGGTCCCGGTTGGAGCCACCAACCGGGACCAAAGGCCCCCCTGACTGGGCTCGGCGGACCGGCCACGTGAAGGCACATCTGTCCCGGTTCGTGTTCGAACCGGGACTAATTGGTGGAGGTATTAGTAACGACCCATTAGTCCCGGTTCATGAACCGGGACTAAAGGCCCTTACGAACCGGGACTAATAGGTGTTTTTCTACTAGTGCAACGTTGTCTCGACCACCACCTCCACGGTCCTTCATCAATGCCATAATGAGAAGACACCCCCAATCGAACTGCAAGCTCCTACATTGACCGGAACGGAGGCAGGCCAAAGCCGTGCACCGACTCCAGGGCGACTGAACACCGGATGCTGCGCGAGGAACGACGAGCCGTGGGTAGGAGGACCACGTCAAACTCCCGCATCGGAGGCTAGTCCGTGTTGCTGGCCAACTACTAGCCAACGCACTGGGGGGGGGGGATGCCGCCCCATCCGATCTAGGCATCTCGGATCCAGATGGGAGGCCGCCGAGCATTCACATCCATGGTACTAGCCCCGCGCACCCTCGGCTTTGCACGCATTGTCCCGTCACTGCCGCCCGGGGCCAAGGCGTCCACCATCCACCCGCCCTTGAGAAGAGCTACCGGCTACCTTGCTGCTAGCAGCCGCCTTCCGACGCCCAGGAAACGCTAGGCTGCGCCGTACACAACCCTCGTTGCAGAAGCACCCCATGCTACAGATCCACGCCAGCAGAGCTCGCCCCGCACGATACGCCACCGTCCACGTCGCCCGCCACGCCAACGGCCTCCAGCGCGCTCCCGCGGCGTTGCGCCGTGGCGCTCTGCTCCCGTGCTTGAGACCGGAGATAAAATAATGATAAAACTAAAGGGATCCCCATTGGCAGCAAAAACAGTTGGTAGATTGCTGAGAAAGGATCTTAATTTGCGTCACTGGACAAGGGTCCTAGAAAGTAAAGAGTGGGAGAGGCAGACCAATGTTAATGACATTATGCCTGCCTTGAAGGTTACCTATGACTATCTTCCTTTTCATCTTCAACGATGCTCTTCCTATTCTGCATTGTTTCCAGAAGATTACCATTTCAATGGCACCCAACTAGTCAACTTGTGGATAGGACTGAATATCTTACAACCTGGTGATCGAACCCAAACATTTGAAGATATAGGTTTGAGCAACTTAACTGATTTGGTCACGTATATGGCTTTTTTAGAGAAGATAAAACTAATGGTCGTCTATGTTATGTCATGCATGACCTGCTGCATGGTTTAGCATTGCAAGTTGTATCTCATGAATGTATTAGTTTACACCGCTCCAATGTGGGATTGGTAAAAATTCAGCCATTCATCCGTCACTTGTCTATAATCATAGATGATGATGATGATTCAGTGTCTTGTGAAAATTTCAAGAGTCAATTCAGAAAACTGAATGCAAGTTTGAAGGTTAAACAATTGCATTTTTCCGATAAAGGGTGGATTTTATTTTCTCAAAATGAAGCATCAAGAAGATACATAACACAATGAGTACACACCCGGCCTCTGCATAGTTAGGATGCACACAGCCAACACAAACGTGAAAACACGCTGACAAATAGCAAAGTCATATAAGACCAAAGCTATGTGTAGGCGAGAAAAAGGAAAATAAAGGCCCAAAAGCGATCAGATATGTGGTCGGCAAACTACAACAATGACCATATCCGCACCAACTATCTCAGGACATTACATGGACGACGAGGTTCTTCAACAGGAACGCCTTCAAGAAGGGAGCGACACTCAAGCGCCGCCGTCACCGGATCCAAGCACATGGCCAGAATCTAGGTTTTCACCCTGAAAAATCGGTTCAAACATATCTGAGCAATGCCTTCAACAAGGTAACGACATAGGAAAAATATCGCCATTGCCAGGTAAAACCGCTCGGTTCAGACCTAGGCTTTCACCCCGGAGCTCGAGACCGGGTGCTAAGTAGCACCACCATCGAAGTCACTTATGTTTTGTCGCCACCACTTTTTCGCGATCCCAGCAGCTACGTGTGATGCCCGCCACCGCCGCACAACCATCCCTCTGCGTCAAGTCATCGTCCATAATATGCATCTCACCACCAAATCAACCACTGAATCTTGAGAGATGACGCTCTCGAAGATCATGTGGTGGCCACCGCCGTCGTGGAGCCGTGGGAGGTCACTGTAGCACTCTACAGTAACCCCCACCCGGCCGACCAGATCTGAATCACCACCACCAGACCGTGGACCGTAGCGTCGTTGGCCGACCAACACCTGCGTGGAAGTCCATCACCTCGCCGCCACAGTCCGCCACCAAGCAGATAGCCTGATGTGCCCAAGCTTCCGCCACCGCCGCAAGAAGGACATGGCAGCCACCTGGCGCGGCTCCTCGGTAGGGCCATCTAGGCAGCACCGCCCCACCGGAAAGGACCCCACGGCCTGCCTGGCCATGGATTCCAAGGAGGCCAGTATTCTGTCGCACCAAGCTGGAGCCAGCCGATGCTCACCACGCATCCCCTTGTCTTCCACGGCTTCATCGGCGAGCCATCCAATGGCGGCGTGAGGCCGCTGCTCCCTTCCACCGGCCATACGCATGGCGATTGTGCCGGGTCGATTGCACCATGGGAGCATCACACGAACAACAGGCTTGCCACAAGTCCAGCCAGACAGAGCATCTATGTACGATTGGAACGATTTTCGTCCAGCCGTAGGAGCCGCTCCCGGTGTGACGTACGGGACGTAGCACGACCACGTGCGTCATCTACAGCCAGGGCGTCCACCTGCAGCAGATCGCGAGCATCCGGCACACTCGCACGGCGGCGCGTCCAGATCAGGCCGGCCATGGAGGGGACTAGATGGGAAAGAGATGGAAAGAGAAGGCATGCGTTATGGGGAGGCCCGCCGCCACCGGCAATCCGGCCGGGGAGGCCACTGCCGGCGGCGGCGAGGAGGGCTCAAGAACGAGGGGGTCGAGGTAGGTGCGGCGGGGGTGCCTCTTATTTGGAGAAGTGGATGAAATCTTTGTCAGCATTCTGGGTGATTTATTTAGGGAAGCAAATGCTCTTCGTGTTCTCCGTTTGGATGAAATCTTATTTTCTGTGGAGTCCATATTACAAAACTTTTCAGCACTTGTTCATCTACGGTACCTATATCTGGGGACTAAGTGTCAGAGGGAGATGCATTTACTGCTTACCATTTCTAGATTTTATCATTTAAGGATTTTGCGTCTAGGTTCATGGTGCCAAAACTGTTATTTTCCCAAAGAGTTGAGCAACCTTGTAAACATGTGTCGTCTTTATACTCCAAGGGATGAGTTGCATTCTGATATTATCAATGTTGGAAAACTAAGACTCTTAGAAGAGTTGAAGATATTTCGAGTCAATAAAAAAAGTGAAGGATTTGAACCAAGTCAACTAGAGCATTTGACGGAACTAAGGAAGCTTGGCATTTATAACCTTGAGAATATACATACTAAACAAGAAGCAGCCAAAACAAATCTGGGAGAGAAAATCCACTTGGAGAGGTTAACATTAGATTGGGATAGTGAGCGGTCTAATCCAGAGCCTGGTGCGGAAGCAATTGTCCTTGAGAGCCTTCAACCACACAGATATCTTCAGGAGTTGTGCATTAGAGGGCACAAAGGCTCTTCATGTCCAACATGGCTGGGTGATAAGGTCATTGTTGAATCACTTCATCTCTCTGGTGTTTCTTGGCAATGTCTCCCACCTATGGGGAAGATGTGGGGCCTTGGTACATTAATATTGGAACATATTGCGGCATTGGAGGAGTTTGTTATAGAGCAAAGCTTGTGTAGGCTCATAAGGCTTGAGCTTGCTGGATTGGGAAGTCTTGGAAAATGGGTAGCATCACAGGATGCTAATCATATGTTTCCTGTTTTGCAAGTATTGATTATAAAAGACTGCCCTAAACTGTTGGAGCTGCCATTTGCAAGCCAGATTGTTAACCCATCAGATCAAGACCTGAATATTGATTGGTTTCCCAAACTGCAAGGGCTTTGTATAGAGCAGTGTCCAGAATTGTTGTTACTGGCTCATATCCCATGGACTGAAACTCTCCATAGTGTGTACATAAGTGATGTAAAGCTACTAGACACGCTTCTATACTCAACATCATCCTTCATGGGAGGATTTGAAATTGTTGGAAAGGATGGTTTGCAGAGCTTAGATGAGATGGTAGCATTCAATAACCTGACATGTCTTGAGCGTCTGGTACTCCAAAAGTGCCCAGCTCTGCAGTCAAAGCACCTTCTGCTGCTGACCTCACTGAAGAAGTTGATTGTACTGGATTCAGAATTGGTGTGATTGTAGAGGGTTCAGAGGGTGACGTGGAATGGCAGCACACCCTTGAGCATCTTGTGGTCCAGGGCGAAGAATCAAGTGGGAAGGAATTGACAGAGCTCCTCACCCACCTCCCAAGGCTCTCCAGTCTGACTATCAGTAGGTGTAGAAAGCTTACACAACTGGCATTGGGGGTGGATGTGCAGCAAACAATTCTAGCAAAAACAGCTACAGAGGTGGAGCAGGCGAAAGAAGAAGATGATTCATGGCTGCTGCTCTTGCCTGCCCATCTTTCTGACTCACTGCAGGTATTGAGGATCATAGACTTAACCATTGTTGGCTGCCCTGGATTCTTTGTTGGATGGAATCAGGAGTTACAACCGCTGAGGAATGGAGGAAATGAGCAGGAACTGCAGCAGCTTGTTTCTCCCCAAAATGGATGCAAACTGCAGGTGCTCCAGACGGATGATGCCAGGGGACTCCTATCTGTGCCCATGTGCAACCTCCTGTCTTCCTCCCTCACCCTCCTGAGCTTTTCTGACAACCAAGAGATGGAGCGCTTTACTAAGGAGCAAGAGTATGCCCTTCACTTCCTCGTCTCCCTCCAGCAAATATTGTTTCTCAACTTGAGCAAGCTTCAGAGCCTCCCCGAAGGGCTTCAAAAGCACACCAACCTCAAGCAATTAGTGGTCGTCTCATGCCCGGTTGTCCGGTCGCTGCCAGAAGATGGCCTCCCCAAATCACTTCAAGAATTAAATGTCTGCCACTGTGGCAATGCAGAGCTAAAACAACAGTGCGAGGGGTTAGTGGGAACCATCCCAAAAATCATCCTGGAACTGTGAGACTGATCCAAGGTAACAAAAGCTACTTCCTTGTTTGCCCCCATCACTTCCCAGATCCCGCAATTACCCTTGCTTTTCCCCCCTGCAACATAATCTAATTAGTGCTTGTTTTCATCTGCTATGCAGGTCGCTGCCTTGGAGTTCCCGTGTACATTCTTCTAGCCTTGTACACTTGTCACATAGATGAAGGTCTTGTGGTCAGGTTCTTGTACATAAATCTGGTAAGTACATCTAATAACTTAAAACATTGCTCCTGCTGTTTCATATCAATTATTAAGACGTGTTCTCCACTCCCCTTGTCTTCTCACTCACATGTTAAGAAAACAGGTCTCATTATCAGTTAGCGCTTTATGATGCTTCTTTGTTTTTCTTCCTGGACAAATAACGTGAAATTGGTCATGTATTAACGTTTTTTTCTGGTTTTCTGTGTAGGTGTTGTTCTCATAGGGTTCTCCGTGCTTTTGCATGTATATTTGGATTTTCTTTACTCCTGAAAGATTCGATGGTCGACTAAGTAGTTCCGGTGTGACAACCAAAATATTACCACAGCATAATTCAGAAATGAATTAGACTTCGATGCTGCATTATAGATATCACAAGAAACCTCAATTCCTGTACATAAATCTGTTGGCTTTTGATCTCTAGATTAGATCACCCAGGAGCACCACGTGTATGTGCTAAGCTAGCACACAGCCAGGGAGCTGGATTGATCTTTGCTCCTGTACACGTGAAACTATAGCTTAGCGATAATCTGGTACGTACATCTAACTGGATTTAACTCCTGATCTACCATATACCAGTTATAACAACTTCCACTTGTACTATATATCAGATTGCCATTTTTCTTCCCATAGCAGTGAAAATGGTTCTCCTATTAAAAAATTGTTTAACAATTGATTCTCCATGTGCCTTGTCTTCGTACATACAAGTTGATAAAATCACTATATGTTAAGTTAATGCCTTATGGGAGTTTATTTGTTTTATTTCCTGGACGAAAATCATAAAACCTTTTATGTGCTCACCATTTGTTTCTGTTTTCTGTGCAGGTGTTCTTATGTTTGTACTCGTAGACTTCTACATATTTTGCGTTCAAAATTTCGGTAGCCATCACTCAACAGGACATGGTGTGCACGACTAATTTCAGTGTCGAGATCAAGATATTAACACGAAATGATTGTAGAATAAGTGTCAGCCTTCATTGTTCTGCGATTGATATAGGGTTTGCAATATTCTCATCACTGCTACATGCTATCATCACAGGACATGGTGTTCAACATTTTGCTTGACTTGTTGTGCAGGTGTTCTTATGTTTGGTCTTCTACATACTTTGCATTTAAATTTGGTCTGGCATCAATCATCAAGACTTGGTGGGTGTAAATGGCAACTTTGTGTGTAAGGATCAAAATATCACCACATAATAAGCAAGACTCCTGTGCTTCTGTGCTCTCGATTCCAGGTGTTCTAGCATTCACCATTTCTCTTGGATTGTTAGGTATTCATCACCTTTACAATTGGTCCCTTCTCACAAAGAAATGGCGGTGTGCCTATAAAGTTCAGGTTTGAGGATCAAAAGAATGGTATAACAGTTTTCAGTTGTTCACTTTTTGCAATCCTTATTTCAAATAACATATACTATCAGAAGCTTACACCAGTTATGATATTAATTTAGTTCATACTGTCAGAAGCTCAGCCACATGAGAATGGTACTACCCATTGAATCTAACTTCATATATTCAGATCTTAGGCTATCACTGAAAGGTTTGTCTAGTAGCCCTTTGCATCTGTATGGAAGGTGGTTCTGTTATAGTTCACGTTTCTGAAAAAAAGTAGGAATGTCAATTGACTTGTGCTTCCAAATTTTCAGACGCAACAAACATTCTTCCTTTGCTTCATAGCCGTGGCATGTGGTATAACTCTGTAACTACACAACACAGTAGTTGAAGTACTGAATGGTTGAAGCTATAGTGGAGGTAATAAGCTATGTGCATATTTCAGGACCAATTAGTAATAATCAAAACAAGCTTATTATGTTGACATCTGCATCTTGGCTTTATATTACATAGAAATTTGTTGGCCTCTCCATCTTGGGAAAACATTACAGAGAAAATAGAGTTGGAAAATACTTTTGTTCCACAATCCATGGCAGTCTCTCTTAAGGCTTACAGAGGATCTCCATTTTGTCAGCATTAGTTTTGTTAATATTTAGACTGACTGTAATGATCATTATTTTGTTTGCAATTGTATCCATGACAAAATAGTGCGATTTTGATCTGGTCAGTCAACACTTGATCAGGATGCTTGCTGTGACAAGAATTTAGTTGCTGCTGGGTTGCTTACATGTGAATCTTGCCTAACTAGTGACTGATTTGTGAGTGCCTAACTCTCATTGCCATTTTCCCTACCGCAGTCAGATCCATGCTGTCAGTTGATCAATCTCATTTGAAGGAACGGATTGAATTGGCTAAAAATTGTGGATGAGCCAGCCAGATTCTGCTACTGTAACTCCCACAAAAAAGAAAAAAAGGTTTTCAAGTTGTACTGTACCGACTTCTTTCGTATACTTATTAAATTGTGGTGTATCTATGTTAAATAGTACTTATTGACTTATTCCTCATCCTATATTTTTCCTTGGTGGCAGTGAACCAAACACACGTTCATTCTTGAGCCCACAACACTGGTGGCTCCTGGATCGAAAGCCGGTGCGATGAGAAAACTCCAACCAGGCCAATCATTTTTAACTTTGCATGTATGGTTTGTACTATACTGTCCTCTAGCGTTTTGTTCATTCTGCATTTTCCCCTGCTAGACCGGTGACAAGTGCTTAACTACGTTTTCTTTTGTGGGTTGCTTCTCTTTGCCGGCATATACAAGATTGAAGGCAGTGGGGAAATGATGAGCGTTTGATTCACAACGACAGAGGATGCTGCTCGTCTGGCTTGCCTTAAGTGTTCCGGCTTACTATTGGATACGGGCACTGTTGAAACAAGGTGCAGGGGAGGGAGGCGGGATTGGCAGTTGCAAAAAGTGACGGTGGAAGAGGAGTGCGCCGCAGGTGCAGGAGGAGAATGACGGCTATCATATCATTAGGAGTGCGCCGCATTTACTCCACTTTGGCATTTCTTGCAAGGGGAGAGTTTGTATTTCTCTCTCTCTCTCTCTCTCTTTCTCTGAATCCTCTGTTTCTTCCAGAACAGAAACAGAGTAAGAAAGAAATGGGTCTGAGACTTCTCCTTCCAGCAACGGTGGGATGTGTTAGTAGTAGAAGTTTGGTTCCGGTGTGGAATAGTAGTAGTAGACTAGATTACTCGCTGCCCGTGGAAAGACTTGACTTGCTGTCAGAGAAGGATCCCTCCCTTGATGAACAATCAATGTTTGGCTTTTTCTGTTGACGAATTTGCTCCTGAGACAGATGACCAAAAGCCATATGGAAACACGATAATACTGTAGGCTATAGCAGATTCAGTTTTCTTGTATGCATCAAGGGGTTCTGTCTTCATTCTGATTGAATTTCTTTTATTCCTTCCACACATGGATGTAGATTCATTGGGTTGTTTGGATTACGGCATACTCCCTCCGTCCCATAATATAAGAAGGTTTTTGACACTACTCCTTATATTATGGGAGAGAGGGAGTATTTATCATCTACACTTACATCTGAAACAGTATACTACTACTTTTCATTTGGATAGAGTAGATCACTGAAAACACCAG
This sequence comes from Triticum aestivum, assembly GCF_018294505.1. NCBI lineage: Eukaryota > Viridiplantae > Streptophyta > Magnoliopsida > Poales > Poaceae > Triticum > Triticum aestivum. The sequence goes on along the minus strand of NC_057813.1, from coordinate 761,876,873 downwards.
CACGCATACTGCTTGCTATACATAACACTGTAGGTTCAACTAGAATTCAGCCAAGGCAATGCACTTGCCTTGGCTTGTGCATCCTGCCATGGCAGTGGTTCGCTACTCTGGCATGCTTCGTCACCGCCTTGGTATGTTGGCGTCGGAGATTGTATGGCTTCAGAGTCCAGCAGCTTCTACTCGTCTGTCGACGGCCCGGCACCCGTCCTGAGCTCGTAGAGCAGCACGCCGAAGCTCCTGATGTCTACTAAATGGTTTCTACTAAATGTATAGAAAAAAAAACGGTACTTCCTCCGTCCCATAATGTAAGACGTTTTTTGACACTAATGTAGCGTCAAAAAACGTCTTACATTATGGGACGGAGGAAGTAGTTATAAAATGCTTGAAACGACACAGTGTATAGCTAACAACACAGTGTATGGCTAACGACACAGTGTATAGCTCGCCACAGCCCTTATCCACTGAAAAGCAACCAAAGTATCAGCAAATAAAGGAGTAAATTGTACAAAACCACCACTTTAAAAGCTAGGTTTGCGACAAACACTACAATACATTTTTTTTTGCAGAAAACAGCACGTCTACTGTAATCTTTTTGCAAATAACACTAATCGGCGGCTTTGGCTCGGTTGACCGCGTTTATGACAGATGGGCCCCGCTAATTAGGTTGACGTGACATCTCTAAACAGCTGGCATGTAACGGCGGACGCTGGGTAACGTTGTGAACATGTGTCGAGCCCTGTGGGTCCACCTGTCATTGAAATAAAATAAAAATGAATGGTTTTTCTTTTGTTTTGCTTGCCTTCGTCTTCACCATCGAGCCGCTCGTCCCGCCCCGGTCGAGGCAGAGGCAGCCGCCGGTGTCACCGTACTGAGACGGAGCTAAGTTGCAGCCATTCCTCAGGAGGTGAGGTGCACCTGCTTCGGCGCCGGCCAGCCCCGCATGCCAGATGGTGCCTCGCGAAGTGTGTGCGGACGTAGGTCCCGGAGACGACGTCGAACCAGGCCTCCATGGGCGCCGCCGCCCACCAACGATGAGATTCCGACCGTCGTTATATGTGCGACCTGCAGCTGGTCTCGACCATCCCGAGCTTCGTGGGCAGGAGTCGGCATCTCCCAGGCCGCGCACGCGAGCTCCAGGTAATGTCGGGAATCGGGAGCCACGCGAGGCCTCCACTGGCGAGGCCTCCACCTGCGAGGGAGGTGCGGCTAGGTGCACCAGGTAAAGCTCCACACCTCAAATCTTCAAATCCGCCACCGCCCGACCTGCCCCCGGCCGAGACAGAGCCCGCCATCGCCATTGCCGCACCGAGGCAGAGCTCGCCGTTCGTCCGCCCTCCGCGGAGGCAGAGGCCTCGCCAACGCCATTGCTCCCCCTGCGGATGCCATCCTTGAGCACGGCCGCCTCATCCCGGCGCCACTGTCCTCACCGTCAGGCTCGCGACGGCAGCCTTTGTCCGCCGGCCTGTGCACTGCATGCAAAGTGTTCGATGGAATGCCAAAAAGAGGCTTGTTAGGCTGACAAACGGGCCCCACGTCTAGCAAACGATTTCATGTAACGGTGTGAGAAATTGGTGCCACGTCAGCCTGACTAGCGGGCCTCATCTGTCATAAACTCACTTAACCGAGTCAAAGCCGCCAATTAGTGCTATTTGCAAAAAGATTACCGTAGACGTGGTGTTTTCTGCAAAAAAAAATGTATTGTAGTGTTTTTCGCAGACCTAGCCTTCAAAGTGGTGGTTTTGTGCAATTTACTCGCAAATAAAGTAATAAGTAAATACATGTCGCCTTAAACCTGGGTAGGATGAAAGCCTGGCTTCCAAACAGTTATGACAACCAAATTCATAACAGAAATTCTTACCTCCAACATTTGATAGCACCTGGCTATCATCAGTTCGATTTCAGCTGATGATAGCCAGGTGAAACATCCTTTCTTGGTGCTGATTGCTGCGATTCTTTTTCCAAGGTTGATTGCCTGCAATTCTGAATACTACATATATTCCTTATAGCTACTAGACTCTGTTCTTCTTACATCACTTGAGATGATGCTGGCGTTCTGATATTGGAATGACTACAGCTTCTAACAATCACAAGGCCTGCCAATACAATCTGCACTGTATGTTGCTAGGTGAACGAATATGTTTTACTTTAGAAAAAGGGTGAACAAATAAATTAACAATTTAAGAATGAAATGAATCGAATTCCACATATGTACAAAGCAGCCAATTCTTACTTATAGCTAGGGTAGTAGCATGTATTTCAGTCACCGAATCCTTTCCTGGACTCAGCTTGGTAACTAACCACACAACGTGCTGTCTAAGTTCAGGAAGACATGGTGAGAACATTTAATAATCCCATTAATGAATGACGGCAGCGCACAAACAAAAGGACAGCAAGGAACGTGTGGTTCTGTAGCTACTTTGTCTGTTTCCTTCAATAAAAAGACCACAAGATACCATGTCCATTCTAGTTTTTTTATAATGCATCTACAAAATAAGAGTGAACTGAACAATTGATGGATGGCAACACCACCGCAAAAAGAAAATAAAAAGGAAGAACAGACAGTCGTCAAGAAGTATAGCTTGAACTCATCATGGTGATTTCAGTAACTACTCTGTTTTCTTCAGAAAATATATATTTCTAACCACAAGATTCTATGCCCATTCTATTTATATACTGCATATCTAATCAAAATAAGAAGGAAGTGAACAATTGATGAACCGCAACAAAAGTAGCTTAATCAACCTAGACATTCAACACCCTGTAAGTACTTTCTGGCTTTTTATTACAGACGAAATTATCTTGTACTCCCTCCGTTCCCTAATATAAGACAATTAAGCTTTTTCTTCATTCATATGTATCAAGACACATTTTAGTATATATGTTCATTCATTTTAGTTTGTAATATGTAGTCAATGTTTTGAAATGCCTATAAGGTCTTATATTAGCGAACGAAGGGAGTACATGTAGAAAGAAAACAGATCACCTATAATGGCTCGACAGGGCACGATGTTTAACGAACCAAACTGAAAGCAAAAGTACAAAATAAATAAATACATCGCCTGAAGCCTGGGTATTGCCAAAGTCATGGCCTACAAATAGTTATGACCACTAAATTCATAATAAAAGTTTTTCCCTCATAATACTCAATAAGCACCACCTATCGTCGGCCCGATATTGGATTTCAGCTGCTGATGTGTAGCATCATTCTTCCTGCTGATTGCTGCGATTCTGTGTCTTGCAGCCCTTGAGATGATGCTGGGTTCTAAAAGTGAACAGCTGCAGCTTCTGACAATCACATGGCCTGCCAATACAGTCAGGGAAGTAAGAAACAAGGCATTCTATATATGTGCATTTTACTTTTCTAGGTGAACAAATACGATGTACTTTTGATAAAGGGTAAACACATACATGAACAATGTAAAATGAAAATGAATCTAATACATCACTTACATCCTATTTAGTTGTACAGAACAGCCAACCCTTACCTGTAGCTATAGCTAGGGCAGTAGCAAGTTTTCCAGTCACCGAATCCTTTCCCATATGCTTTTCTTGGTTAGTTTAACAGTAACTCTTTTGATGTGTGTAATTTTTCTAAGATCACCATTGCATTCATTTAGTTCTCTCTTTTGCCGAAGCTTCTTTATGAGCTCCTCTGAAGTATCATGCAGATATAATTCTTCAAGGGATGTAAGATGCTCAACAATTAGATCGATCAAATCAACTTGCATGAATGAAGTGCAGGCCTTGACAATAGAGATATGACCAAAGTGAAGTGGTGCTGCAACCTGAATCTATCTATTATATATTAAAGGTAATATACGGTGAACCAGAGTCAAGAGAAATAGGCTATAAATTCCACGTTAATCAGAAAATACTAGACCTTGATTTTGTGGATCTCTTAAAGTTAATATTTCTTGACCGTTCAATCTGTGTAACATATATGGAATCGTGGGTCTAACGGTCTAACAGGACTTACGTGACACATATACACATGTACATATGTTCAAGGAAAAAATAAATTGTGTCCATCCTCCAACGCATAGCATTACATGCTTTCAGATCCAACACATCTACGCATCTACATTTTTTTTAGCATAATCTACGCATCTACATATGTTCAAGGCAAAAAGGAAAAAAAAGGTACAATGCCGACGTATCGCACTAGAAAAGAAGAAAAAAAAAGGATAGAGTGAGCGGCTATCATTACATACCCCAAGTCTTGTAGTTTAATGTGGTTAGTTTGTCATGGCTACGCCTATTCTGGGCTCTGGTGGTGGTATACGATGCCGCACAGCCAGAATTCAAACCGGATTTCTTGGCTGATCTGGTTAGAGTGAGCGGCTCTGAGCAACTTCCTATCCTGGTGGGGGGGGGGGGGGGGGATTTTAACATCATTAGGAGGCGTGATGAGAAGAATAATGACAATTTTGACGGGAGATGGTCGTTCTTGTTTAACACTATCATTGAAAGCTTGGATCTGAGAGAGATTGAGCTTTCGGGTAGGAATTTCACTTGGGCTAACGCGATGCCAAATCCTACGTTTGAAAAGCTGGATCATGTTCTGGCAAGTGTCGAATGGGAACAGAAGTTTCCCTTTGTTACTGTTCAGGCATTCTTGCGTGGTATTTCTGACCACACGACTCTATTTCTTGACTCTGGTGAGGCCTCCCACCTGGCCAACAAAAACGTGTTCTCGTTCGAGCTTGCTTGGTTTGAAAGAGAAGGCTTCCTTGATCTCGTAGCGAGAGAGTGGGCTAAGGATGCTGGAGGTCGGACTACTCTTGAGCGCTGGCAGAATAAGATTAGGCACCTGAGAAGTTTTCTACGTGGGTGGACTAAGCATCTTAGCGGGATTTATAAGGTTGAAAGGGAACGAGTCCTTACCCTTATTCAGTCCTTAGATGTAAAAGCAGAAACCACGATTCTGCCAGCTGTTGAACTTCATGCCAAGCTCGACGCGGAGATGAGGTTGAAAGAACTTCTTCGTGAAGAAGAATTAAAGTGGGCGTTGCGGGCCAAGGTCCGAAGAGTTGTCCAGGGGGACGCGAACACTCAAGTCTTCCACATGATTGACAATGGCAAACACAGGACGAAGAGGATCTTTCAGCTTGAGCAAGATGAAGGAACGATTATCGGTCAGGAGAACTTAAAGTTATACATTACTGAGTATTACAAGCAGTTGTTTGGACCCCTAGAGGATAACTGTGTGTCTCTGGATGAGTCTAGGGTTGAGGATGTGCCTCAACTTACTACCGTTGAGAATGATATCTTGGCAGCTCTGTTTTCTGAAAAGGAGGTATTTGAAGCCATCTCGCAGATGAAAAATAATAAAGCTCCTGGCCCAGATGGATTCCCCGCAGAGTTTTATAAGAAGTGCTGGCATATTATTAAAGGGGACCTGTTGCCGATGTTCCATGATTTGTTCTCGGGGCAGCTTCAGCTCTTCCAGCTAAATTTTGGTACGATAACCCTCCTTCCTGAGAAAACTGAGGCTGTCAGAATCGAGCAATTCAGGCCCATCTGTCTTCTCAATGTTAGCTTCAAAATTTTTACAAAAGGTCAGAACGATTAGGCTCACACAAATAGTGCATGTTGTAGTGCTGCCCACTGAAACTGCTTTCATGCTGGACAGGAACATCCTTGAAGGGGTTGTGGTCCTTCATGAAACGCTGCATGAGATACACACGAAAAAACTTGATGGAGTTATTTTCATGGTGGATTTCGAGAAGGCGTACGATAAAGTCAAATGGTCGTCCCTTCAACAGGCCTTACGCATGAAGGGTTTTGATGAAGCTTTGCGACGCTAGGTAGATTCTTTCACGCAAAAAGGAAGTGTTGGAATTAAAGTGAATGACGATATCGGTCATTATTTCCAGACACACAAGGGCCTGAGACAAGGGGATCCCATGTCTCCTATCTTGTTCAATATTTTCATTGATATGTTGGCAATCCTGATAGGGAGGGCAAAGGAGGCCGGTCAAGTGGGTGGCTTGGTGCCGCATCTAGTTGATGGTGGTGTGTCCATCCTGCAGTACGCTGATGATACAATCATCTTCATGGAGCACGACTTGGCAAAAGCGAGAAATATGAAGTTGGTGTTATGCTTATTTGAACAATTGTCGGGATTGAAGATTAATTTTCATAAAAGCGAGTTGTTCTTCTTTGGTAGAGCCAAGCATGAACAAGAGGCTTATAGGCAATTGTTTGGATGTGAATTGGGCTCTTTACCTTTTACGTACCTAGGTATACCGATTCACCATCGTAAGCTAACAAACAGAGAGTGGAAGTGTATCGAGGATCAGCTTGAGAAGAAACTGAGTTGCTGGAAAGGAAAACTCATGTCATATGGAGGCTGATTGATTCTTATTAATTCGGTGCTCACGAGTATGCCTATGTTTCTCTTATCCTTCTTTGAAGTCCCAGTTGGGGTTAGGAAAAGGCTGGACTTCTATCGATCTCGATTCTTCTAGAAGAGTGACGAGCTTAAGAGAAAATACCGACTCGCCAAATGGGATATCATCTGTCGACCAAAGGACCAGGGAGGCCTTGGTATCGATAATCTTGATGTCAAGAACAGATGTCTTCTTAGTAAGTGGCTGTACAAGCTGTCAGTTGAGACTGACGCAACTTGGGAGCAAATTCTCCGTAGTAAGTATCTGCAGTCCAAGACTTTGTCCCAGGTGACAGTCAGACCAACCGACTCATCATTTTGGAAGGGGCTTATGAGAGTCAAAGCTGCCTTCTTTAATAGAACAAAGTTTATTGTCGGTAATGGCACCACCACTCGCTTCTGGGAGGATACCTGGCTTGGTGATACACCGTTGGCGCTCCAGTATCCGTCCCTTTATCGTATTGTTCAGCGTCGTGATTCTCTTCTTGCAACGATTATGCAGTCCAGTCCCCTCAATATTGAGTTTCAGAGAGTGCTTGTTGGTGACCGGTGGGAAGCTTGGCTTCATTTGGTGAGTAGACTGATGGAGGTTCAGCTAGCTCATCAGCCCGACCAGTTGTGTTGGAAGCTTACTAGGTCTCGAGAGTTTACTGTCAAGTCGATGTATATCGATCTCATTAACGCTAGAATTATTCCTAGTTCCAAACATGTTTGGAAAGTCAAAGTTCCTTTGAAGATTAAAGTGTTTATGTGGTTTGTGCATAAACAAGTAATTATGACAAAGGACAATTTGGTAAAGCGCAACTGGACAGGATCTACTAGGTGCAGTATTTGTGATCAGGATGAGACTATCAAGCACCTCTTCTTTGATTGCCCGTTGGCAAGAGTTTTGTGGCACTCCGTGCAAATTACCTTTAACATTACTCCTCCGAATTCGGTCAGTGCGTTATTTGGAACGTGGCTTGCTGGGATAGAGTCTGAAACAGCTAGAAACATTTGTGTAGGAGTTTGTGCATTGTTATGGGCAATTTGGAACTGCCGAAATGATTTGGTTTTTAACAGGTCAACAACTATTCATTTTTGCAGGTTTTATTCCGGGCTACCGCGCTGATCCGTACGTGGTCCTTACTCACTCCGACGGAGGCCAGGGAGCGTTTGGTTACTGGATCTGTCCGGTGGGAGATGGTAGCGCGGTATATCTTCAACCGGTTTGGATGGCGGTCATGTAATAGGATAGGCGATTAGTTTACCCATCTTTTGTTTTGCCTGCCGGTTGTGGCTTTTGGGCCTTCAGTTCTTGGCGTTGTGGCTCTGTGTGAGCCTGCCATTTTTTTCTTTTTTGCAAGACATTAAGACCTTGTTGAACCTGTTTTGATCTATAAATGTGGCCGTATGCATCGTTCTGATGCAGAGGCCAGGGAGTCCCCCCTTTTTGAAAAAAAACCCGCCCATTCTTGTCCATATATGCATATGGATCGGGACTGGGTAAGGGTACACACGCAAAACAAAGTCTACTTTGATGATCCGTTCAAGCTTAATTAATTTTGGATTTAGCCATCACATTCGAATCAAATTTATATACGTGTCGACTAATTAATGGTGGCTGAGTCAGAGGTGCAGGAATTGAGTTTTTTTAAGCCATATATACATATAGTTTCTGTTAAGCCGTCCGGGTCAGTTGATTTTTTTAATTGTGAAGCTATGATTCTGCTAATTCTAAATTTACTCTCTGTTTCAACAACATTATCGTTTCTCAGTTAACTCCAGCGATTATGCTAATTCAATTCGTGAAGCCATGATTGTCTTAAAAGCAACTAGTATTACATTTACCCTGATTTAGCTGCTAGACTATTGTGTACTAACTTGTAAAATACACCTATCTCAACCAGCTACAACGTACCCCATGTGACAACACATGCCAGTACCCAGCTCGATGTTTGGTTAACGTGAAGGGAGGCTCCACCAACTGATGAGTATTCTCGTTTTCACAATGTAAGTCTGACAAGGCTACGCCTACTCTTCTCCATATATACGCATATAGATTGAGACTGCGTGGGTACGCACGCAAAACAAAGTCTACTTTGATGATGCATGCTAGCTTAATTTCAGAATTCGCCATCACTCTCAGATTGAGCTGGCCGGTAGTTAACAACTCTCAAGCATATGTATAGACTTATGAGTTATGACCGGCGGGTCAGTCAGTGGGTGTGTGCGTTGAGTTGTTCAAGGTGGCCAGCCAAGGACTAATCACACGTCCTTCTAGATAATCCCATGTCCTTCTAGGTAATCGCAGGCATTTACCAGTTAATGGACGAATCATTTGGTTAATGAATTAACATCTCTTACGTTGGTAACAGAAAGACTTAATGATTGTCTGCCTTACAAGTCTTGTTCGCTAGTAATATACTTCTTCCGTCCTAAGAGCATCTCCAACATGCGCACAAAAAGAGCTGCGCGCACTAAAAGTTTGTTTTTTTGGGCGCCGGACTACTCCAGCAGAAGCTGTAGCGCTAAAAAAATTTAGGCGCGCGCTGAAAAACGCTATCGCGCGCAGCATATTTGGAGAGCCGGATTGCGCGCGCTTCACAATTTGCACTGTCTGTTTTTAAGCGCATGTTTTTGAGCGCCTGCTAAACCAAAGTTGGTCCCGTCGCATTAAAAGCGCTACAGTGGTGCGCTATAACGTTTATTGGACGCTGACTTTTTGTGCGACTGTTGGAGATGCTGTAAAATAAGTGACTCCAGTGTGTACTAGCTTAGTACTAAACTTAGTACAAAGTTGAGTCACTTATTTTGGGATGGAGCGAGTACTTTGTTGGTTCGTGACACCTTCATTTATGAATTAATCAACCTGTCCCACCGCCGGCTGAGGTAATACAATTAAAAGTCTTGGCTAAACGTGAAGTCTCCGTCAATCGGCTACATCATTGAGTTTCTGAGTCAGGACCTCGAACCGGCAGGCTGGCAGCTAATTTAATGGATGTGCCTAATTGTCCAAAATGGCCAGTTAGCTTAATTCATTAGATTAGCTGGCTAATCGCGTCGTTCTTATCTGTCCACCGCAATGGGTACATGTGGCAACTTGATAGCTTTATAATCCCGTCCCCAACTACTGCTGCTGCTGCTGCACAAATCATTTGCTAGCTTTTATTCAGCGGCAAGAGCTACACAACAGCGGCACAAGTGAGCCACTTATTCAGCGGCACAAGCAAGCAATTAGCCATGGCGGAGTTTGCGCTTGGGCTGACCAAGACGGCAGTGGAGGGGACGCTGAGCCGGGTGAAGTCGGCCATTGAGGAGGAGACAACGCTAATGGTGCGGGTGCAGGATGACCTGGTGTTCATCACCGGGGAGTTTCAAATGATGCAATCTTTCCTCAAAGTCGCCAATGTTGAGCGCGTCAAGAATGAAGTGGTGCGGACATGGGTGAGGCAGCTCCGCGACCTAGCCTTCGACATCGAGGACTGTGTAGAGTTTGTCGTCCACCTCGACAAGGCCTCACACTGGGACTGGTTGCGGCGCTTGACCTCATCCCTCATGTGCATGTCAAGGCCACCGCTCCCCCTGGACAAGGCGGTTGCAGACATAAAGCGGCTCAAGACCAGGGTGGAGGTCATAAGCCAGAGGAACACCCGCTACAACCTCATTAGTGACTCTGGCTCCGGCTCTGGCTCTGGCTCTGATTCCAAGACTACTATTTTCTCTCTAGCAGTAGTGGCACCTGGCAACCCCGCCAGTGCAAGCGCAACATCAGCATTCAACATCCTAAGCAAGGTGTGGGATGATCTAGGGAAGAAGCGACATGGCATGAGCGACCTCAAAAGGTTGATCCAATGTGAAGGGAATGACCTTCAAGTGATTTCATTGTTGAGAAGAGGAGGAGGAGCTGCTACTGCTGCTCCTCATATTATCAGGGAGGCATACAATGACCTAGAGATCCGCCAAGAATTCAGCATCCGGGCTTGGGTAAAGTTGATACGTCCTTTTAACCCTGACGAGTTCCTCAAGAGCTTGATCACTCAGTTCTACGCCGCCTCCTCTCACCAATTTCGGGCAGTGGAAGACCACCGTCTCATCAAGACTGATGAGGTCATGCAGCAGGTGAGAGAGCATAGGTATCTTGTCATCTTGGAAAATGTATCCACACCGGCGGAGTGGGACGTCATCCGAGTGTATCTTCCGGGCACGAGCAATGGTAGTCGGATCATCGTGTTGACAGAACACTTGGGGCTTGCAATTTCCTGCACCGGGAAGCCATACCAAGTATCAGAGCTTAGACGGTTCTCTCAAGACCAACCACTTTGTGCTTTTTTCAGCAAGGTATGTACTTGAGCCCAAAGCAAAATTAACTGTTTCCATCGGAAAAACCTATTATGCATTACTTTCTCTTATTTGTTAGAAATATTAGAATTATATACCGATGTCATCAATTTCGTCTGTTCCCTACGTGGCCATAGCAATTTCATTTGAGATTTCTGTGTGCGTACCTAGCAAATTTATTTTGCATGATGACCGACCGGACGCGTCAACCTTATGTTTGCGCACCACAAAATTCAAATTATACTACCGTAATACTAATATTTAGCATACAAAAGATATATACTTTAGTTTTTGCTGTCAATATTTTTAGGTAATATTTCCAAATCACACACTTTTTGTACCTACAGTATTGCTTTGGCTCTTTCCCTCCAAATAAAATTCGGCCTCTCTTAACCCTCCAAACAAAGCTATGATATATGAAGATGGTCACTGGCGGAGCTATGTCTATTTCTGCAGGGGCCATGGCCCCCCTAGCCCATGAACTTTTTGTGAAGAAACTCTATGTCGGGTGGCACAAATTCAGAGAAATACAGTTTTTGACCCCTTCAGAAAATTATATTTCGTCATTTGCCCCCTCAGCTCTTCCTCGCAAGCTCCGCCACTGAAGATGGTTATGCTTCAAATATCATAGATTGGGTGATGAAGTGAGCCTAAATATTATGAGAAAAATCTGGGCCAATCTAATAGGTTGGAGAGGGAATTTAAATCAATCCATTTGAATATTGCGAGTTGTATCATGTGAAGTGCGAGTCCCGGTTTATCAGTAGTAGTAATTTTTGCGCACATGAAAAACCCAAACATGTGTGCGCAAATTAATTAGCTGCTGGTGTTGACTTCATGCAGGTTCCTGGGCGTCGCAGTGATATGAGTGAGCTTTGTTGGCAATTGAGACGTGGTGATGTCATATCAGTGTGGGGCTTTAGCAAAACAACGACCGAAGATGATAGAGAATCAATGACTCGCTCTGAGACCATATCAACTAGTCTGCTTGATAGCGTATACACCAGCATAACACGTAAGTCGAAGGGATTCATTGCTGATGGAGTAGAATTTGAAAAACACAGCTGGGTCGACGTACCTTATCCATTTGATATTAATGTCTTCTGCAAACACCTTCTTCTGAGTTTCTATTCTGACGATTTTGGAGCCGAGGATATCACAGCATTGGGAGACCGAGGTATAAATGAACAGTGCCGTAGGTTTCTATGTGAATACAGCTGCCTTGTTGTTATTAATTGCCTGAGATACCCGGCAGAATGGCAAGAGATAAAAACGATCTTATGTTTGGAGCCTACTAAGAGTTGTGTCCTTGTCGTTGTACATCCTACTGCAAGATATGCAAATCAACTGGCCAGATATTGTGTAGATCACGAGGAAGAGCGTGTGATCAACTTCCAAGATTTGGAATCCGACATGGTGCTCCATCACTTGATAAAGGTATGTACTGCAATCAATGCGTGTTCAGTTAATTAATTGTTACTCTAGTAAGCTAGATCGTGGTTCTTGTTAATACTCAAGAAACTTGCATGTGCGTATGCAGGGTTGCGAATACTATGGAATCGGAGTCAAGGAGGCTTGGGGTCGCCTTTTCTCCAATAGAATAGAAGAGGCATGTAACTGGACCAAAAAATTTGGACATGTGGTGCGTAAGGATCAAGCAAATGGGCTTGTTGATCTTTTAAAGGATCCTGGTGTGATATCCGTATGTGGGACTGCTGGAGCTGGAAAATTGCCTCTCGTCAGAAGAATTTTCTACCACCAACTTCTAATCACGTGCCAAGATGAGAACATAATGACTGAGAATTATCGTAAAGAGTTTTGTGACTTGGGATTTACATTGTTCAGCTGGGTCGATGTACCACATCCCTTTAGTCTTAAAGACTTTGGTTGGCGTTTGGTTTTGGGTTTTTCTTCAAATGACCTCAAAGAGAAGGAAACTATGGCAGTACTAATGATGGAAGGCCAACTTGACTCAATTCAAGACTTCTGTCGAGAATTCATGCATAAACAAAGATGTTTCGTTGTTATCAACGGTCTGCGTTCTATGCATGATTGGAACTTGATAAGTGATGCCTTCATATCGTCAGAGCATAGTAAATGTTGTACCGTTGTCATTACAAATGAAGCAAGTGTTGCCAGGCATTGTGCAGATAAAAACAGTCGAATCTTAAATATCAAAGGTGTTGAAGCTGAAACAAGACTGCGTCCCTTGATAAAGGTGAGTGTACTGTTGTTTATATTGGCACCCTCCTAGTTATTTCATTTTAACTACTACTCCCCCCGTCCCAAAATTCTTGTCTTAGATTTATCTAGATATGGATGTATCTAACACTAAAATACGAATAGATATATCCGTATATAGACAAATTTAAGACAATTATTTCGGGACGGAGGGAGTACTATACTTTATTAATGCGTACTGAACTCTTGACTTGCAGGATTGTGGATACTATGGCAATGAATGCGGGGAGACTTCTCGCTTTTTTTCCAACCGAAGGGAAGAGACACGTCACTGGGCCAACACATTTGAACCCCTTGTTGGCCGTCAGCGTATAGTGACTTATCAGCTTGCAGCCGACTGTTTAGAAAAAACTGATGTTGGTGTTGGAAAATCTGCTCTCGTCAGATGTGTCTACAGCAAGGCCATGCTCGACAGTGAAGGGAGATTTACATCCTTTGGTTGGGTCAATGTGCCACATCCATTCGATCTAATAGACTTCTGTTGGCACTTACTTGCGGACATTCATTCAGATGATCATCAGGCAAAAGAAACCGCAGTAGTTGCTATCATTGACGGGGCCCAAGATCCAATTCAAGAGTGCCGCAAGTTTCTACATACAGAATCCTTCGTTGTTATTGATGGTCTGCACTCTACACATGACTGGGACGTGATAAGAGAAGCCCTCTTACCTGAGACTACCAAAGGCTGCATTATTGTCATTTCGAATGAAATAAATGTGGCCACACACTGTGTGCCAGGAGAAGGTCGGGTCATCAACGTTAAAAACCTAGAACCCGATGCGGCGCTTCACCTATTGTCAAAGGTATGATTAATTTCATGCATCGTGTTTTTCTCCTCGGTATGTCAATGCACTATTCCTAAGATATCCGGGAGCAAGCTACATGGAGAATTGCTCGCCAGTTATTTTTAGACGAACTATAAGCTCACTTGCAATTTTTATTAGGTTCGGCCTCGTCTGAGGAATTTTTTACTTGTCACTAGAGCATGAGATGACGTTGGGATTGGCCGCATCCCTTTAGCGCCACTGCGAGTAGGTCCTCCTACCAATAAGTAGACACGATTTTCCGATGGTGAGGGCACGCTGGGACAGGATCCATCCCAGCCAATGCACTCAAAACCGGCGTAAAAAAATTGATCCTGTTGTCCATTCTGCACCACACCCTTAGTTAGTACGCCCTCCCTTCCAAAATGGAATGCTTCCTCTATTTTCGTGTTTCAATTTTGACCATAAATTTAACCAACAAGACCGACTGCGGCGGGAGTTAAAATTATACCAATGAATTTATATTCAAAAAAAGTTTTCAATTATATAATTTTTTTCTCCCGCCGCAGTCGGCCTCGTTGATTAAATTTATGATCAAAGTTAGACCTCGGAAAGCGCGGGCGCACTATATTTTGAAATGGAGGGAGTATGGGAAGATACTCGTCTCCAAGTCGTGGTTGCCAAGGTCAACTCACTCTGTCTTGGATAGACAAGGCTCTGATGCGAATTGTTGGAACAGCCCAGGAGGAGGAAGGAGACTCACGCACACAAGCTCAAGGAAGATGGAAGATACACACACTTTGGCACACTCAAATAGTGCCTTTTCTCTTGTATTCTCTTCTCAATCACGGCTAAAACGCAGCCACTAACCCATTACTAACTACCATGCAGGCACACACAACGGTCCAGCACACACATCGGCTTAGATCCGATTACTACTCCACTCAGCTAGCTACCCACGTACATGTTTCAGTCACTCGCAAGTCTATGTAGATACAAACTAGGAGTTTACTTTGCGCATGCCACAACTACCATGCCCATTTCTTTCTCCATATCTATCTGCTACGCGACTTGGCCGCTTGGACTCCGCCGAACATAATGCATGCAGCTAACTAATACTACAACCTAATTAGCTTTGCCTTGTGCACGTGAAGGCAACTCTACGTGCACCACCGCAGCTTTGACTACATGCAGTAGTGCAGTACTCATGGAACAAAAATTATCTAATCCTATGAACTTAATACTAACAACAAGATGAGTTCCAACAATCACCTCCCTAATCTTGTTATGCTTCTAGAAGCCCATTGGCATGCCCACTATCTCAACTAACCCACGCAATTAAATGCACTAACCACCTACTGCATGCATGTCCACATCCAGTGTGTGGGCACTATATCGTCAACGGCGACGCCATTGACCATGCAGCTAACTAACTAATGCGATGAAATAAACATGATGATACATGAATCATGATTGAAGCTAACAGTCTCACAATCTCACCTTCTTTTAACACCTTCTAAGATTAGTTATTATTGATTATGTGTGTTCGAGTGACTGAATCTAGACCTAGAAAAGTAATTTTCAGAGACAAATGATGCCAAATGAGCTACGTACATAGCTATTGGTGGCGTTTGTAATTCCACATATTCATACTTCGATGACTGTCTCAGCCACATCCGTGAATTTGGAATTGTACTGTTTGCTAATTAATTAGCACTACAACAGTTGTGTCATCGACTCCAAATAAAGCATAAAGAGAATACAAACACAATAAGCACACTCGGCCTCTACGAAGATAGGATGCACACAGCCAACTTGAAGACATGCGCGCGCGCACGCACACACACAAAACGCTGGCAAATTGCAAGGTCATATAAGACCAAAAGTATACCTATGTGAGGTAAAAGAAAAACCCCGAGAAGATCGAAGTTGCGGTCAACAAACTACATCAATGACCATACACCAAACATGTCATGACACCACAAGGACAACGATGTTCTTCAATGACAAAACCTTCATGAAGAGAGCAACGCTAGAAAACCAACCGCCACCGCTGCACAACCATACCCTGTCCGTCAAGTCGTTGTCTATAGATTGCAAAACACCGTCGAAAGCAACCACCGAATCTAGAGAGATGAACACTCACGAAGATATTGTAGTGGCCACTACAAAACGGTGTGGTCACCGTTGCTATCACAGCCGCCGGAGATGGAGAAGCCAAATCCTGAAAAACATAGCTTTCAAATGGCCATGCCGATCTTGCTTCATAACTGCGTCTCTTCAAACGGTCGATATTGTTGCCATTGCACTCGCGAGCCGCTGCCAATAGGAGCAGCCCGTCACTAGCAGGCATAGTAGCTGACCAGTGTTGTTAGGTAGCTTTGCTGCCGTGCGGTCGAGCAGCCGATCAGGAACGGAAGTAGTGGAGAAGCCAGCATATCAAAGGGTTCATCTCATCTTCCTGTACGAGTCTAGGCGCGGCCGGAACACATCTTCTAGAGCACGCACAGGGGCATGGAGCTATGGAGACGTCCGAAGATCCGATTGCTTTGCCAACAGCCCCCATGGGGTGTTTCCAATCACCATCAGGTCACCAGAATAAGGAGGGAGAAAGGCCCCGCCGCCACCACCACCACCGCACAGGCTTCACCTGGGCATGGACTCTAGCGACTGCAAGGGGAAGGAGCAGACGGCAGGGGCAGGAAGTGATGAAGATCGAGTTGCCTCCTGTGTCTACTATATTAGCCAGGCGGGGCTTGCAGTTATCACCAACACATTATATGGTAGTTACCTAGCTAGACTATAGCTTTCACCATGCAAACAATACATTTATCCACACCAAACCACCATAGCACAGATACAATTACCTGGCTCTTTGTGCTATAGATACGATAGCCATCACATCACCTCCATAATTACCATGACATTAGGCAACCCCTATCCCATGCCAAAAATGAGCCCGACTACTCCACAATGCCCACCACCGTCGCCATAGGACCACCACCATAGGAGGCCTTCCAAACATGATAGTCCCGACTCTCGAGGCCCGTCCTGACCACATCAGGGTCGGGCACGCGTAAGATCAGCACCACCAAGCAACTGCACATGGATTGCATAGCCTACACATTATACTGGTTGGATCTGACGACCCCGGGGATGGGCCACGCCACGAGATATCGCTAGTCGCGGGTAACACCAGGTCAGGTTCCCTTTTTGAAATTGGGGGAGAATCTCACTCCTGGTCTCTACAACAACTAGGGTTTGCACAACCATTTTTAGTATGAGTACAACGATATTTGTGTCGATATGTAGTCCCAGAACGCAAAGCCTGGTCCTCAAGGATTTTTCTCAAACACGTGCACCAATTTTTTATCTTCATGGGTTATACCACCATGCAACAAGCTTGGTACTTAAGGAAATAAAGTGTGAAAAAAACCATCAAGCCTGGTCAAGGACTTTTTTCCTGTGATTACCAAGATTTTTATCTTGATTTGTGATCCCACCAATCTCAGTCCTCAAGGAAATAAAATGGGGTAAAAATACCATCATGCCTCCTTCTCAAGGACTTTTTAAATTTGAGTAGCAAGACTTTTATCTTGATGGGCGACCCCACAAAGCACCAAACACTACTAGGAAAAGGGCTACTAATGGCGCACCAGTTTTGCCTACTAATGGCGCATCACTGGTGCGCCATTAGTATCACGCCACTAGAATTTTTTTCTAATGGCGCATCACTGGTGCGCCATTAGTATCTGGTATACTAATGGCGCACCAGGTAGTGCGCCATTAGTTTTGCCCACGGTGACTAATGGCGCACCACACTGTAATGCGCCATTAGTAACAATTTTTTTAATTTTTTTTCTTAATCTCAGGTCACTATTTCACCTATGAGATATCCAACACATATATATACAACAAGCATCCATATAACAATCATAGCCAACACACAAGTTTCATCATATATACATACATAGCCAACACACAAGTTTCATCATATATACATACATAGCCAACACACAAGTTCCATCGTTACATATTACAAAAGTTTCACATTGTTCATCCAACACCATTATCCATCAATTCACAAAAGTTTCACATTGATACAAAATAAAAACACAAATGGAAAAGAAGCACTCCATCCATGCAAGCTTCCGTGAATTAAATCAAATCTGCAAAATGATAAACAAGAAGTTAGAAGAAGAAAAAGAAGAAGACTAGAAGAATACTAGAAGAAGAAGAACACTACAAGAAGAATAAGAAGAATTTTGGAAAAGAAATAAGAAGAAGACTATAAGCTTATTATGTAAACTTGATCATTTTGTGCTAACATAAGTTATTTTGGAGCTAACCTATAGGAAACTAAGCATATAAGCTCTAAGTTAGTATATTAGAGCCAACTTAGGTAAAATGAAGCTAACCTATGTCATTTTGGAAAAGAAGAAGAAGAAGAAAAAGATTATAAGCTTATTATGTAAACTTGATCATTTTGTGCTAACATAAGTTATTTTGGAGCTAACCTATAGGAAACTAAGCATATAAGCTCTAAGTTAGCATATTAGAGCCAACTTAGGTAAAATGAAGCTAACCTATAGAAAACTAAGCATATTAGAGATAACATAGGTAACTAAGTATATATATATATATCATTTTGGAGATCTGACATACCTGACAAAGTTCAGTTCTTACGCATTGTTCTTCTCCTTCTCCTTCCTCAGTCTGATGCGCCAAGAGCGGCGAGGCGGTGGAGGCGGTGGAGGCAGTGGGATGTAGTCTTCTACCTCAATTGGCGTGGTCATGTCGCCCAGCTGTGGGATCGCCGGCGCCACCACCGGTGCGTGGTCATTGTCAGGCACCACCACCATCGCGAGGCCACCTTCAGGCACGACCATCACTAGGTTATCCTCAGCCACCTCCATCTCTTGCCCATGGTCAGCCACCACCATCTCTTGCCCTTGGTCAGCCACCACCAGCGCTAGGTCATCCTCAGCCTGATGCCCATCGTCATCCTGCAGCTCCTCATCCCCACTCTGCTCCTCTTCTCCCGCACTCCAGTCTGGATCATCCTTCTTGTTGTCTATGCTGCTGCCAGAATCGCTGCTGCTTTCGCTACAGCCAGAATCGCTGCTGCTTTCGCTACAGCCATGGTCGCTGCTGCTTTCGCTACAGCCATGGTCGCTGCTGCTTTGGCTGTAGCCATTGTCGCTGCTGCTGCTCCCATTACCTGTCCAAATGCAACAATGACCATTAACAATCGATGTGAGACAAAGCCAAATGTAGAGGAATAAGAAGAGGCAGAACGTACCGGCATCATAATCTTCAGCGTAGCGCATGCGACACATAGTCGCGTTGAACACCTTCACGATGAGCATGGTGGCGTCGTCGTCGTACGTGAAGAGAAGGAAGTACCCCAGCCGCAGGTCGTAGGCACGGTAGAACTTCTCCCACCCACGAGACGAGTACATGTGGCCCTCCTTGATCACCAACTCCACATCCCACAGCCTGCGAAACGCGCTGCCGGCCTGTCGCACCTTCACATTATTTGGCGGATCTTCACCCATCAGCATGTTCTTAAAACTGTCAGGAAGCCTCTGCAGTTTGGGACAATGAGTGATGTAGGCAAACAACAGATATCATAATGAGATGGGTGAAGCTAGGGGAGATCTCTCATTCTATATACCTGCGTCATGGATGATACTGAAGTCCCAAGTATGATAGTGAAGAACTCGGAAGCATCCAACTCGTACTGCGGTGTCGCAGAGCGGCGGTGGCTGCTTCCCGCCATCTCTGATAATTAAGCAGCAGAAGAGACCAATTAGTACCCTTACAACAGATCATAAAACATGCATGATAACAGGCATTAGTCGCAAGTACCCCATATGTCCTAACTTTAGCAAAGTAATGCTAAAATTCACGGAAAATTTCAGCATTACCTTTGCTGAAAATAGGACATATGGAGTACCCGAATTTGCCGGAACGGAAGTTAATCGACATTCCGGCAAACTCAAGGGCCTCTCGGGGTACCTACAACATCATCACAAGTACAGCAGCAGCAGCAGTGAATACAGGCATAACAACAGCAAAACTATATATTTTTATGCAGTAAACAAACGAACACTAAGAGTAGAATGTTCTTGCAACAAACATTATTGTGTGACATCGAGAGGCATCACTCTGCTTAAAGGGAAGGATGACTTAAGTGGCAGATGTATATGATTGCACCACTTGACCTGCACTTCTCTATATTATATGATGTACTGAAGAACTTGAGCAAAAAAAGATAAATAGGAACATATTTCTCACCTTGGAGGTGTTGCTGCTGCTGCACTGTCTGAACTTCACTTCCTTTACCTCCTCGGAAACCTGAAATATGCAGATGTTAGAAAGGTTAATGAACCAACAGATGCCCTAATTGAAGTAATAACAACATGACAGCAAACAACCAACAAACATGATGGGCTTAAGATTAATGAACCAACATCGAAAAAAAGCTAGGCCAAATATTCATGTCACTTCCATTAGGGCATCATCTTCCTACAACTACTCATCTTCAGTAGCACATGATACTACTACTGTATCTAATACAACAACATGACACTTGTTACTGTATCTAATGTTCCTACAACTACAACTACAACAACAACATAAAACTACTATGCATCATCTTCCTACTATAATTGCTACTCATCTTTAGAACCAAACACCAGCAAAAACAGAACCAAACTACTATAATTTCTACTTAATTTCACTATAATTTATAGTTCCCAAGCTATGCATGCAAATCAAAATACTAACATATCCAAACCTGATGAGCATCTAATAATGCTTATCTTAGTAACAGCAGTACCAGCGAAGCGATGCAAAAGCTTGTATGATCCCACAGGCAATACACGATTGAGCAAACTACATAAACTAGAAGGAAGCACAGTTGGAGACTGAAAGTCAGATTGTGTCCTCAAATTAACAACCCATTAACTTTCTAGAGACGCACATTGGTCATTGCTAGCCTTTGACTGGCCCATTGACATGATTCACAACAAATATGAGGGAAATATATCGTATGTATATGTATATCAATCTATCTAGTGCATGGATGCATGACCGATCCATTGACGTGATTCACAACAAATACGACCATTGACTGGCCCATTGACATGATTCACAAAAAATACGTTGGGCCTCCCAGTGACTTTGGCTCAAATAAATACGTTTGAAAAACAGAAGAGAAACACTGTTGGCCTACTACTTGTCCTTGCAATTATGTTCTCCTACAATGTCTTGGAGGGCGTTGCACACCAGAGGCAAGTTCTATTCTCTCGCAAAGTGATTAATGCAGAGCAGAAGGCATCCTTTAGTGGGATGAGTTCATCCCTTGGCGGGCATGTTTCTGGTGCGACCAATGCAGGATGTGTGAGAAATAGTGCTGAAATAGCAAATGTTGAAACTACCACTACCATAGAGTCCCACCGTGATGTCTCCGTGGGAGATTTTCGTGGTATTAATCACAAACCACCAACTTATAACATGCCATAATGATGAAACTAAGACAAAAGGACCATGGGCACCAACTCGATATCCGTGGATGAACTAATTATCAAGTTGGCGATTTCTGAATTAAAGATGTAGTTCTTCATTACATGCGTGTGTAGTGTAACTGCTTGTAAGACCTGGATGGTGTGCTGGAGTGTTATGCTATTTACTGATGTACTACTATTAATATTGTACAAGGTAGTATTATACAACACTGCAGAATAAAATGCCTGTGGTCCATGGTATTTATATGTTCCATGCTATTCTTTGTTGTTCTACAAATAGACAAACTTAGACTATAAAGAGGTAGCAAGGAAAATGATTTTAGCCCAGATGCAAACAATACTAAAACAGAAAAGTCCCATCTTAGACTATATGTTTCAGTGAACCACTCTGATAATCGACATCAGGTACGGTTGAGCTAAATATGGCGTCTTTATACCATGACACAGTTTTACACAGTATATCTTCACCATATAAGAAAATATCATCATCGTCTTAGCTTCACAACACAGTTTTACCTGGCTGTTTACTGCTGCTGCTGCGCTGCAGGGGCGGAGGAAGGGACGCCGCCGGTGGAGAGGGCGAGGCCGAGGACGGCGTGGGGCTTGAGGGCCTGCGGCCTGGTGAGGCCGACGAGGTGGTCGTCCCCGACGCCGGCGGAGCTAGGGTTCGGGGAGACGGCGGGCGGCGCTGAGGGGACGGGGCGGTGCAGAGGGGGTAGGGGGGAGGTCGCGGGAGAAGAAAGGAGGAGGCGGACGGGGGCGCAGCTTCGGGGCTGGAGGGGCCTGTACCGGAGGCGGGGCAGCGGAGGGTTCGGCCGGCTGGGCGCGCCCGCGGCGGCGGGCCGGCAGCGGGGCGTGGGGGCGTGGGGGCGCGGGGGCGGGGGTCGGGGCGGCGGCGCCAGGGGACGGAGGGGGCGTGGGGGCGCGGGGGCGCGGCGGCGGCGTACGGTTGGGGCGGGGGGCGTACTGAGTGGGGAGGAAGGGAGGGAGGGAATAAGTTTGTTCGCCAAAAAGTAAAAAAAAAATTACTGGCGCACTCTGTCTCCAGTGCGCCATTAGTAGTTCTAACTACTAATGGCGCACTTTGCCCGGATGCGCCATTAGAATGTTTGAAAAAATGAAATAAAATTGTTTTACTAGTGGCGCACCTTCTGCCTGGTGCGCCATTAGTGTATTCCACACTAATGGCGTATCTCCACCAGGTGCGCCATTAGTATATAGTAGTGGCGCACCACTTCTCTGGTGCGCCATTAGTGTCAATCCTATCTTTAGCCCTTTTCCTAGTAGTGAAAGTTAGTCCTCAAGTTAATAAAATGGGGAAAAGGCCATGCACCTCAAGTTAAAGACCCATGATGTCCGTTTACTATTAGGCTCGGACTAGATTGGAGTAGCGACATATGTTGCTAAGATGGTTGCTTCAGACTAGCCGGTGTACTATGTTGTAAGGTCTTTGTGAATAATTAATAAAATGGCTGCATGCATCTCCTAGATGCAGAGGCCGGGGGTCATCCTCCTTTTAAAAAAACATCATGGTTCAATTATAGGTATTGAACCTGGGTGGTAAGGCTTGCAACCACATGCCTAACCGCTGAGCTAAGGCTCCTTTTGAAATTGTAGGTGATCTAAGCCTCAATCATGTATAGTTGATATCAGCAACATAACCACATAATTAGGTTTCCATTGACGCTTCTGATCATGCAATTCTTATTGATGACCCACCAATTCATTCCCAACAGGAGCCCTACTTATGAGAGTACTATTGTTCCTATTCACCATCACTGTGTAGTGGTCCATATCAGCATGAATGGATCATTTGGTTTCCCATATGGTTACTCAAATTTTGAAGGATCACATTACTATATTTTCGGAGCAACCCCTGCATCATCTAATGCAGGATTACCACCACCTCAAGGGATGTTCGTTCCTCTCACTAAGATTGTCTAAGTGGGGAAAACAACATGATCTGACGCACTATTGATGCGGTTATTTACTAATTTAGAGAACTTCTTGAAACATAAAATATGAAGACAAATAGGACAATATTGTTGTGTAATCGGTTAGCATCATGTTCCTCTGGAAGATGTGTTATTCTCAAAAATCTAAGCGATGCAATTGACGTTTAACAGAATGAAATTCATAAAATGAAGACATCAAATTAATCCGCGTGACATACCAAAAGGTATCTAAAATGGCCAAATTACGTCTTTTGAGAATACTCTACACTTTAATTCTCATTTGAGACTCAAACATAGAATTTGATTTTGCTAACTTCATTTGGCAATCTAAAAGTAACTTTACGTATACTGCATATGTACTTAAGTTGATATTGTCTCCAAATAAATTTGTGTATATGCTGTTGAATTTAATTGACTTCTGCATTTTAGGTAGCTTGGGGCGGCAATGAACTGAGTCCTAGGGAGATTCAGGTTTCCAATATTGCCATGTCTAAGTGTGGCAGACTTCCTAAAGTGATACTTGCTATAGGAGAAGAGTGTCGCACATGCCGAAAGAATGTAGATTTTCTGGAATACATCAATGATGACTTCATGGGAATTTTGGAGACCAGGCCAGAATTCTCTGGTTTAAAGAGTATATTTAGTTGGATGCAGTCCTACTTTGATGCGTGCTCAGATGCACTGAAGCCATGTATCTTTTATCTCTCAGTCTTCCATGCGGACTACAATATCAGACGTAGGCGATTGTTGAGGCGGTGGATAGCTGAGGGCGGAAAGTTTCAGCCTAGGCCGAGCTCCACATGACCCACTATCCATACCATCGGCTCACGTCGTGATATGTGCTACACAAGCTGTCCTTCTGACATGGGCAGAGTAATTAGCAGGAGCTGTCTGTGCAAGCTGTGGGGAAGCTGCAGGCCACTGTTCTGTTTTTTAATCGCTGGCAAACTGTAACGCATGGGCCAAACCACTGTACACATTTTCTCACCGCCTGCACACCTCTGACCAATCTAGAGAAGAGTGTGCAGAGAGTGCTCCTTTTTTCCTAGAGAGAGATGTTGTCAGATATGAGATTCAAAGGGAGCGAGGTATTGTTTGTGAGAGAGAATAGGAAGAGAGAGAGAGGAGCTACGTGACTGTGTGAGAGAGGAAAAAAGAAGAGAGAGGACGTGAGGAGAGTGGAAAGCTGCATGCATGTGGGACATAGTAGGGTGAAGGAAGAGAGATGCGCATGCATGCAGTAGACCAACCTATCATAAAAATTATACTACAGTACTCACCTAGGAGATAGGCCCTTTTTTTACACAGCGCAGCGTCTGGCCTGGGTGAGGGCGTCGCACTGTTCCTGCGCTGTTAACTACTGACAAGGCCTGTTTACATGGCACATATCTCTATGCAAAGTATTGTAGAATGAACGGAAGGGATAGTAGGTCCTGTGTAGCTCGAGCTACAAAAAACTGCTCTCGAGCTGAGGGTTACTCCAGAGAGAAGTTTGGTACTAGCATGGAGGGTAACAGAAAATTTAGTTTGCGCTCAGGGGGTTACTCTAGTGATAAATATCTTATCAACCGTCAGGGCTACTCCAGGGAAAATTTTGGTATAAGTGCAGAGGGTTACTACAAGGATAGGTTTGGCATTAGTGCAGATGAGGATGGGGAAATGTTGTTCTCTGAACTGATCAAGTTGAGCATAATCCAGTATCCACCAAACACGAATGCATCAAATAGCAAGGTGAAAGACATGTTCCAAGTTAACGGTTTCTTCCATGGATATATCATGTCACGGAGAATGGATCATAACCTTGTGTTTGCACTGGAGGGCCGTTGCAGCCCCAGCTTGCAATGTGCTGGACAACACCTCACCATTAGCACCACTTGGGACAGAGACGAGAGTGTATTCAAGAGCATGGACCTATCACGACTACGTTCTTTCACAGTATTTGGGAAGTGGAGGTCATTCTTCGTCTCTAAGGGTATCAATATGGCACTTCTTAGGGTGCTGGATCTGGAGGATACATCAAGTGTATCAGATGGTGACCTCGAGAAGATAGTGAAGCTACTGCCTTGTCTCAAGTTTCTATCCTTGCGGGGATGCGAAGATATCACTTGTCTGCCAGATTCAGTGGGTGGACTGAGGCAGTTGCAAACTCTGAATGTCAGACACACATGTATAGTAGAGTTACCAGCCTCCATCAGCAAGCTACAAAATCTACAATATATTCGTGCAGGCACCACTTATGAATCATTGGGTCAAGGCCATGATGTGCAACAGGAAGCATCAGAGCATGATGGTACAAGCACCAGCCAAACATCAGTAGTGGTTGCAGCAGCAGCAGCAACAACAACAACAACTACTACTACTACTACAACAACAACATCAGTGGACCCTCATGGCGCGAACATAAGTCAACCATCAGAAACACCACAAACTGACATTGATGATGAAGATGGGACATTAACTAAATCAGTAGCGGCAGGCCATGCTAGCACAAGCATGATCCGCAGAGCAGTGGCGGTAGCAGCAACAAGCAAGTCGAGCACAAGTCAACTATCAGAAACATTGCCACCAGCTGACATTGACAATGAATACGGGGGATTAACTAAAGCAGCAGAAGCAGACAATGATGGCACAAGGACAGTCCAAACAGCAGGAGCAGTAGCAGTAGCAGCAACAGCAACAACAACACCGGTAGACCGTCATGGCGTGAGCACAAGTCAACCATCAGAAACACCAGCACCAGCTGCTATTGACGGTGATGATGGGGCATCACCTATACTAGCGCTACTGAGAAGGAGGGCACACGATCTGGATAACTGGTTTTCCAATAAGAAGAAGTTGCGCAGACGCCAACGACTTAATGATAATGGTGGTGGTGTTAAGGTTCAGGCTCACGGGATTGGGAATATGGCGGCCTTGCGTACACTCGGTGTCGTGAATGTGAGTGGTGCAGGTGGGAAGGCCATCCTCAAGGAGGTAAATAAGCTTACCCAGTTGCGCAAGCTCGGCGTGTCTGGTATCAACCGCAAAAACTGGCACGACTTGTACTCTGCCATTTCAGGACATGGTCATCTCGAGTCATTGTCAGTATATTTTGACAAGGGGGAACCTGCAACAAGTTTTTTTTCTCGTTCGAGTGACATGTTCTCCGGCCTACCCAAGAGTCTGAAGAGCCTTAAGCTGTATTCGACGGGTGGGGAAGTACAAGTACCGCCGGTCTTGGTGAAGCATCTTTACTGTCTCAGAAAGTCTCGTTTTGACCTCATAGTGTCGACGCAAGAAGATATATACAGCATTACGGAATTTCCTCATCGACGTGCATTTCGTAATATTTATGTCAAGCCGGTTCAAGATGGCCAGCTCCATTATGGTCAGCGGGATGAGACGTTGTATTGTGATGGTTTCACTGACGCCCCAATCCTCAAGATTGACTGTGGCAGCTACAAGCTGGCGATATGTTTTGGATATTGGATACCAGAATACATTGAGGTGCTGGTGGTTGACTGCTCTACTGCTGAGGCTTCTTTGGAGGTGTCTGGATTAAAGGAATTATCTAGACTCAAGGAGGTGTGGCTCAAGGGTTCCTACAGCGAGGCAATCAAGCAACATTTGCAGCAGAAACTTGATGAGCTACACAGCTCACGCTTGGAGGAGGCAGTTAAGTACGGCAGGGAGTCCAGGTACACAAGAGCTGTCCTGAGGCTGGAGGACCAAGCACATCCGTCCTGATTCATTTCCATTTCTTCTTCTCTTTATTCTCTAGTTATGTGCATCCAATGTAATAGGCACCCAACAATCTTCCAGATCACAAGGCCTTGGTTATATCGTGCCAATTGAACATTGAAATACGTCCTGCTTCCTTTTGCCATGGGTTCTTCTTTTTCTTCTTTGAAGCCTGATTACGTCCGAACAAATGTCTGACATAACGATACACGAGCATATAACATGAGTGAATGTGTCCACAACTCCACATTCCTTGCAGCAATTAGACTATAGACTCGAGATAATGTCGCAGGAGAACATCCGTGCCTTGTAGCAGAACAGCTGGTTCTATAGCCTTATAGGCATTCTGCATTTAACCACACCACACTACCCTCAAGAACTAGAGGAACAAGCTGGAACGGCGTGACTGATACAAGGCGAAACCGAGCAAGAGCTCATATACTAACCAGGACCGACACACTATCTTGTAATTTTAATTTGATTCTCTATTTACCAGGTTGTATAGTGACATGTATATATGTATGTGCAGCTAGCTACTTTAATCATAAGTATAGAAAACTTAAACAAGTTTTTCTCACAAATACTGGGCCATATAATAGCAAAACATAATTCAGAAGTTGGTTGAACCAATGTTGAACATATGTATGTGCATGCCCATAATTCAAAAGTAAGGCTAAACAAATGTTTGGCAGCGCAATGCAAAAGATATATATGGTGGAATGATAGACACTCATGGATCAGCTGATAATTCTTGTTTTATGAAGGCAATAATATTGCTGTCCTGATTAAGGTTAGTACATGTTAATTGTTGGAATTAACCACGAAGTCCAGTCCGGCTCGGGATTGGAACCATCACCGAGTAGGTTTTGGTATTAGCTAGCCTAAGTGCTATTTATATACTACTTTGTAACCAGCCCCTGTAATTGTAACGACTCAGATCAGGTAATAAAGATCAGCAGGACCGATACGGCCCCATAGCCATCAAGTCGCGTCTTTGTATTGTTCTTTTTAAGAAAAAAGGGCTTTCCCCCGCTTTATATATTATACAGCACCATCCGATAAACGAGCTTGTTGGGACCGCAGCACAAACAAGCCCAAAAGAGAAAAGAAGAGAGAAAAAAAGAGAAATAAATGCCGACGACGGCTGATCGACAAAACAAAGATGGCCAGAAACAGCTGCACCATCCGGAGAAGTACGACCGTGCTCCTAGCATTCCGAGGCGTCGCATACCGGGCAGCACCTTCAAGAAGGAATGCGATGACGACGTCACTGCTGCCCGAACAAGTCCAAGGGTTTCCCCCGGTACGCAGAGGGCAGTGGGGGAGGGGTATATCCGACGCCCTTCAGGAAGGTATTGCGGCGCCCGCAGGCGTCACCGCGTCGATGACGGACAAGCCACCAGAGATTTCTCCCACCCAAACGACCACCACCACCCCGGACGATCTGAAGTGCACCACTGGAACTGCCGTCCACCAACATGTGCCACCACGGTCACCGAACCATCATTGCCGTCTCTCTGAGCCACCGACACGAGACTTGGTGGAGGGACGAAGGGCCAACGGGCTCGGGGGCATCCGCCACTCAGTCGAAGGGTGGGGACTACCACCACTGCTGCCGCAGAGCCGACCGGACAGGACGACATGAGCTTACCGGGCCCGCACAGGCCCGGCCGGACCTCGAAGGATCCGGACAACCCGTGCCGCCATGCTGCAACACATCGGTTGACGAGGCTGCCACCGCCCGTAACCCCCGACGCCGCGCCATCTCCACTAGGGAGCTGCGCCGCCGGGCGCCTAAGCACCAGGCCGCCCCAACCCAGATGAGGCCCAGAGGGGCCCAGATCTAGGCGGAGCATAAGCCGGTGGCCAGCCGCACCACCACGCGCCCCACGGCCAATGGCCGCGCTGCCGCATCAGGAACGCCCGCGACCCGCGGAACACCGCCAAGTCGCACCATCGAAAGCCGAGGAGCACCGCGGCCGCCCAACGACGCATGCAAGTTTGTTAAGCTAGCTAGTTAGCATGTGCCTTGTGTGTCCTGGCTGTGCTACGTACGTGTAGTCTACGTATGGCCGGAAAGAACTCGGTGGATTCGGCGACTACGTGTGTGCTCTTGACGGAAAGTAATCGTCTACGAGCGACGTACGTTGGGCCTGTGCCAACAATTGGTATTCATAGCTTGGTTTGTTGGTCGTGATCTTCGGAAAGCACTCGAAGGATCATGTCGAACACAGGCAAGGAGATCGTGACGGCAGCAGCGAGAGCGCCGATGCCGATGGTGGGGGTGTCGCAATTCCCCCGTCTGAATCTAGAGGACTACGCACTGTGGGCGATGAACATGGAGGTCGCGATGGAGGGAGCTGAGTACTGGGAAGCCGTCGACCCTGGCGGCACCGAGTACGCGAAGGGCGCGGCGAAGTACCGGAAGGATCGTCAAGCGTTAAGGGCGATCTACTCCGCCATGCCGAAGGATGTGCCGCAACACCAAGTCGGAAAGAACTCGGCGAAGGAGGCATGGGAGACCATCATGATCCTGCACCAGGGTCGTGACCGTGTCCAGGAAGCACATCTCCAGTCCTTGATGAGAAGCTACGAGTGCCTGAAGATGGATGAAAGTGAGACGGTCGATTAGTTTGCCTCCCATCTCAAGACCCTCGTCAACGGCATACACAACTATGGTTCAACCCTAGAAGAAGTTGCGATCCTCCGACGATTTTTGCGCGCCGCGCCCGCATGCTACATCCAGATCATCACGTCGATTGAGAAATGTCTCGACCTGAAAACTCTTACGGTTGAGGATCTCGTCGGAAGGTTCAAGGCCCACGACGAGAGAATTCGTCTTAGTTTCGGCGACGCGGAGGCGGGTGAGCACCCGATGCTGACAAAGGTGCAACGGATTGCCCTGTCA
Organism: Triticum aestivum; assembly: GCF_018294505.1. NCBI lineage: Eukaryota > Viridiplantae > Streptophyta > Magnoliopsida > Poales > Poaceae > Triticum > Triticum aestivum. The sequence goes on along the minus strand of NC_057813.1, from coordinate 761,847,042 downwards.
AAAGAAAAGCAGGGTGGATCTACGAGCAGCGCCAAGAAGAAGGGGAAAGGGAAGCAGCGCTCGGCGAGAAAGAACTTCACCGACTAAGACGACGAGGATGCGCCCGCACCACCGAGGAGGAAGTTTGACATCAGAAAAGTGAGGTGTCATAAGTGTGGCCTCCTCGGTCACTTCAAGGCTAAGTGCGAGGAAGCATCAAGCAAAGGACGCTCATGGTCGAGGAAGGAGACGATGGGATATGATGTTGATGTGCGAGCTAGTGGACGAAGATGATCCAGATGATCACGATCAGCTGGACACGGGTCCGGTGAGTGCATACGCCTCAGTCTACCCAGGAGAAGTTGTGGCGCCAGAAGACCATGACCCAGGGTGTGACAGTGTGGTTACGTCAGCAAACCTAGGCGAAGTTGTGGCGTCAGAAGTCCATATCTATCTGCTACGCGACTTGGCCGCTTGGACTCCGCCGAACATAATGCATGCAGCTAACTAATACTACAACCTAATTAGCTTTGCCTTGTGCACGTGAAGGCAACTCTACGTGCACCACCGCAGCTTTGACTACATGCAGTAGTGCAGTACTCATGGAACAAAAATTATCTAATCCTATGAACTTAATACTAACAACAAGATGAGTTCCAACAATCACCTCCCTAATCTTGTTATGCTTCTAGAAGCCCATTGGCATGCCCACTATCTCAACTAACCCACGCAATTAAATGCACTAACCACCTACTGCATGCATGTCCACATCCAGTGTGTGGGCACTATATCGTCAACGGCGACGCCATTGACCATGCAGCTAACTAACTAATGCGATGAAATAAACATGATGATACATGAATCATGATTGAAGCTAACAGTCTCACAATCTCACCTTCTTTTAACACCTTCTAAGATTAGTTATTATTGATTATGTGTGTTCGAGTGACTGAATCTAGACCTAGAAAAGTAATTTTCAGAGACAAATGATGCCAAATGAGCTACGTACATAGCTATTGGTGGCGTTTGTAATTCCACATATTCATACTTCGATGACTGTCTCAGCCACATCCGTGAATTTGGAATTGTACTGTTTGCTAATTAATTAGCACTACAACAGTTGTGTCATCGACTCCAAATAAAGCATAAAGAGAATACAAACACAATAAGCACACTCGGCCTCTACGAAGATAGGATGCACACAGCCAACTTGAAGACATGCGCGCGCGCACGCACACACACAAAACGCTGGCAAATTGCAAGGTCATATAAGACCAAAAGTATACCTATGTGAGGTAAAAGAAAAACCCCGAGAAGATCGAAGTTGCGGTCAACAAACTACATCAATGACCATACACCAAACATGTCATGACACCACAAGGACAACGATGTTCTTCAATGACAAAACCTTCATGAAGAGAGCAACGCTAGAAAACCAACCGCCACCGCTGCACAACCATACCCTGTCCGTCAAGTCGTTGTCTATAGATTGCAAAACACCGTCGAAAGCAACCACCGAATCTAGAGAGATGAACACTCACGAAGATATTGTAGTGGCCACTACAAAACGGTGTGGTCACCGTTGCTATCACAGCCGCCGGAGATGGAGAAGCCAAATCCTGAAAAACATAGCTTTCAAATGGCCATGCCGATCTTGCTTCATAACTGCGTCTCTTCAAACGGTCGATATTGTTGCCATTGCACTCGCGAGCCGCTGCCAATAGGAGCAGCCCGTCACTAGCAGGCATAGTAGCTGACCAGTGTTGTTAGGTAGCTTTGCTGCCGTGCGGTCGAGCAGCCGATCAGGAACGGAAGTAGTGGAGAAGCCAGCATATCAAAGGGTTCATCTCATCTTCCTGTACGAGTCTAGGCGCGGCCGGAACACATCTTCTAGAGCACGCACAGGGGCATGGAGCTATGGAGACGTCCGAAGATCCGATTGCTTTGCCAACAGCCCCCATGGGGTGTTTCCAATCACCATCAGGTCACCAGAATAAGGAGGGAGAAAGGCCCCGCCGCCACCACCACCACCGCACAGGCTTCACCTGGGCATGGACTCTAGCGACTGCAAGGGGAAGGAGCAGACGGCAGGGGCAGGAAGTGATGAAGATCGAGTTGCCTCCTGTGTCTACTATATTAGCCAGGCGGGGCTTGCAGTTATCACCAACACATTATATGGTAGTTACCTAGCTAGACTATAGCTTTCACCATGCAAACAATACATTTATCCACACCAAACCACCATAGCACAGATACAATTACCTGGCTCTTTGTGCTATAGATACGATAGCCATCACATCACCTCCATAATTACCATGACATTAGGCAACCCCTATCCCATGCCAAAAATGAGCCCGACTACTCCACAATGCCCACCACCGTCGCCATAGGACCACCACCATAGGAGGCCTTCCAAACATGATAGTCCCGACTCTCGAGGCCCGTCCTGACCACATCAGGGTCGGGCACGCGTAAGATCAGCACCACCAAGCAACTGCACATGGATTGCATAGCCTACACATTATACTGGTTGGATCTGACGACCCCGGGGATGGGCCACGCCACGAGATATCGCTAGTCGCGGGTAACACCAGGTCAGGTTCCCTTTTTGAAATTGGGGGAGAATCTCACTCCTGGTCTCTACAACAACTAGGGTTTGCACAACCATTTTTAGTATGAGTACAACGATATTTGTGTCGATATGTAGTCCCAGAACGCAAAGCCTGGTCCTCAAGGATTTTTCTCAAACACGTGCACCAATTTTTTATCTTCATGGGTTATACCACCATGCAACAAGCTTGGTACTTAAGGAAATAAAGTGTGAAAAAAACCATCAAGCCTGGTCAAGGACTTTTTTCCTGTGATTACCAAGATTTTTATCTTGATTTGTGATCCCACCAATCTCAGTCCTCAAGGAAATAAAATGGGGTAAAAATACCATCATGCCTCCTTCTCAAGGACTTTTTAAATTTGAGTAGCAAGACTTTTATCTTGATGGGCGACCCCACAAAGCACCAAACACTACTAGGAAAAGGGCTACTAATGGCGCACCAGTTTTGCCTACTAATGGCGCATCACTGGTGCGCCATTAGTATCACGCCACTAGAATTTTTTTCTAATGGCGCATCACTGGTGCGCCATTAGTATCTGGTATACTAATGGCGCACCAGGTAGTGCGCCATTAGTTTTGCCCACGGTGACTAATGGCGCACCACACTGTAATGCGCCATTAGTAACAATTTTTTTAATTTTTTTTCTTAATCTCAGGTCACTATTTCACCTATGAGATATCCAACACATATATATACAACAAGCATCCATATAACAATCATAGCCAACACACAAGTTCATCATATATACATACATAGCCAACACACAAGTTCCATCATATATACATACATAGCCAACACACAAGTTCCATCGTTACATATTACAAAAGTTTCACATTGTTCATCCAACACCGTTATCCATCAATTCACAAAAGTTTCACATTGATACAAAATAAAAACACAAATGGAAAAGAAGCACTCCATCCATGCAAGCTTCCGTGAATTAAATCAAATCTGCAAAATGATAAACAAGAAGTTAGAAGAAGAAAAAGAAGAAGACTAGAAGAATACTAGAAGAAGAAGAACACTAGAAGAAGAATAAGAAGAATTTTGGAAAAGAAATAAGAAGAAGACTATAAGCTTATTATGTAAACTTGATCATTTTGTGCTAACATAAGTTATTTTGGAGCTAACCTATAGGAAACTAAGCATATAAGCTCTAAGTTAGTATATTAGAGCCAACTTAGGTAAAATGAAGCTAACCTATGTCATTTTGGAAAAGAAGAAGAAGAAGAAAAAGATTATAAGCTTATTATGTAAACTTGATCATTTTGTGCTAACATAAGTTATTTTGGAGCTAACCTATAGGAAACTAAGCATATAAGCTCTAAGTTAGCATATTAGAGCCAACTTAGGTAAAATGAAGCTAACCTATAGAAACTAAGCATATTAGAGATAACATAGGTAACTAAGTATATATATATATATCATTTTGGAGATCTGACATACCTGACAAAGTTCAGTTCTTACGCATTGTTCTTCTCCTTCTCCTTCCTCAGTCTGATGCGCCAAGAGCGGCGAGGCGGTGGAGGCGGTGGAGGCAGTGGGATGTAGTCTTCTACCTCAATTGGCGTGGTCATGTCGCCCAGCTGTGGGATCGCCGGCGCCACCACCGGTGCGTGGTCATTGTCAGGCACCACCACCATCGCGAGGCCACCTTCAGGCACGACCATCACTAGGTTATCCTCAGCCACCTCCATCTCTTGCCCATGGTCAGCCACCACCATCTCTTGCCCTTGGTCAGCCACCACCAGCGCTAGGTCATCCTCAGCCTGATGCCCATCGTCATCCTGCAGCTCCTCATCCCCACTCTGCTCCTCTTCTCCCGCACTCCAGTCTGGATCATCCTTCTTGTTGTCTATGCTGCTGCCAGAATCGCTGCTGCTTTCGCTACAGCCAGAATCGCTGCTGCTTTCGCTACAGCCATGGTCGCTGCTGCTTTCGCTACAGCCATGGTCGCTGCTGCTTTGGCTGTAGCCATTGTCGCTGCTGCTGCTCCCATTACCTGTCCAAATGCAACAATGACCATTAACAATCGATGTGAGACAAAGCCAAATGTAGAGGAATAAGAAGAGGCAGAACGTACCGGCATCATAATCTTCAGCGTAGCGCATGCGACACATAGTCGCGTTGAACACCTTCACGATGAGCATGGTGGCGTCGTCGTCGTACGTGAAGAGAAGGAAGTACCCCAGCCGCAGGTCGTAGGCACGGTAGAACTTCTCCCACCCACGAGACAAGTACATGTGGCCCTCCTTGATCACCAACTCCACATCCCACAGCCTGCGAAACCCGCTGCCGGCCTGTCGCACCTTCACATTATTTGGCGGATCTTCACCCATCAGCATGTTCTTAAAACTGTCAGGCAGCCTCTGCAGTTTGGGACAATGAGTGATGTAGGCAAACAACAGATATCATAATGAGATGGGTGAAGCTAGGGGAGATCTCTCATTTTATATACCTGCGTCATGGATGATACTGAAGTCCCAAGTATGATAGTGAAGAACTCGGAAGCATCCAACTCGTACTGCGGTGTCGCAGAGCGGCGGTGGCTGCTTCCCGCCATCTCTGATAATTAAGCAGCAGAAGAGACCAATTAGTACCCTTACAACAGATCATAAAACATGCATGATAACAGGCATTAGTCGCAAGTACCCCATATGTCCTATTTTAGCAAAGTAATGCTAAAATTCACGGAAAATTTCAGCATTACCTTTGCTGAAAATAGGACATATGGAGTACCCGAATTTGCCGGAACGGAAGTTAATCGACATTCCGGCAAACTCAAGGGCCTCTCGGGGTACCTACAACATCATCACAAGTACAGCAGCAGCAGCAGTGAATACAGGCATAACAGCAGCAAAACTATATATTTTTATGCAGTAAACAAACGAACACTAAGAGTAGAATGTTCTTGCAACAAACATTATTGTGTGACATCGAAAGGCATCACTCTGCTTAAAGGGAAGGATGACTTAAGTGGCAGATGTATATGATTGCACCACTTGACCTGCACTTCTCTATATTATATGATGTACTGAAGAACTTGAGCAAAAAAAGATAAATAGGAACATATTTCTCACCTTGGAGGTGTTGCTGCTGCTGCACTGTCTGAACTTCACTTCCTTTACCTCCTCGGAAACCTGAAATATGCAGATGTTAGAAAGGTTAATGAACCAACAGATGCCCTAATGGAAGTAATAACAACATGACAGCAAACAACCAACAAACATGATGGGCTTAAGATTAATGAACCAACATCGAAAAAAAGCTAGGCCAAATATTCATGTCACTTCCATTAGGGCATCATCTTCCTACAACTACTCATCTTCAGCAGCACATGATACTACTACTGTATCTAATACAACAACATGACACTTGTTACTGTATCTAATGTTCCTACAACTACAACTACAACAACAACATAAAACTACTATGCATCATCTTCCTACTATAATTGCTACTCATCTTTAGAACCAAACACCAGCAAAAACAGAACCAAACTACTATAATTTCTACTTAATTTCACTATAATTTATAGTTCCCAAGCTATGCATGCAAATCAAAATACTAACATATCCAAACCTGATGAGCATCTAATAATGCTTATCTTAGTAACAGCAGTACCAGCGAAGCGATGCAAAAGCTTGTATGATCCCACAGGCAATACACGATTGAGCAAACTACATAAACTAGAAGGAAGCACAGTTGGAGACTGAAAGTCAGATTGTGTCCTCAAATTAACAACCCATTAACTTTCTAGAGACGCACATTGGTCATTGCTAGCCTTTGACTGGCCCATTGACATGATTCACAACAAATATGAGGGAAATATATCGTATGTATATGTATATCAATCTATCTAGTGCATGGATGCATGACCGATCCATTGACGTGATTCACAACAAATACGACCATTGACTGGCCCATTGACATGATTCACAAAAAATACGTTGGGCCTCCCAGTGACTTTGGCTCAAATAAATACGTTTGAAAAACAGAAGAGAAACACTGTTGGCCTACTACTTGTCCTTGCAATTATGTTCTCCTACAATGTCTTGGAGGGCGTTGCACACCAGAGGCAAGTTCTATTCTCTCGCAAAGTGATTAATGCAGAGCAGAAGGCATCCTTTAGTGGGATGAGTTCATCCCTTGGCGGGCATGTTTCTGGTGCGACCAATGCAGGATGTGTGAGAAATAGTGCTGAAATAGCAAATGTTGAAACTACCACTACCATAGAGTCCCACCGTGATGTCTCCGTGGGAGATTTTCGTGGTATTAATCACAAACCACCAACTTATAACATGCCATAATGATGAAACTAAGACAAAAGGACCATGGGCACCAACTCGATATCCGTGGATGAACTAATTATCAAGTTGGCGATTTCTGAATTAAAGATGTAGTTCTTCATTACATGCGTGTGTAGTGTAACTGCTTGTAAGACCTGGATGGTGTGCTGGAGTGTTATGCTATTTACTGATGTACTACTATTAATATTGTACAAGGTAGTATTATACAACACTGCAGAATAAAATGCCTGTGGTCCATGGTATTTATATGTTCCATGCTATTCTTTGTTGTTCTACAAATAGACAAACTTAGACTATAAAGAGGTAGCAAGGAAAATGATTTTAGCCCAGATGCAAACAATACTAAAACAGAAAAGTCCCATCTTAGACTATATGTTTCAGTGAACCACTCTGATAATCGACATCAGGTACGGTTGAGCTAAATATGGCGTCTTTATACCATGACACAGTTTTACACAGTATATCTTCACCATATAAGAAAATATCATCATCGTCTTAGCTTCACAACACAGTTTTACCTGGCTGTTTACTGCTGCTGCTGCGCTGCAGGGGCGGAGGAAGGGACGCCGCCGGTGGAGAGGGCGAGGCCGAGGACGGCGTGGGGCTTGAGGGCCTGCGGCCTGGTGAGGCCGACGAGGTGGTCGTCCCCGACGCCGGCGGAGCTAGGGTTCGGGGAGACGGCGGGCGGCGCTGAGGGGACGGGGCGGTGCAGAGGGGGTAGGGGGGAGGTCGCGGGAGAAGAAAGGAGGAGGCGGACGGGGGCGCAGCTTCGGGGCTGGAGGGGCCTGTACCGGAGGCGGGGCAGCGGAGGGTTCGGCCGGCTGGGCGCGCCCGCGGCGGCGGGCCGGCAGCGGGGCGTGGGGGCGTGGGGGCGCGGGGGCGGGGGTCGGGGCGGCGGCGCCAGGGGACGGAGGGGGCGTGGGGGCGCGGGGGCGCGGCGGCGGCGTACGGTTGGGGCGGGGGGCGTACTGAGTGGGGAGGAAGGGAGGGAGGGAATAAGTTTGTTCGCCAAAAAGTAAAAAAAAATTACTGGCGCACTCTGTCTCCAGTGCGCCATTAGTAGTTCTAACTACTAATGGCGCACTTTGCCCGGATGCGCCATTAGAATGTTTGAAAAAATGAAATAAAATTGTTTTACTAGTGGCGCACCTTCTGCCTGGTGCGCCATTAGTGTATTCCACACTAATGGCGTATCTCCACCAGGTGCGCCATTAGTATATAGTAGTGGCGCACCACTTCTCTGGTGCGCCATTAGTGTCAATCCTATCTTTAGCCCTTTTCCTAGTAGTGAAAGTTAGTCCTCAAGTTAATAAAATGGGGAAAAGGCCATGCACCTCAAGTTAAAGACCCATGATGTCCGTTTACTATTAGGCTCGGACTAGATTGGAGTAGCGACATATGTTGCTAAGATGGTTGCTTCAGACTAGCCGGTGTACTATGTTGTAAGGTCTTTGTGAATAATTAATAAAATGGCTGCATGCATCTCCTAGATGCAGAGGCCGGGGGTCATCCTCCTTTTTAAAAAAACATCATGGTTCAATTATAGGTATTGAACCTGGGTGGTAAGGCTTGCAACCACATGCCTAACCGCTGAGCTAAGGCTCCTTTTGAAATTGTAGGTGATCTAAGCCTCAATCATGTATAGTTGATATCAGCAACATAACCACATAATTAGGTTTCCATTGACGCTTCTGATCATGCAATTCTTATTGATGACCCACCAATTCATTCCCAACAGGAGCCCTACTTATGAGAGTACTATTGTTCCTATTCACCATCACTGTGTAGTGGTCCATATCAGCATGAATGGATCATTTGGTTTCCCATATGGTTACTCAAATTTTGAAGGATCACATTACTATATTTTCGGAGCAACCCCTGCATCATCTAATGCAGGATTACCACCACCTCAAGGGATGTTCGTTCCTCTCACTAAGATTGTCTAAGTGGGGAAAACAACATGATCTGACGCACTATTGATGCGGTTATTTACTAATTTAGAGAACTTCTTGAAACATAAAATATGAAGACAAATAGGACAATATTGTTGTGTAATCGGTTAGCATCATGTTCCTCTGGAAGATGTGTTATTCTCAAAAATCTAAGCGATGCAATTGACGTTTAACAGAATGAAATTCATAAAATGAAGACATCAAATTAATCCGCGTGACATACCAAAAGGTATCTAAAATGGCCAAATTACGTCTTTTGAGAATACTCTACACTTTAATTCTCATTTGAGACTCAAACATAGAATTTGATTTTGCTAACTTCATTTGGCAATCTAAAAGTAACTTTACGTATACTGCATATGTACTTAAGTTGATATTGTCTCCAAATAAATTTGTGTATATGCTGTTGAATTTAATTGACTTCTGCATTTTAGGTAGCTTGGGGCGGCAATGAACTGAGTCCTAGGGAGATTCAGGTTTCCAATATTGCCATGTCTAAGTGTGGCAGACTTCCTAAAGTGATACTTGCTATAGGAGAAGAGTGTCGCACATGCCGAAAGAATGTAGATTTTCTGGAATACATCAATGATGACTTCATGGGAATTTTGGAGACCAGGCCAGAATTCTCTGGTTTAAAGAGTATATTTAGTTGGATGCAGTCCTACTTTGATGCGTGCTCAGATGCACTGAAGCCATGTATCTTTTATCTCTCAGTCTTCCATGCGGACTACAATATCAGACGTAGGCGATTGTTGAGGCGGTGGATAGCTGAGGGCGGAAAGTTTCAGCCTAGGCCGAGCTCCACATGACCCACTATCCATACCATCGGCTCACGTCGTGATATGTGCTACACAAGCTGTCCTTCTGACATGGGCAGAGTAATTAGCAGGAGCTGTCTGTGCAAGCTGTGGGGAAGCTGCAGGCCACTGTTCTGTTTTTTAATCGCTGGCAAACTGTAACGCATGGGCCAAACCACTGTACACATTTTCTCACCGCCTGCACACCTCTGACCAATCTAGAGAAGAGTGTGCAGAGAGTGCTCCTTTTTTCCTAGAGAGAGATGTTGTCAGATATGAGATTCAAAGGGAGCGAGGTATTGTTTGTGAGAGAGAATAGGAAGAGAGAGAGAGGAGCTACGTGACTGTGTGAGAGAGGAAAAAAGAAGAGAGAGGACGTGAGGAGAGTGGAAAGCTGCATGCATGTGGGACATAGTAGGGTGAAGGAAGAGAGATGCGCATGCATGCAGTAGACCAACCTATCATAAAAATTATACTACAGTACTCACCTAGGAGATAGGCCCTTTTTTTACACAGCGCAGCGTCTGGCCTGGGTGAGGGCGTCGCACTGTTCCTGCGCTGTTAACTACTGACAAGGCCTGTTTACATGGCACATATCTCTATGCAAAGTATTGTAGAATGAACGGAAGGGATAGTAGGTCCTGTGTAGCTCGAGCTACAAAAAACTGCTCTCGAGCTGAGGGTTACTCCAGAGAGAAGTTTGGTACTAGCATGGAGGGTAACAGAAAATTTAGTTTGCGCTCAGGGGGTTACTCTAGTGATAAATATCTTATCAACCGTCAGGGCTACTCCAGGGAAAATTTTGGTATAAGTGCAGAGGGTTACTACAAGGATAGGTTTGGCATTAGTGCAGATGAGGATGGGGAAATGTTGTTCTCTGAACTGATCAAGTTGAGCATAATCCAGTATCCACCAAACACGAATGCATCAAATAGCAAGGTGAAAGACATGTTCCAAGTTAACGGTTTCTTCCATGGATATATCATGTCACGGAGAATGGATCATAACCTTGTGTTTGCACTGGAGGGCCGTTGCAGCCCCAGCTTGCAATGTGCTGGACAACACCTCACCATTAGCACCACTTGGGACAGAGACGAGAGTGTATTCAAGAGCATGGACCTATCACGACTACGTTCTTTCACAGTATTTGGGAAGTGGAGGTCATTCTTCGTCTCTAAGGGTATCAATATGGCACTTCTTAGGGTGCTGGATCTGGAGGATACATCAAGTGTATCAGATGGTGACCTCGAGAAGATAGTGAAGCTACTGCCTTGTCTCAAGTTTCTATCCTTGCGGGGATGCGAAGATATCACTTGTCTGCCAGATTCAGTGGGTGGACTGAGGCAGTTGCAAACTCTGAATGTCAGACACACATGTATAGTAGAGTTACCAGCCTCCATCAGCAAGCTACAAAATCTACAATATATTCGTGCAGGCACCACTTATGAATCATTGGGTCAAGGCCATGATGTGCAACAGGAAGCATCAGAGCATGATGGTACAAGCACCAGCCAAACATCAGTAGTGGTTGCAGCAGCAGCAGCAACAACAACAACAACTACTACTACTACTACAACAACAACATCAGTGGACCCTCATGGCGCGAACATAAGTCAACCATCAGAAACACCACAAACTGACATTGATGATGAAGATGGGACATTAACTAAATCAGTAGCGGCAGGCCATGCTAGCACAAGCATGATCCGCAGAGCAGTGGCGGTAGCAGCAACAAGCAAGTCGAGCACAAGTCAACTATCAGAAACATTGCCACCAGCTGACATTGACAATGAATACGGGGGATTAACTAAAGCAGCAGAAGCAGACAATGATGGCACAAGGACAGTCCAAACAGCAGGAGCAGTAGCAGTAGCAGCAACAGCAACAACAACACCGGTAGACCGTCATGGCGTGAGCACAAGTCAACCATCAGAAACACCAGCACCAGCTGCTATTGACGGTGATGATGGGGCATCACCTATACTAGCGCTACTGAGAAGGAGGGCACACGATCTGGATAACTGGTTTTCCAATAAGAAGAAGTTGCGCAGACGCCAACGACTTAATGATAATGGTGGTGGTGTTAAGGTTCAGGCTCACGGGATTGGGAATATGGCGGCCTTGCGTACACTCGGTGTCGTGAATGTGAGTGGTGCAGGTGGGAAGGCCATCCTCAAGGAGGTAAATAAGCTTACCCAGTTGCGCAAGCTCGGCGTGTCTGGTATCAACCGCAAAAACTGGCACGACTTGTACTCTGCCATTTCAGGACATGGTCATCTCGAGTCATTGTCAGTATATTTTGACAAGGGGGAACCTGCAACAAGTTTTTTTTCTCGTTCGAGTGACATGTTCTCCGGCCTACCCAAGAGTCTGAAGAGCCTTAAGCTGTATTCGACGGGTGGGGAAGTACAAGTACCGCCGGTCTTGGTGAAGCATCTTTACTGTCTCAGAAAGTCTCGTTTTGACCTCATAGTGTCGACGCAAGAAGATATATACAGCATTACGGAATTTCCTCATCGACGTGCATTTCGTAATATTTATGTCAAGCCGGTTCAAGATGGCCAGCTCCATTATGGTCAGCGGGATGAGACGTTGTATTGTGATGGTTTCACTGACGCCCCAATCCTCAAGATTGACTGTGGCAGCTACAAGCTGGCGATATGTTTTGGATATTGGATACCAGAATACATTGAGGTGCTGGTGGTTGACTGCTCTACTGCTGAGGCTTCTTTGGAGGTGTCTGGATTAAAGGAATTATCTAGACTCAAGGAGGTGTGGCTCAAGGGTTCCTACAGCGAGGCAATCAAGCAACATTTGCAGCAGAAACTTGATGAGCTACACAGCTCACGCTTGGAGGAGGCAGTTAAGTACGGCAGGGAGTCCAGGTACACAAGAGCTGTCCTGAGGCTGGAGGACCAAGCACATCCGTCCTGATTCATTTCCATTTCTTCTTCTCTTTATTCTCTAGTTATGTGCATCCAATGTAATAGGCACCCAACAATCTTCCAGATCACAAGGCCTTGGTTATATCGTGCCAATTGAACATTGAAATACGTCCTGCTTCCTTTTGCCATGGGTTCTTCTTTTTCTTCTTTGAAGCCTGATTACGTCCGAACAAATGTCTGACATAACGATACACGAGCATATAACATGAGTGAATGTGTCCACAACTCCACATTCCTTGCAGCAATTAGACTATAGACTCGAGATAATGTCGCAGGAGAACATCCGTGCCTTGTAGCAGAACAGCTGGTTCTATAGCCTTATAGGCATTCTGCATTTAACCACACCACACTACCCTCAAGAACTAGAGGAACAAGCTGGAACGGCGTGACTGATACAAGGCGAAACCGAGCAAGAGCTCATATACTAACCAGGACCGACACACTATCTTGTAATTTTAATTTGATTCTCTATTTACCAGGTTGTATAGTGACATGTATATATGTATGTGCAGCTAGCTACTTTAATCATAAGTATAGAAAACTTAAACAAGTTTTTCTCACAAATACTGGGCCATATAATAGCAAAACATAATTCAGAAGTTGGTTGAACCAATGTTGAACATATGTATGTGCATGCCCATAATTCAAAAGTAAGGCTAAACAAATGTTTGGCAGCGCAATGCAAAAGATATATATGGTGGAATGATAGACACTCATGGATCAGCTGATAATTCTTGTTTTATGAAGGCAATAATATTGCTGTCCTGATTAAGGTTAGTACATGTTAATTGTTGGAATTAACCACGAAGTCCAGTCCGGCTCGGGATTGGAACCATCACCGAGTAGGTTTTGGTATTAGCTAGCCTAAGTGCTATTTATATACTACTTTGTAACCAGCCCCTGTAATTGTAACGACTCAGATCAGGTAATAAAGATCAGCAGGACCGATACGGCCCCATAGCCATCAAGTCGCGTCTTTGTATTGTTCTTTTTTAAGAAAAAAGGGCTTTCCCCCGCTTTATATATTATACAGCACCATCCGATAAACGAGCTTGTTGGGACCGCAGCACAAACAAGCCCAAAAGAGAAAAGAAGAGAGAAAAAAAGAGAAATAAATGCCGACGACGGCTGATCGACAAAACAAAGATGGCCAGAAACAGCTGCACCATCCGGAGAAGTACGACCGTGCTCCTAGCATTCCGAGGCGTCGCATACCGGGCAGCACCTTCAAGAAGGAATGCGATGACGACGTCACTGCTGCCCGAACAAGTCCAAGGGTTTCCCCCGGTACGCAGAGGGCAGTGGGGGAGGGGTATATCCGACGCCCTTCAGGAAGGTATTGCGGCGCCCGCAGGCGTCACCGCGTCGATGACGGACAAGCCACCAGAGATTTCTCCCACCCAAACGACCACCACCACCCCGGACGATCTGAAGTGCACCACTGGAACTGCCGTCCACCAACATGTGCCACCACGGTCACCGAACCATCATTGCCGTCTCTCTGAGCCACCGACACGAGACTTGGTGGAGGGACGAAGGGCCAACGGGCTCGGGGGCATCCGCCACTCAGTCGAAGGGTGGGGACTACCACCACTGCTGCCGCAGAGCCGACCGGACAGGACGACATGAGCTTACCGGGCCCGCACAGGCCCGGCCGGACCTCGAAGGATCCGGACAACCCGTGCCGCCATGCTGCAACACATCGGTTGACGAGGCTGCCACCGCCCGTAACCCCCGACGCCGCGCCATCTCCACTAGGGAGCTGCGCCGCCGGGCGCCTAAGCACCAGGCCGCCCCAACCCAGATGAGGCCCAGAGGGGCCCAGATCTAGGCGGAGCATAAGCCGGTGGCCAGCCGCACCACCACGCGCCCCACGGCCAATGGCCGCGCTGCCGCATCAGGAACGCCCGCGACCCGCGGAACACCGCCAAGTCGCACCATCGAAAGCCGAGGAGCACCGCGGCCGCCCAACGACGCATGCAAGTTTGTTAAGCTAGCTAGTTAGCATGTGCCTTGTGTGTCCTGGCTGTGCTACGTACGTGTAGTCTACGTATGGCCGGAAAGAACTCGGTGGATTCGGCGACTACGTGTGTGCTCTTGACGGAAAGTAATCGTCTACGAGCGACGTACGTTGGGCCTGTGCCAACAATTGGTATTCATAGCTTGGTTTGTTGGTCGTGATCTTCGGAAAGCACTCGAAGGATCATGTCGAACACAGGCAAGGAGATCGTGACGGCAGCAGCGAGAGCGCCGATGCCGATGGTGGGGGTGTCGCAATTCCCCCGTCTGAATCTAGAGGACTACGCACTGTGGGCGATGAACATGGAGGTCGCGATGGAGGGAGCTGAGTACTGGGAAGCCGTCGACCCTGGCGGCACCGAGTACGCGAAGGGCGCGGCGAAGTACCGGAAGGATCGTCAAGCGTTAAGGGCGATCTACTCCGCCATGCCGAAGGATGTGCCGCAACACCAAGTCGGAAAGAACTCGGCGAAGGAGGCATGGGAGACCATCATGATCCTGCACCAGGGTCGTGACCGTGTCCAGGAAGCACATCTCCAGTCCTTGATGAGAAGCTACGAGTGCCTGAAGATGGATGAAAGTGAGACGGTCGATCAGTTTGCCTCCCATCTCAAGACCCTCGTCAACGGCATACACAACTATGGTTCAACCCTAGAAGAAGTTGCGATCCTCCGACGATTTTTGCGCGCCGCGCCCGCATGCTACATCCAGATCATCACGTCGATTGAGAAATGTCTCGACCTGAAAACTCTTACGGTTGAGGATCTCGTCGGAAGGTTCAAGGCCCACGACGAGAGAATTCGTCTTAGTTTCGGCGACGCGGAGGCGGGTGAGCACCCGATGCTGACAAAGGCGCAACGGATTGCCCTGTCAAAAGAAAAGCAGGGTGGATCTACGAGCAGCGCCAAGAAGAAGGGGAAAGGGAAGCAGCGCTCGGCGAGAAAGAACTTCACCGACTAAGACGACGAGGATGCGCCCGCACCACCGAGGAGGAAGTTTGACATCAGAAAAGTGAGGTGTCATAAGTGTGGCCTCCTCGGTCACTTCAAGGCTAAGTGCGAGGAAGCATCAAGCAAAGGACGCTCATGGTCGAGGAAGGAGACGATGGGATATGATGTTGATGTGCGAGCTAGTGGACGAAGATGATCCAGATGATCACGATCAGCTGGACACGGGTCCGGTGAGTGCATACGCCTCAGTCTACCCAGGAGAAGTTGTGGCGCCAGAAGACCATGACCCAGGGTGTGACAGTGTGGTTACGTCAGCAAACCTAGGCGAAGTTGTGGCGTCAGAAGTCCATGACGCAAAGCGTGGCGGTGTGATCGCGCTAGAAGTAGGCGAGGTTGTCGCGCCAGAAGACCACGACACAAAGCGTGATGATGTGATTGCGCTAGAAGACGGCGAAGATGTGTCGCCAGAAGAACACGTGGCAGGGCGTGACAGAGTGGTTGTGCAGGAAAATGGCGAATACGTTTCGCCAGAAGAACACGGTTCGAGGCAGATGCGTCACGAGTAGCTGCTGGGTTGCAAGCGAGCGGAGATGCAGTGGGCGACGAGCTCGATGGCAGCAGCAACTTGCTAGGCAGCGCACAAGCAGGTGAGTGCACTAGGTGGCCACATGGGCCACGATCAAGCCAAGAACTAGCAAGAAGCAATGTGGTGGTTGTGGTGCATTCAAGCAGCCCACGTGAAGGAACAGTGCCATCTGCAGGAGATCTATCTAGTGGGCCAGAAAGGGAGCAAATCCTAGAAAATTTGCAAGGGGAACACAGCTCAGAAAAGTTTGGAGCGCTAGAAAAAGCTCCAGAAAGCACAAAATTGCCAGCAACAGGAACTTTGGCAAGTTCAGAACAACGATGTCCGGTGAAGATGAAGAGTAAAGGGCAACGATGTTTGCACATCGAGGAACCGGAAAATTTTGAAGACGCAAAGACAGAAGAGTGTTGGCGTCATGCTATGGATGAAGAGTTGGGGTCGATCCGAGACAACAAAGTATGGGAACTCGTCGATCTTCCCAACGGACATAATGCCATGAAGCTCAAGTGGGTGTTCAAAGTCAATAAAGATGCCGAAGGGGAACTTGGTGAAGCATAAAGCAAGGCTCGTGGCTAAATCGAACGTGCAAGACCAAGGTATGGACTTCAAAGAAGTGTTCGCTCCACTTGCAAGGATGGACACGGTGAGGCTACTTATAGCTCTCGCGGCTCAAGAATCTTGAAGGATACATCATATGGATGTGAACTCCGCATTTTTGACTGGGGAGTTAGAAGAAGAGTTGTATGTGAAGCAACCACCGGGGTACATCCAAGAAGGAGAGGAGCACAAGGTATTGAACCTACACAAAGCGGTGTACGGGCTACGACAAGTTCCTCGGGCATGGAATCACTACTAGGGAAAACCTTATACACAGAAATTTAGCAACAGCGCGGGTCAAAAAAGGGCGCTAGTGCTAGATAGCAGTAGCGGTTGAGAAAAAACCGCGCTGCAGATACAATTGTAGCAGTAGCGCGTGTGATCGTAAAAGCGCTACTACTAATATTCCCATTGGTGGAACGATAGGCTACGCATACCAGTAGCGGGCTTGGAGGAAGCGCGCTACAGCTAGGGCATGAGTAGCAGCGTGTTTCACAAGAAGAGCGCTACTGCTAACGGAAATAAAATAAAATGAAAAACAAATAGAAAAGTAAATGAAAATGAAAGAAACAGAAAAGGAGAAAGAAAATAAAATAAAATGTAAAGCAAAATAAATGAAAAAGCAGAAAAACATAGAAAGGCATAGCTGTAGGGTGTGTTCAAAAGAGGCGCTATAGCTAACATAGCTGCAGCGCGTTTCCTAGACCCCCGTTGTAGAAACAGAAAAGGAAATAAAAAAGGGAGAAATTTACATAGCCGTAGAAGTAGCGCGTTTTGTAAAACGCTCTATAGCTAAGTTAGCTATAACCCATTTTTCGAAACGCGCTTCCGCTACGTTTGACTTAACCAAAAAACCGTTTCCCCCCGGCCACCATTGCCCCCCAAATCTCTCGACCCACCCCGCCGCCATCTCCCCGATTCGCCGTCGCCCCACTTCGCCGTCGTCTCCTGCCGACGTCGACGCCCCCGGAGCCACCAGAGCCGTGCGCCGTCGACGCCACCGGAGCCGCCCCCAACGCCACGAAGCCGCGCGGCCTCATCAACGCCACCGGAGCCGCCGTCGACGCCACCGGATCCTCCCTTGCCACAACTGCCTCCCTCGCCGTCACCGGAGACGCCCCTGCCTCCCTCGCCACCACCGGAGCCATCCTCTGTAAGCCCCCACCCCTCCTCTCTCTCTCTCTCTCATGCATAGGTTAATTATCTAGGTTATTTAGGCAAAAATTTAGTTAGGGCTTTGACAGAGAACTAGTCAGGTTAACTACTTTAATTAGGTTAATTATCTAGGTTATTTAGGCAAGTTTTATTTTAAAGATGATCCCTTCCTAGACTTTTATTGTTGATTATATCTTTTCATTGAAGTGGTCATGTTATATCTTTTCATTGAAGTGGTTCGATTGTGCCCAAGTGGCTTTGTTGTTTAAATGAAGCTGAGTGGCCTATATATGTTGTGCCGGAATGTTGATTCATTTCCGTTCCGGCAAATTTCAGGTTCTCGATTTGTCCACTTTTTAGCAAAGGTCATGCTGAAATTCTCCGTGAATTTCGGCATGACTTGTGCTACAAACTAGGACATACCGAGTGCCCGGGATTTGCCGCACCAGGAAGGAGTCAACGTTCCTGCAAAACAATAGGCCTTTTTTATGTCATTATTCATTTTATTAGGTCTAGAATTAATTGACTAGATTTAATCATAGGAAACATGGCTAGCAACGATGAAGGACAGGGTTCTGGTGATTGCGACGACGTCAACCGGGCGGCAGACGAATTTTTTAGCCTTACCGACGATAAACCGATGTTGTTGCTGGGCCCACCGGTGGCATCGGGGATTGAGACCGACACGCAGACCGGTGCTGAGACTGAAACCGGCGCTGAGACTCAGACCGGTGTCGAGACCAGCGCTGAGACTGAGACCGGCGCTGCCTCGGGGAGCGGAGCCGGTACTGTAGAACCGAAAGCAAAGAGGCAGTGACTTCCTAACAAACTCAGGACTACTAGACTGGTGGTCATGGAGGTGGACGACGGCAATTTTGAGCCAAAGGCGCCCGGGGAATCGCGTCGATGCTACGGCAATCAAATAGGCTGCATCGTACGGACAACCGCCGCCATCAACGATGAGAAACTACAGAAGATAGAAAATATGAGGAGCTCCCTCCTAAAGAAGTTTCACCAGATATTCTTGTTCCCGGGCCAGAATGAGAAGGATTATGAAGATCCAGACGAGGACCCGGCAATGAAGAAGATAAACAAACACGCCATGACCAAGTTTAGCGACGCGTTGGCCGCTTGGAAAACTCGAGTGAAAGCAAAGATCATCGACAAGAAGGAACCCTACTCCGAGATTGTAAAGGATAATCCGACAATCACGGAAGAGCAGTTTCAAATATTCAAGGAGGTTTGCGAGGCTGAAGCTGCCAAAAAAAAATCTAAGTACATGAAGGGGCATCAAGAGAGGAACATTGGGAGCCACCACCTCGGAAGCCGTGGTTACGGCGGAAAGAGGTCCAAATGGGCCCAGGAGGACGCGGAAGCCGCGAGTCTGGGCATCCCAGAACCCTTGGCGGATTTCACCGTCCCGCAGGAGCGTGACGTCCTGAGGGCTCGGCACCATTGGGACCCAGTGAAGAAGGTTTACGAGACAACACCGGTCATTACGGAGTTCATGAGACTGCTGGTAATTTTAGTTTCTGATCAATTTGACTGCACACGTTAGTCATATTTGTAAACGATCCTTGTGCCTTTTGCAGAGAGAGCAGCACCGGATTGCGGCCGAAAGCGACTCGCCGTCTGAGGCATTGGCGAGGCCCAAGTGGGACACTCCATTCAACCGGGCGTTGAACATATTGAAACGACAACCGGTGGATACTCAACCGTCGTACGGACGCGTGCACGGTGTCGGAGACGGCGCCACATGGAAGAAGTACTACTGTGAGACCACGGAGGAGAGAAAGGAAAGACAGAGGTTAACTGAAGAAAACATCGACAAGAAGGTTGAGATTGCGGTTGAGAAGAAATCATCTCAGACAGTCGCAACAGCGGTAGCTGCCGCAAAACAGGTGGTTGCAGATTTGTCTACTTCCTTGGTGACGGGCGTTTTCACTTGGACAAGGCAAAATCCAGAAGAAAATATAGAGGACTTTCCCCTTGCTGACTTCTTGGGAGCACCTGCTCCCGCACCGACTCCCGCACCGGACGTGCTCGGCGGTGCTTCGTCTTTGGCTGAGCTCGACGCCCTCACGGTATCTGTCACACCGGACCCCTTCAATATAAATGTATAATCTCCCGTTTTCGTTGCCTTTCGGATGTCTCACGTCAAAGACTTTTCTTTGCAGGCCGACGAAACCCCGTGCACCATATTGTACACCATCGGCGACCAGAAGGTGGACGTGGGGAAGGCGACGATAATGGAGCCGAAGGAACCATTGTTCTATAGCCGGCCGATCCCCCGAACGTCTTCAAGGTTTCCGTGGCCAGTGTCGAACTGGGCCACGAGAATTTGCCTCCTGCAATACTACTGGTGGATGACGATGAGACACCGCGGCGGCTTGGTGATTGTTGCAATGGGTGGGTCCTGTTGTGACCAAAGAGTCTACTTCATCTGGAGGCTGTCGGGAGCACACCCACGAGCACGCAGCCTCAGCAAGGTATGAACATCAACACCCCACCTACCCAATTAGCGTCGGGTGTCGGGTTGGGTGATAGCGGACGGGGTAAGGAGGAGGCTCCATTAGTCGCTGATGACGTCGCCATGGATGAGGACGAGGACGACGGTGGCACTGAACAGTACGTCTATACTGGCGCCTCCTCAGGGTTTGAGCGTCATGAGTCGGTGCCTGAATTGCCGTCTCAACGTATTATGGACGACCTTCCGGTAGTAAAGAAGTCTAGGAAGAGAGCGAGGAAAGGCAAAAAAACTGATTCTATGATCCAGCCGCCTCAGCAGCCTCGGCTTCAGGACCGTATAGATATCCCCGATGCGGATAAATGGCATATCCCCGGTCAACCAATCCTACCTGCAAGAGCGCTAGGGGCCAGATTCGGCGATCTAAGGAGACTTCATGACGATGTGCTGCGGGTAGAGAAAGGCCTTGTCGCCTCGACAGATCCAGGATACCCACTCTACGTGGTTAACGTTCCGCGGCAAATGTCGTACGTCGACAGCTTCCCCGCGGATAAGTTCTTCCTCCGATTCGATTACATATTCGACATGTTTCACATGAAGAAGCTGGATTTTACGTTTGTCCGCCTTTATGCCTTGCACATGAACTACATCATCGGGTTTGAGCAGATATCTCATATTTGTGTCGCTGACCCGTACTACATGCACGAGGGCTTCTTGGGAGTCTGCGCAGAGCACCGTGAATACGCGAGGGATTACATCGTTAGTTTCATGCTCGCCAATAAGGACAAGGAGGCGATTCTCGTGCCTTATCATCGCGTGTAAGTCATCCGCGCTGCTATCCTTCCTTCGATTTCAATCATTCATTTGCACGGTGGAGGCTAAGTAATTTGAGGTGTACTTATTTTGCGCAGCGGTGGGCGCGCCGTCCTCATCATCCTATACCCCCGATTCTCTCACGCTCTTTACTTGGAGTCGTCGAAGAACATTCACAAAAAGGATTACACCCACATTAAGGATGTTCTCGACAGTTATATGTTTTACTACCAAGCAAGGGGTGGAGAGGTTAGGGACAAGAAGAGAAGGGGCGGCAGGCTCGCCTTCGGCCATAAGACCGACTTCTGCTGCATCCAGCAACCGAACGATTCTCTTAATGATGGATTCTATGTCCTACACCACATGCTGGAGTATAGGCGGGATCACCAGAATCTTCGCATGTCACCTACATCCGGCGATGCCCATATTCTGCAATGGGCAAAGAACGTAGGAGATATCGAGGATCATCGACTTCGAGCCGAGTTCTATCACATCTAGCGCGAACTTGCCCAAATCATCATGAAGGAGGTCGTCGGAAAAACAGGGATGTTCTACGAAGAAGGACAAATGTCGCGGGAAGACGTCCGAACACGGGTAGCCGTTCAGCGTCTCGACCTGAAGCCTTTCACTAGGCTCGGGGACTATCTCCCTGACATGGATGGATGGAACGACATGTTGGAGTGATTGTCGATATATGACAATGTGTCCGTTTAGTCCATACTTTCTGTATGACAAAACTTTGAGTTATGCGCGGTGAAACTTTATTTGTGATGTAATTAAACCGTCCTCCTCCTCGACTAGTGAATATCACTCTAGTTAGGGCATTTTGGGGTACGATGAACTTTGTTATTTATGCTTATGATATGTTGTTTCTATTTTTGCCAAGTCTGTCTCTTTCTGTTGCTCAACTATATATATATGTTCCATATCATCGACTCATGTGACGATGCAGGTGCATAGATCATGGATGGTGAATAAGTGCTACGCTAGGAGTATATATACGACAAGTGGCCGGAGTGTCAGGCCTAGGTGTACCGGTTTCCGGTTTCCGAGCGATGGGCAGTAGTTAATTTAGGTTCACGCTAATGGGAGAGAGGGATACGAACTCATGTACTCAAAGTGATAGCTCTTCTCGCGTATATCATTGTTTAGATGGATGGCGATGTATTTGCAAGTAATCGAGACTTGTATCGCTATTTTCGAGATGATGACGAGAGACCACTTTGTGTTGGATGATGATTATGATGAGATTATTTGTATGTATATGCTATGATTACATTTGTGGTCTTGCAGGCATTTGTCTGTGTATCATGGTTACATTTGTATGTGCTAAAGATTCATCTATAAAGCCTGTTCAAATACAAAACAAATATGCCGAAAAAAAACAAAAAACTACTAAAATTAGCAGTAGCGAGTGTATGAAAGTTAGCAGCAGCGCCGCGATAGCAGTAGCGCGTCCAGCCAGAGCACGCTAGAGCTACTAGCAGTAGCGAGCTTCCACTAAGCGCGCTGCTGCTACACTTGTGTAGTAGTAGCGCTGGTGAGCACGCGCTACTGCTATGTGTTAGCTGTAGCGCCTTATTAGTAGCGCCTCACCCCGCGCTACTGATACACCTAAAACCCGCGTTGCTGCTAGCCTTCTCCCTAGTAGTGAATATTAAGCTTGACCGTACATTGATTTCTCTTGGATTTGAGAAAGCCCCACTAGAGCATACAATATATAAGCGAGGTAAAGGCAAGGATCGTTTCTTAGCGGGCATCTATGTGGATGATCTGTTGATAACTGGAGCAGACGAAGAGGTGATTGCAAACTTCAAACTACACATGAAGGAGCTATTCAAGAAGACTGATCTAGGGCTCTTGCATTACTACCTTGGGATCGAGGTACACCAAAAGCCGGAGGAGATCACATTATGGCAGGAGGCATATGCGAAGAAGATACTTCAAAGCAGTGGCATGAAAGACTGCAATCCAAGTCATGTTCCGGATAGTGTTCTTCATTCTCCTTCATGTAGGTCCAGTCGACCCACCTCATATCACACACTATAGGCTTCTTGTCCAACAAAATTGTCTCATAGAAATCCTGCTGTTCCTTTGTGTGGAACCTGTAATCAACAGCAGTCTTTCTCCTAGTGGCATATGGATCTGACTCTCTCCATAGCCTCAACCCTGAATCTCTCCTGATTTTCATGTTCTCAGCCACAGGATGAGCATCATTGTGGTCTGGAATCTTGGGTTTGAGCTTCCTCAGGACTTGTCCTTCATCATCTTCCTCAGCAGCAACTTCAGGCACTAGGGCCTTGTTCTTCTCAGCAGCTGGTATACTCCTGGTATTCCTCTTTGGTGCATTCTTGGGCTTGGAGGCAGCTTTGGGTGCTTCTTTGGGCTTTGATGTTGCAGCCCCTGACTTTATAGCTTCACTCATCAGCTTTTGTGCCTTGGGTGCTGGTGCAGCAACCTCTTCTTCCTCTTCCTCAGAGTCTCTCCTCATAGAGGGATTGCCAAGAACTTTGGCAGTAGTGGTTCTGACTCTCTTTTTCTTTTTATCTTGACCAGCAGCTTCATCTTCTGACTCAATAGTAAACTTCATGGTTTCTCCAGTGGCAACCTTCCTGGGTTTGGAAGTGGGAATCCTTCTTGCAGGTGCCTTCTTCTACACTACTGGCTTAGTGGCTGCAGCTGAACCATATTCTTTCTTGACCACTTTCTTCATGGAAGTGGCCTCATCCTCTACTGCCACATAATCCTCATCCTCAGAGGCTGAGGTTCTTTTCTTCCTTGTCCTGGTGGCAGCTTTGGGCAAATTGCTGGGAGTGCTTCTGCTGCCATCATCTGAAGTGCTAGAGGGACTAGTGCCCTCACTCATGTGAATCTGCTCTTCTTCCCTGTTCTGACTATCACTTTGGTCTGACATGATGCAAACACTGACTGCTGACCCTGTGAATAGTTATAGATGAGATAGAGTGGATGAGCATCACAAAATGCAGATATTTTTGCAAAAGAATGATTCAAAAACTTAGTTATAGTTTTCCACAGAAAGCATTTCGGATCAACCGATTTTCAAACTCGGTGATACCGAAGCAGTTTTGGAACCTAAACTAGTGAACTCGGTCAGACCGAGTCATAGTTCGGTGGCACCGAGACTGCTAGGGTTTCACAAAGTTCTAAAATCGGTCACACCGATTAGCAATTCTCGGTCAGACCGAGAATTACTAGTGCAATGGCGTTAGCCGAATCGGTGGGACCGAGTTTTCAACTCGGTGGGTCCGAGATGGTTTACTAGTGCAATGGCGTTAGCCGAATCGGTGGGACCGAGTTTTCAACTCGATGGGTTCGAGATGGTTTCGGCGGAAACCTAACCCTAAATTTTCAAATCGCATCTATTCTAAGGATTGTTTTGACTGGATAGAGGTGTTTCAATCGTGGCAAGAATCATAATGAACACAATGTGCTGAGAATCAGACGAGGATAGCACTGTGATCGAGTTCATACCCTAGTTCTGCGATGAACTCGCTACGGCGGCAACGACGGAGATGAAATCTGTTGACGGCGGCGGAGACCAGCGACTGGAGGCGGCTGGCGACGAAGTCGATGATCCGGAGACCTAGAAGGCAGAGCGAGCTATGCGCGGGCTAAGAGGTTTGGAGAAAGTTTTCCAAATTTTTGCCCGTGTGAATATATAGCCCGACACTGTCGGTGTGACCGAGTGGAACGACTCGGTGGCACCGTGATGCATAACTGTTGACAGTTACAGCAACTCGGTGTGACCAAAAAGTTCAAATCGGTTGCACCGAGATTGAAAACCTAGATCGACTTAGTGATCTCGGTATGACCGAAATGGAAGAATCGGTCAGACCGAAAAGCACAAAGAAGTTTTGGAAGTTTAAGTCTATGACGAATCGGGGACTCCGAGTGCTCCTCACACAGAATGGTTCGAATCTGACTTGATCAAATTTTGTGATGTAGCATGAATAGAGTTTGAGACGAGAAACGCATAGATAGCTAGTGTAGGTTCTTAGGCATTCTTGTCCATCCACTTGGCAAAAGAAAAAGAAACCAATCAATCAAAACAACAAGTGGATGTCCTCGAATGAGTAAAATATGCAACCAACATGCTCACACAATAAAATGGCAAATGAAATATGTGGCAAAACATGCATAACCAATTCTAGCATCTATCAAACAATTGGCGATGACTAGGTCATCTATATATGAGTATATTGACTTAGGAGTCAAATGAGAACATTTGATCATAAGTCATACTCATCGTTTAAGCTTCAAGTGGGGTTACCACTTTTACATAATGCATTGATGTGTTCACATCATTAGAGTTGCTTTGACTCAATTCTTAGAGTTAAGCTCCCCCTAGATGTGAGATACCCCCTTAGAGGGATGAACTAACCTTGGGTTTTGTCGATGATGACTTCATGTAGGTGTTGAAGATGTGGATGCTCAATGTTGATGTAGATCATTTGGAGTGAGTTGCACTTTCAATACCTACATGGAAATTTTGGAGACCAGGCCAGAATTCTCTGGTTTAAAGAGTATATTTAGTTGGATGCAGTCCTACTTTGATGCGTGCTCAGATGCACTGAAGCCATGTATCTTTTATCTCTCAGTCTTCCATGCGGACTACAATATCAGACGTAGGCGATTGTTGAGGCGGTGGATAGCTGAGGGCGGAAAGTTTCAGCCTAGGCCGAGCTCCACATGACCCACTATCCATACCATCGGCTCACGTCGTGATATGTGCTACACAAGCTGTCCTTCTGACATGGGCAGAGTAATTAGCAGGAGCTGTCTGTGCAAGCTGTGGGGAAGCTGCAGGCCACTGTTCTGTTTTTTAATCGCTGGCAAACTGTAACGCATGGGCCAAACCACTGTACACATTTTC
Source organism: Triticum aestivum (assembly GCF_018294505.1). Taxonomy (NCBI): domain Eukaryota; kingdom Viridiplantae; phylum Streptophyta; class Magnoliopsida; order Poales; family Poaceae; genus Triticum; species Triticum aestivum. The sequence goes on along the minus strand of NC_057813.1, from coordinate 761,820,966 downwards.
TCACCGCCTGCACACCTCTGACCAATCTAGAGAAGAGTGTGCAGAGAGTGCTCCTTTTTTCCTAGAGAGAGATGTTGTCAGATATGAGATTCAAAGGGAGCGAGGTATTGTTTGTGAGAGAGAATAGGAAGAGAGAGAGAGGAGCTACGTGACTGTGTGAGAGAGGAAAAAAGAAGAGAGAGGACGTGAGGAGAGTGGAAAGCTGCATGCATGTGGGACATAGTAGGGTGAAGGAAGAGAGATGCGCATGCATGCAGTAGACCAACCTATCATAAAAATTATACTACAGTACTCACCTAGGAGATAGGCCTTTTTTTACACAGCGCAGCGTCTGGCCTGGGTGAGGGCGTCGCACTGTTCCTGCGCTGTTAACTACTGACAAGGCCTGTTTACATGGCACATATCTCTATGCAAAGTATTGTAGAATGAACGGAAGGGATAGTAGGTCCTGTGTAGCTCGAGCTACAAAAAACTGCTCTCGAGCTGAGGGTTACTCCAGAGAGAAGTTTGGTACTAGCATGGAGGGTAACAGAAAATTTAGTTTGCGCTCAGGGGGTTACTCTAGTGATAAATATCTTATCAACCGTCAGGGCTACTCCAGGGAAAATTTTGGTATAAGTGCAGAGGGTTACTACAAGGATAGGTTTGGCATTAGTGCAGATGAGGATGGGGAAATGTTGTTCTCTGAACTGATCAAGTTGAGCATAATCCAGTATCCACCAAACACGAATGCATCAAATAGCAAGGTGAAAGACATGTTCCAAGTTAACGGTTTCTTCCATGGATATATCATGTCACGGAGAATGGATGATAACCTTGTGTTTGCACCGGAGGGCCGTTGCAGCCCCAGCTTGCAATGTGCTGGACAACACCTCACCATTAGCACCACTTGGGACAGAGACGAGAGTGTATTCAAGAGCATGGACCTATCACGACTACGTTCTTTCACAGTATTTGGGAAGTGGAGGTCATTCTTCGTCTCTAAGGGTATCAATATGGCACTTCTTAGGGTGCTGGATCTGGAGGATACATCAAGTGTATCAGATGGTGACCTCGAGAAGATAGTGAAGCTACTGCCTTGTCTCAAGTTTCTATCCTTGCGGGGATGCGAAGATATCACTTGTCTGCCAGATTCAGTGGGTGGACTGAGGCAGTTGCAAACTCTGGATGTCAGACACACATGTATAGTAGAGTTACCAGCCTCCATCAGCAAGCTACAAAATCTACAATATATTCGTGCAGGCACCACTTATGAATCATTGGGTCAAGGCCATGATGTGCAACAGGAAGCATCAGAGCATGATGGTACAAGCACCAGCCAAACATCAGTAGTGGTTGCAGCAGCAGCAACAACAACAACAACTACTACTACTACTACTACTACTACTACTACAACATCAGTGGACCCTCATGGCGCGAACATAAGTCAACCATCAGAAACACCACAAACTGACATTGATGATGAAGATGGGACATTAACTAAATCAGTAGCGGCAGGCCATGCTAGCACAAGCATGATCCGCAGAGCAGTGGCGGTAGCAGCAACAAGCAAGTCGAGCACAAGTCAACTATCAGAAACATTGCCACCAGCTGGCATTGACAATGAATACGGGGGATTAACTAAAGCAGCAGAAGCAGACAATGATGGCACAAGGACAGTCCAAACAGCAGGAGCAGTAGCAGTAGCAGCAACAACAACAACAACACCGGTAGACCGTCATGGCGTGAGCACTAGTCAACCATCAGAAACACCAGCACCAGCTGCTATTGACGGTGATGATGGGGCATCACCTATACTAGCGCTACTGAGAAGGAGGGCACACGATCTGGATAACTGGTTTTCCAATAAGAAGAAGTTGCGCAGACGCCAACGACTTAATGATAATGGTGGTGGTGTTAAGGTTCAGGCTCACGGGATTGGGAATATGGCGGCCTTGCGTACACTCGGTGTCGTGAATGTGAGTGGTGCAGGTGGGAAGGCCATCCTCAAGGAGGTAAATAAGCTTACCCAGTTGCGCAAGCTCGGCGTGTCTGGTATCAACCGCAAAAACTGGCACGACTTGTACTCTGCCATTTCAGGACATGGTCATCTCGAGTCATTGTCAGTATATTTTGACAAGGGGGAACCTGCAACAAGTTTTTTTTCTCGTTCGAGTGACATGTTCTCCGGCCTACCCAAGAGTCTGAAGAGCCTTAAGCTGTATTCGACGGGTGGGGAAGTACAAGTACCGCCGGTCTTGGTGAAGCATCTTTACTGTCTCAGAAAGTCTCGTTTTGACCTCATAGTGTCGACGCAAGAAGATATATACAGCATTACGGAATTTCCTCATCGACGTGCATTTCGTAATATTTATGTCAAGCCGGTTCAAGATGGCCAGCTCCATTATGGTCAGCGGGATGAGACGTTGTATTGTGATGGTTTCACTGACGCCCCAATCCTCAAGATTGACTGTGGCAGCTACAAGCTGGCGATATGTTTTGGATATTGGATACCAGAATACATTGAGGTGCTGGTGGTTGACTGCTCTACTGCTGAGGCTTCTTTGGAGGTGTCTGGATTAAAGGAATTATCTAGACTCAAGGAGGTGTGGCTCAAGGGTTCCTACAGCGAGGCAATCAAGCAACATTTGCAGCAGAAACTTGATGAGCTACACAGCTCACGCTTGGAGGAGGCAGTTAAGTACGGCAGGGAGTCCAGGTACACAAGAGCTGTCCTGAGGCTGGAGGACCAAGCACATCCGTCCTGATTCATTTCCATTTCTTCTTCTCTTTATTCTCTAGTTATGTGCATCCAATGTAATAGGCACCCAACAATCTTCCAGATCACAAGGCCTTGGTTATATCGTGCCAATTGAACATTGAAATACGTCCTGCTTCCTTTTGCCATGGGTTCTTCTTTTTCTTCTTTGAAGCCTGATTACGTCCGAACAAATGTCTGACATAACGATACACGAGCATATAACATGAGTGAATGTGTCCACAACTCCACATTCCTTGCAGCAATTAGACTATAGACTCGAGATAATGTCGCAGGAGAACATCCGTGCCTTGTAGCAGAACAGCTGGTTCTATAGCCTTATAGGCATTCTGCATTTAACCACACCACACTACCCTCAAGAACTAGAGGAACAAGCTGGAACGGCGTGACTGATACAAGGCGAAACCGAGCAAGAGCTCATATACTAACCAGGACCGACACACTATCTTGTAATTTTAATTTGATTCTCTATTTACCAGGTTGTATAGTGACATGTATATATGTATGTGCAGCTAGCTACTTTAATCATAAGTATAGAAAACTTAAACAAGTTTTTCTCACAAATACTGGGCCATATAATAGCAAAACATAATTCAGAAGTTGGTTGAACCAATGTTGAACATATGTATGTGCATGCCCATAATTCAAAAGTAAGGCTAAACAAATGTTTGGCAGCGCAATGCAAAAGATATATATGGTGGAATGATAGACACTCATGGATCAGCTGATAATTCTTGTTTTATGAAGGCAATAATATTGCTGTCCTGATTAAGGTTAGTACATGTTAATTGTTGGAATTAACCACGAAGTCCAGTCCGGCTCGGGATTGGAACCATCACCGAGTAGGTTTTGGTATTAGCTAGCCTAAGTGCTATTTATATACTACTTTGTAACCAGCCCCTGTAATTGTAACGACTCAGATCAGGTAATAAAGATCAGCAGGACCGATACGGCCCCATAGCCATCAAGTCGCGTCTTTGTATTGTTCTTTTTTAAGAAAAAAGGGCTTTCCCCCGCTTTATATATTATACAGCACCATCCGATAAACGAGCTTGTTGGGACCGCAGCACAAACAAGCCCAAAAGAGAAAAGAAGAGAGAAAAAAGAGAAATAAATGCCGACGACGGCTGATCGACAAAACAAAGATGGCCAGAAACAGCTGCACCATCCGGAGAAGTACGACCGTGCTCCTAGCATTCCGAGGCGTCGCATACCGGGCAGCACCTTCAAGAAGGAATGCGATGACGACGTCACTGCTGCCCGAACAAGTCCAAGGGTTTCCCCCGGTACGCAGAGGGCAGTGGGGGAGGGGTATATCCGACGCCCTTCAGGAAGGTATTGCGGCGCCCGCAGGCGTCACCGCGTCGATGACGGACAAGCCACCAGAGATTTCTCCCACCCAAACGACCACCACCACCCCGGACGATCTGAAGTGCACCACTGGAACTGCCGTCCACCAACATGTGCCACCACGGTCACCGAACCATCATTGCCGTCTCTCTGAGCCACCGACACGAGACTTGGTGGAGGGACGAAGGGCCAACGGGCTCGGGGGCATCCGCCACTCAGTCGAAGGGTGGGGACTACCACCACTGCTGCCGCAGAGCCGACCGGACAGGACGACATGAGCTTACCGGGCCCGCACAGGCCCGGCCGGACCTCGAAGGATCCGGACAACCCGTGCCGCCATGCTGCAACACATCGGTTGACGAGGCTGCCACCGCCCGTAACCCCCGACGCCGCGCCATCTCCACTAGGGAGCTGCGCCGCCGGGCGCCTAAGCACCAGGCCGCCCCAAACCCAGATGAGGCCCAGAGGGGCCCAGATCTAGGCGGAGCATAAGCCGGTGGCCAGCCGCACCACCACGCGCCCCACGGCCAATGGCCGCGCTGCCGCATCAGGAACGCCCGCGACCCGCGGAACACCGCCAAGTCGCACCATCGAAAGCCGAGGAGCACCGCGGCCGCCCAACGACGCATGCAAGTTTGTTAAGCTAGCTAGTTAGCATGTGCCTTGTGTGTCCTGGCTGTGCTACGTACGTGTAGTCTACGTATGGCCGGAAAGAACTCGGTGGATTCGGCGACTACGTGTGTGCTCTTGACGGAAAGTAATCGTCTACGAGCGACGTACGTTGGGCCTGTGCCAACAATTGGTATTCATAGCTTGGTTTGTTGGTCGTGATCTTCGGAAAGCACTCGAAGGATCATGTCGAACACAGGCAAGGAGATCGTGACGGCAGCAGCGAGAGCGCCGATGCCGATGGTGGGGGTGTCGCAATTCCCCCGTCTGAATCTAGAGGACTACGCACTGTGGGCGATGAACATGGAGGTCGCGATGGAGGGAGCTGAAGTACTGGGAAGCCGTCGACCCTGGCGGCACCGAGTACGCGAAGGGCGCGGCGAAGTACCGGAAGGATCGTCAAGCGTTAAGGGCGATCTACTCCGCCATGCCGAAGGATGTGCCGCAACACCAAGTCGGAAAGAACTCGGCGAAGGAGGCATGGGAGACCATCATGATCCTGCACCAGGGTCGTGACCGTGTCCAGGAAGCACATCTCCAGTCCTTGATGAGAAGCTACGAGTGCCTGAAGATGGATGAAAGTGAGACGGTCGATCAGTTTGCCTCCCATCTCAAGACCCTCGTCAACGGCATACACAACTATGGTTCAACCCTAGAAGAAGTTGCGATCCTCCGACGATTTTTGCGCGCCGCGCCCGCATGCTACATCCAGATCATCACGTCGATTGAGAAATGTCTCGACCTGAAAACTCTTACGGTTGAGGATCTCGTCGGAAGGTTCAAGGCCCACGACGAGAGAATTCGTCTTAGTTTCGGCGACGCGGAGGCGGGTGAGCACCCGATGCTGACAAAGGCGCAACGGATTGCCCTGTCAAAAGAAAAGCAGGGTGGATCTACGAGCAGCGCCAAGAAGAAGGGGAAAGGGAAGCAGCGCTCGGCGAGAAAGAACTTCACCGACTAAGACGACGAGGATGCGCCCGCACCACCGAGGAGGAAGTTTGACATCAGAAAAGTGAGGTGTCATAAGTGTGGCCTCCTCGGTCACTTCAAGGCTAAGTGCGAGGAAGCATCAAGCAAAGGACGCTCATGGTCGAGGAAGGAGACGATGGGATATGATGTTGATGTGCGAGCTAGTGGACGAAGATGATCCAGATGATCACGATCAGCTGGACACGGGTCCGGTGAGTGCATACGCCTCAGTCTACCCAGGAGAAGTTGTGGCGCCAGAAGACCATGACCCAGGGTGTGACAGTGTGGTTACGTCAGCAAACCTAGGCGAAGTTGTGGCGTCAGAAGTCCATGACGCAAAGCGTGGCGGTGTGATCGCGCTAGAAGTAGGCGAGGTTGTCGCGCCAGAAGACCACGACACAAAGCGTGATGATGTGATTGCGCTAGAAGACGGCGAAGATGTGTCGCCAGAAGAACACGTGGCAGGGCGTGACAGAGTGGTTGTGCAGGAAAATGGCGAATACGTTTCGCCAGAAGAACACGGTTCGAGGCAGATGCGTCACGAGTAGCTGCTGGGTTGCAAGCGAGCGGAGATGCAGTGGGCGACGAGCTCGATGGCAGCAGCAACTTGCTAGGCAGCGCACAAGCAGGTGAGTGCACTAGGTGGCCACATGGGCCACGATCAAGCCAAGAACTAGCAAGAAGCAATGTGGTGGTTGTGGTGCATTCAAGCAGCCCACGTGAAGGAACAGTGCCATCTGCAGGAGATCTATCTAGTGGGCCAGAAAGGGAGCAAATCCTAGAAAATTTGCAAGGGGAACACAGCTCAGAAAAGTTTGGAGCGCTAGAAAAAGCTCCAGAAAGCACAAAATTGCCAGCAACAGGAACTTTGGCAAGTTCAGAACAACGATGTCCGGTGAAGATGAAGAGTAAAGGGCAACGATGTTTGCACATCGAGGAACCGGAAAATTTTGAAGACGCAAAGACAGAAGAGTGTTGGCGTCATGCTATGGATGAAGAGTTGGGGTCGATCCGAGACAACAAAGTATGGGAACTCGTCGATCTTCCCAACGGACATAATGCCATGAAGCTCAAGTGGGTGTTCAAAGTCAATAAAGATGCCGAAGGGGAACTTGGTGAAGCATAAAGCAAGGCTCGTGGCTAAATCGAACGTGCAAGACCAAGGTATGGACTTCAAAGAAGTGTTCGCTCCACTTGCAAGGATGGACACGGTGAGGCTACTTATAGCTCTCGCGGCTCAAGAATCTTGAAGGATACATCATATGGATGTGAACTCCGCATTTTTGACTGGGGAGTTAGAAGAAGAGTTGTATGTGAAGCAACCACCGGGGTACATCCAAGAAGGAGAGGAGCACAAGGTATTGAACCTACACAAAGCGGTGTACGGGCTACGACAAGTTCCTCGGGCATGGAATCACTACTAGGGAAAACCTTATACACAGAAATTTAGCAACAGCGCGGGTCAAAAAAGGGCGCTAGTGCTAGATAGCAGTAGCGGTTGAGAAAAAACCGCGCTGCAGATACAATTGTAGCAGTAGCGCGTGTGATCGTAAAAGCGCTACTACTAATATTCCCATTGGTGGAACGATAGGCTACGCATACCAGTAGCGGGCTTGGAGGAAGCGCGCTACAGCTAGGGCATGAGTAGCAGCGTGTTTCACAAGAAGAGCGCTACTGCTAACGGAAATAAAATAAAATGAAAAACAAATAGAAAAGTAAATGAAAATGAAAGAAACAGAAAAGGAGAAAGAAATAAAATAAAATGTAAAGCAAAATAAATGAAAAAGCAGAAAAACATAGAAAGGCATAGCTGTAGGGTGTGTTCAAAAGAGGCGCTATAGCTAACATAGCTGCAGCGCGTTTCCTAGACCCCCGTTGTAGAAACAGAAAAGGAAATAAAAAAGGGAGAAATTTACATAGCCGTAGAAGTAGCGCGTTTTGTAAAACGCTCTATAGCTAAGTTAGCTATAACCCATTTTTCGAAACGCGCTTCCGCTACGTTTGACTTAACCAAAAAACCGTTTCCCCCCGGCCACCATTGCCCCCCAAATCTCTCGACCCACCCCGCCGCCATCTCCCCGATTCGCCGTCGCCCCACTTCGCCGTCGTCTCCTGCCGACGTCGACGCCCCCGGAGCCACCAGAGCCGTGCGCCGTCGACGCCACCGGAGCCGCCCCCAACGCCACGAAGCCGCGCGGCCTCATCAACGCCACCGGAGCCGCCGTCGACGCCACCGGATCCTCCCTTGCCACAACTGCCTCCCTCGCCGTCACCGGAGACGCCCCTGCCTCCCTCGCCACCACCGGAGCCATCCTCTGTAAGCCCCCACCCCTCCTCTCTCTCTCTCTCTCATGCATAGGTTAATTATCTAGGTTATTTAGGCAAAAATTTAGTTAGGGCTTTGACAGAGAACTAGTCAGGTTAACTACTTTAATTAGGTTAATTATCTAGGTTATTTAGGCAAGTTTTATTTTAAAGATGATCCCTTCCTAGACTTTTATTGTTGATTATATCTTTTCATTGAAGTGGTCATGTTATATCTTTTCATTGAAGTGGTTCGATTGTGCCCAAGTGGCTTTGTTGTTTAAATGAAGCTGAGTGGCCTATATATGTTGTGCCGGAATGTTGATTCATTTCCGTTCCGGCAAATTTCAGGTTCTCGATTTGTCCACTTTTTAGCAAAGGTCATGCTGAAATTCTCCGTGAATTTCGGCATGACTTGTGCTACAAACTAGGACATACCGAGTGCCCGGGATTTGCCGCACCAGGAAGGAGTCAACGTTCCTGCAAAACAATAGGCCTTTTTTATGTCATTATTCATTTTATTAGGTCTAGAATTAATTGACTAGATTTAATCATAGGAAACATGGCTAGCAACGATGAAGGACAGGGTTCTGGTGATTGCGACGACGTCAACCGGGCGGCAGACGAATTTTTTAGCCTTACCGACGATAAACCGATGTTGTTGCTGGGCCCACCGGTGGCATCGGGGATTGAGACCGACACGCAGACCGGTGCTGAGACTGAAACCGGCGCTGAGACTCAGACCGGTGTCGAGACCAGCGCTGAGACTGAGACCGGCGCTGCCTCGGGGAGCGGAGCCGGTACTGTAGAACCGAAAGCAAAGAGGCAGTGACTTCCTAACAAACTCAGGACTACTAGACTGGTGGTCATGGAGGTGGACGACGGCAATTTTGAGCCAAAGGCGCCCGGGGAATCGCGTCGATGCTACGGCAATCAAATAGGCTGCATCGTACGGACAACCGCCGCCATCAACGATGAGAAACTACAGAAGATAGAAAATATGAGGAGCTCCCTCCTAAAGAAGTTTCACCAGATATTCTTGTTCCCGGGCCAGAATGAGAAGGATTATGAAGATCCAGACGAGGACCCGGCAATGAAGAAGATAAACAAACACGCCATGACCAAGTTTAGCGACGCGTTGGCCGCTTGGAAAACTCGAGTGAAAGCAAAGATCATCGACAAGAAGGAACCCTACTCCGAGATTGTAAAGGATAATCCGACAATCACGGAAGAGCAGTTTCAAATATTCAAGGAGGTTTGCGAGGCTGAAGCTGCCAAAAAAAATCTAAGTACATGAAGGGGCATCAAGAGAGGAACATTGGGAGCCACCACCTCGGAAGCCGTGGTTACGGCGGAAAGAGGTCCAAATGGGCCCAGGAGGACGCGGAAGCCGCGAGTCTGGGCATCCCAGAACCCTTGGCGGATTTCACCGTCCCGCAGGAGCGTGACGTCCTGAGGGCTCGGCACCATTGGGACCCAGTGAAGAAGGTTTACGAGACAACACCGGTCATTACGGAGTTCATGAGACTGCTGGTAATTTTAGTTTCTGATCAATTTGACTGCACACGTTAGTCATATTTGTAAACGATCCTTGTGCCTTTTGCAGAGAGAGCAGCACCGGATTGCGGCCGAAAGCGACTCGCCGTCTGAGGCATTGGCGAGGCCCAAGTGGGACACTCCATTCAACCGGGCGTTGAACATATTGAAACGACAACCGGTGGATACTCAACCTCGTACGGACGCGTGCACGGTGTCGGAGACGGCGCCACATGGAAGAAGTACTACTGTGAGACCACGGAGGAGAGAAAGGAAAGACAGAGGTTAACTGAAGAAAACATCGACAAGAAGGTTGAGATTGCGGTTGAGAAGAAATCATCTCAGACAGTCGCAACAGCGGTAGCTGCCGCAAAACAGGTGGTTGCAGATTTGTCTACTTCCTTGGTGACGGGCGTTTTCACTTGGACAAGGCAAAATCCAGAAGAAAATATAGAGGACTTTCCCCTTGCTGACTTCTTGGGAGCACCTGCTCCCGCACCGACTCCCGCACCGGACGTGCTCGGCGGTGCTTCGTCTTTGGCTGAGCTCGACGCCCTCACGGTATCTGTCACACCGGACCCCTTCAATATAAATGTATAATCTCCCGTTTTCGTTGCCTTTCGGATGTCTCACGTCAAGACTTTTCTTTGCAGGCCGACGAAACCCCGTGCACCATATTGTACACCATCGGCGACCAGAAGGTGGACGTGGGGAAGGCGACGATAATGGAGCCGAAGGAACCATTGTTCTATAGCCGGCCGATCCCCCCGAACGTCTTCAAGGTTTCCGTGGCCAGTGTCGAACTGGGCCACGAGAATTTGCCTCCTGCAATACTACTGGTGGATGACGATGAGACACCGCGGCGGCTTGGTGATTGTTGCAATGGGTGGGTCCTGTTGTGACCAAAGAGTCTACTTCATCTGGAGGCGGTCGGGAGCACACCCACGAGCACGCAGCCTCAGCAAGGTATGAACATCAACACCCCACCTACCCAATTAGCGTCGGGTGTCGGGTTGGGTGATAGCGGACGGGGTAAGGAGGAGGCTCCATTAGTCGCTGATGACGTCGCCATGGATGAGGACGAGGACGACGGTGGCACTGAACAGTACGTCTATACTGGCGCCTCCTCAGGGTTTGAGCGTCATGAGTCGGTGCCTGAATTGCCGTCTCAACGTATTATGGACGACCTTCCGGTAGTAAAGAAGTCTAGGAAGAGAGCGAGGAAAGGCAAAAAAACTGATTCTATGATCCAGCCGCCTCAGCAGCCTCGGCTTCAGGACCGTATAGATATCCCCGATGCGGATAAATGGCATATCCCCGGTCAACCAATCCTACCTGCAAGAGCGCTAGGGGCCAGATTCGGCGATCTAAGGAGACTTCATGACGATGTGCTGCGGGTAGAGAAAGGCCTTGTCGCCTCGACAGATCCAGGATACCCACTCTACGTGGTTAACGTTCCGCGGCAAATGTCGTACGTCGACAGCTTCCCCGCGGATAAGTTCTTCCTCCGATTCGATTACATATTCGACATGTTTCACATGAAGAAGCTGGATTTTACGTTTGTCCGCCTTTATGCCTTGCACATGAACTACATCATCGGGTTTGAGCAGATATCTCATATTTGTGTCGCTGACCCGTACTACATGCACGAGGGCTTCTTGGGAGTCTGCGCAGAGCACCGTGAATACGCGAGGGATTACATCGTTAGTTTCATGCTCGCCAATAAGGACAAGGAGGCGATTCTCGTGCCTTATCATCGCGTGTAAGTCATCCGCGCTGCTATCCTTCCTTCGATTTCAATCATTCATTTGCACGGTGGAGGCTAAGTAATTTGAGGTGTACTTATTTTGCGCAGCGGTGGGCGCGCCGTCCTCATCATCCTATACCCCCGATTCTCTCACGCTCTTTACTTGGAGTCGTCGAAGAACATTCACAAAAAGGATTACACCCACATTAAGGATGTTCTCGACAGTTATATGTTTACTACCAAGCAAGGGTGGAGAGGTTAGGGACAAGAAGAGAAGGGGCGGCAGGCTCGCCTTCGGCCATAAGACCGACTTCTGCTGCATCCAGCAACCGAACGATTCTCTTAATGATGGATTCTATGTCCTACACCACATGCTGGAGTATAGGCGGGATCACCAGAATCTTCGCATGTCACCTACATCCGGCGATGCCCATATTCTGCAATGGGCAAAGAACGTAGGAGATATCGAGGATCATCGACTTCGAGCCGAGTTCTATCACATCTAGCGCGAACTTGCCCAAATCATCATGAAGGAGGTCGTCGGAAAAACAGGGATGTTCTACGAAGAAGGACAAATGTCGCGGGAAGACGTCCGAACACGGGTAGCCGTTCAGCGTCTCGACCTGAAGCCTTTCACTAGCTCGGGGACTATCTCCCTGACATGGATGGATGGAACGACATGTTGGAGTGATTGTCGATATATGACAATGTGTCCGTTTAGTCCATACTTTCTGTATGACAAAACTTTGAGTTATGCGCGGTGAAACTTTATTTGTGATGTAATTAAACCGTCCTCCTCCTCGACTAGTGAATATCACTCTAGTTAGGGCATTTTGGGGTACGATGAACTTTGTTATTTATGCTTATGATATGTTGTTTCTATTTTTGCCAAGTCTGTCTCTTCTGTTGCTCAACTATATATGTTCCATATCATCGACTCATGTGACGATGCAGGTGCATAGATCATGGATGGTGAATAAGTGCTACGCTAGGAGTATATATACGACAAGTGGCCGGAGTGTCAGGCCTAGGTGTACCGGTTTCCGGTTTCCGAGCGATGGGCAGTAGTTAATTTAGGTTCACGCTAATGGGAGAGAGGGATACGAACTCATGTACTCAAAGTGATAGCTCTTCTCGCGTATATCATTGTTTAGATGGATGGCGATGTATTTGCAAGTAATCGAGACTTGTATCGCTATTTTCGAGATGATGACGAGAGACCACTTTGTGTTGGATGATGATTATGATGAGATTATTTGTATGTATATGCTATGATTACATTTGTGGTCTTGCAGGCATTTGTCTGTGTATCATGGTTACATTTGTATGTGCTAAAGATTCATCTATAAAGCCTGTTCAAATACAAAACAAATATGCCGAAAAAAAACAAAAAACTACTAAAATTAGCAGTAGCGAGTGTATGAAAGTTAGCAGCAGCGCCGCGATAGCAGTAGCGCGTCCAGCCAGAGCACGCTAGAGCTACTAGCAGTAGCGAGCTTCCACTAAGCGCGCTGCTGCTACACTTGTGTAGTAGTAGCGCTGGTGAGCACGCGCTACTGCTATGTGTTAGCTGTAGCGCCTTATTAGTAGCGCCTCACCCCGCGCTACTGATACACCTAAAACCCGCGTTGCTGCTAGCCTTCTCCCTAGTAGTGAATATTAAGCTTGACCGTACATTGATTTCTCTTGGATTTGAGAAAGCCCCACTAGAGCATACAATATATAAGCGAGGTAAAGGCAAGGATCGTTTCTTAGCGGGCATCTATGTGGATGATCTGTTGATAACTGGAGCAGACGAAGAGGTGATTGCAAACTTCAAACTACACATGAAGGAGCTATTCAAGAAGACTGATCTAGGGCTCTTGCATTACTACCTTGGGATCGAGGTACACCAAAAGCCGGAGGAGATCACATTATGGCAGGAGGCATATGCGAAGAAGATACTTCAAAGCAGTGGCATGAAAGACTGCAATCCAAGTCATGTTCCGGATAGTGTTCTTCATTCTCCTTCATGTAGGTCCAGTCGACCCACCTCATATCACACACTATAGGCTTCTTGTCCAACAAAATTGTCTCATAGAAATCCTGCTGTTCCTTTGTGTGGAACCTGTAATCAACAGCAGTCTTTCTCCTAGTGGCATATGGATCTGACTCTCTCCATAGCCTCAACCCTGAATCTCTCCTGATTTTCATGTTCTCAGCCACAGGATGAGCATCATTGTGGTCTGGAATCTTGGGTTTGAGCTTCCTCAGGACTTGTCCTTCATCATCTTCCTCAGCAGCAACTTCAGGCACTAGGGCCTTGTTCTTCTCAGCAGCTGGTATACTCCTGGTATTCCTCTTTGGTGCATTCTTGGGCTTGGAGGCAGCTTTGGGTGCTTCTTGGGCTTTGATGTTGCAGCCCCTGACTTTATAGCTTCACTCATCAGCTTTTGTGCCTTGGGTGCTGGTGCAGCAACCTCTTCTTCCTCTTCCTCAGAGTCTCTCCTCATAGAGGGATTGCCAAGAACTTTGGCAGTAGTGGTTCTGACTCTCTTTTTCTTTTTATCTTGACCAGCAGCTTCATCTTCTGACTCAATAGTAAACTTCATGGTTTCTCCAGTGGCAACCTTCCTGGGTTTGGAAGTGGGAATCCTTCTTGCAGGTGCCTTCTTCTACACTACTGGCTTAGTGGCTGCAGCTGAACCATATTCTTTCTTGACCACTTTCTTCATGGAAGTGGCCTCATCCTCTACTGCCACATAATCCTCATCCTCAGAGGCTGAGGTTCTTTTCTTCCTTGTCCTGGTGGCAGCTTTGGGCAAATTGCTGGGAGTGCTTCTGCTGCCATCATCTGAAGTGCTAGAGGGACTAGTGCCCTCACTCATGTGAATCTGCTCTTCTTCCCTGTTCTGACTATCACTTTGGTCTGACATGATGCAAACACTGACTGCTGACCCTGTGAATAGTTATAGATGAGATAGAGTGGATGAGCATCACAAAATGCAGATATTTTTGCAAAAGAATGATTCAAAAACTTAGTTATAGTTTTCCACAGAAAGCATTTCGGATCAACCGATTTTCAAACTCGGTGATACCGAAGCAGTTTTGGAACCTAAACTAGTGAACTCGGTCAGACCGAGTCATAGTTCGGTGGCACCGAGACTGCTAGGGTTTCACAAAGTTCTAAAATCGGTCACACCGATTAGCAATTCTCGGTCAGACCGAGAATTACTAGTGCAATGGCGTTAGCCGAATCGGTGGGACCGAGTTTTCAACTCGGTGGGTCCGAGATGGTTTACTAGTGCAATGGCGTTAGCCGAATCGGTGGGACCGAGTTTTCAACTCGATGGGTTCGAGATGGTTTCGGCGGAAACCTAACCCTAAATTTTCAAATCGCATCTATTCTAAGGATTGTTTTGACTGGATAGAGGTGTTTCAATCGTGGCAAGAATCATAATGAACACAATGTGCTGAGAATCAGACGAGGATAGCACTGTGATCGAGTTCATACCCTAGTTCTGCGATGAACTCGCTACGGCGGCAACGACGGAGATGAAATCTGTTGACGGCGGCGGAGACCAGCGACTGGAGGCGGCTGGCGACGAAGTCGATGATCCGGAGACCTAGAAGGCAGAGCGAGCTATGCGCGGGCTAAGAGGTTTGGAGAAAGTTTTCCAAATTTTTGCCCGTGTGAATATATAGCCCGACACTGTCGGTGTGACCGAGTGGAACGACTCGGTGGCACCGTGATGCATAACTGTTGACAGTTACAGCAACTCGGTGTGACCAAAAAGTTCAAATCGGTTGCACCGAGATTGAAAACCTAGATCGACTTAGTGATCTCGGTATGACCGAAATGGAAGAATCGGTCAGACCGAAAAGCACAAAGAAGTTTTGGAAGTTTAAGTCTATGACGAATCGGGGACTCCGAGTGCTCCTCACACAGAATGGTTCGAATCTGACTTGATCAAATTTTGTGATGTAGCATGAATAGAGTTTGAGACGAGAAACGCATAGATAGCTAGTGTAGGTTCTTAGGCATTCTTGTCCATCCACTTGGCAAAAGAAAAAGAAACCAATCAATCAAAACAACAAGTGGATGTCCTCGAATGAGTAAAATATGCAACCAACATGCTCACACAATAAAATGGCAAATGAAATATGTGGCAAAACATGCATAACCAATTCTAGCATCTATCAAACAATTGGCGATGACTAGGTCATCTATATATGAGTATATTGACTTAGGAGTCAAATGAGAACATTTGATCATAAGTCATACTCATCGTTTAAGCTTCAAGTGGGGTTACCACTTTTACATAATGCATTGATGTGTTCACATCATTAGAGTTGCTTTGACTCAATTCTTAGAGTTAAGCTCCCCCTAGATGTGAGATACCCCCTTAGAGGGATGAACTAACCTTGGGTTTTGTCGATGATGACTTCATGTAGGTGTTGAAGATGTGGATGCTCAATGTTGATGTAGATCATTTGGAGTGAGTTGCACTTTCAATACCTACATGGAAATTTTGGAGACCAGGCCAGAATTCTCTGGTTTAAAGAGTATATTTAGTTGGATGCAGTCCTACTTTGATGCGTGCTCAGATGCACTGAAGCCATGTATCTTTTATCTCTCAGTCTTCCATGCGGACTACAATATCAGACGTAGGCGATTGTTGAGGCGGTGGATAGCTGAGGGCGGAAAGTTTCAGCCTAGGCCGAGCTCCACATGACCCACTATCCATACCATCGGCTCACGTCGTGATATGTGCTACACAAGCTGTCCTTCTGACATGGCAGAGTAATTAGCAGGAGCTGTCTGTGCAAGCTGTGGGGAAGCTGCAGGCCACTGTTCTGTTTTTTAATCGCTGGCAAACTGTAACGCATGGGCCAAACCACTGTACACATTTTCTCACCGCCTGCACACCTCTGACCAATCTAGAGAAGAGTGTGCAGAGAGTGCTCCTTTTTTCCTAGAGAGAGATGTTGTCAGATATGAGATTCAAAGGGAGCGAGGTATTGTTTGTGAGAGAGAATAGGAAGAGAGAGAGAGGAGCTACGTGACTGTGTGAGAGAGGAAAAAAGAAGAGAGAGGACGTGAGGAGAGTGGAAAGCTGCATGCATGTGGGACATAGTAGGGTGAAGGAAGAGAGATGCGCATGCATGCAGTAGACCAACCTATCATAAAAATTATACTACAGTACTCACCTAGGAGATAGGCCTTTTTTTACACAGCGCAGCGTCTGGCCTGGGTGAGGGCGTCGCACTGTTCCTGCGCTGTTAACTACTGACAAGGCCTGTTTACATGGCACATATCTCTATGCAAAGTATTGTAGAATGAACGGAAGGGATAGTAGGTCCTGTGTAGCTCGAGCTACAAAAAACTGCTCTCGAGCTGAGGGTTACTCCAGAGAGAAGTTTGGTACTAGCATGGAGGGTAACAGAAAATTTAGTTTGCGCTCAGGGGGTTACTCTAGTGATAAATATCTTATCAACCGTCAGGGCTACTCCAGGGAAAATTTTGGTATAAGTGCAGAGGGTTACTACAAGGATAGGTTTGGCATTAGTGCAGATGAGGATGGGGAAATGTTGTTCTCTGAACTGATCAAGTTGAGCATAATCCAGTATCCACCAAACACGAATGCATCAAATAGCAAGGTGAAAGACATGTTCCAAGTTAACGGTTTCTTCCATGGATATATCATGTCACGGAGAATGGATGATAACCTTGTGTTTGCACCGGAGGGCCGTTGCAGCCCCAGCTTGCAATGTGCTGGACAACACCTCACCATTAGCACCACTTGGGACAGAGACGAGAGTGTATTCAAGAGCATGGACCTATCACGACTACGTTCTTTCACAGTATTTGGGAAGTGGAGGTCATTCTTCGTCTCTAAGGGTATCAATATGGCACTTCTTAGGGTGCTGGATCTGGAGGATACATCAAGTGTATCAGATGGTGACCTCGAGAAGATAGTGAAGCTACTGCCTTGTCTCAAGTTTCTATCCTTGCGGGGATGCGAAGATATCACTTGTCTGCCAGATTCAGTGGGTGGACTGAGGCAGTTGCAAACTCTGGATGTCAGACACACATGTATAGTAGAGTTACCAGCCTCCATCAGCAAGCTACAAAATCTACAATATATTCGTGCAGGCACCACTTATGAATCATTGGGTCAAGGCCATGATGTGCAACAGGAAGCATCAGAGCATGATGGTACAAGCACCAGCCAAACATCAGTAGTGGTTGCAGCAGCAGCAACAACAACAACAACTACTACTACTACTACTACTACTACTACTACAACATCAGTGGACCCTCATGGCGCGAACATAAGTCAACCATCAGAAACACCACAAACTGACATTGATGATGAAGATGGGACATTAACTAAATCAGTAGCGGCAGGCCATGCTAGCACAAGCATGATCCGCAGAGCAGTGGCGGTAGCAGCAACAAGCAAGTCGAGCACAAGTCAACTATCAGAAACATTGCCACCAGCTGGCATTGACAATGAATACGGGGGATTAACTAAAGCAGCAGAAGCAGACAATGATGGCACAAGGACAGTCCAAACAGCAGGAGCAGTAGCAGTAGCAGCAACAACAACAACAACACCGGTAGACCGTCATGGCGTGAGCACTAGTCAACCATCAGAAACACCAGCACCAGCTGCTATTGACGGTGATGATGGGGCATCACCTATACTAGCGCTACTGAGAAGGAGGGCACACGATCTGGATAACTGGTTTTCCAATAAGAAGAAGTTGCGCAGACGCCAACGACTTAATGATAATGGTGGTGGTGTTAAGGTTCAGGCTCACGGGATTGGGAATATGGCGGCCTTGCGTACACTCGGTGTCGTGAATGTGAGTGGTGCAGGTGGGAAGGCCATCCTCAAGGAGGTAAATAAGCTTACCCAGTTGCGCAAGCTCGGCGTGTCTGGTATCAACCGCAAAAACTGGCACGACTTGTACTCTGCCATTTCAGGACATGGTCATCTCGAGTCATTGTCAGTATATTTTGACAAGGGGGAACCTGCAACAAGTTTTTTTTCTCGTTCGAGTGACATGTTCTCCGGCCTACCCAAGAGTCTGAAGAGCCTTAAGCTGTATTCGACGGGTGGGGAAGTACAAGTACCGCCGGTCTTGGTGAAGCATCTTTACTGTCTCAGAAAGTCTCGTTTTGACCTCATAGTGTCGACGCAAGAAGATATATACAGCATTACGGAATTTCCTCATCGACGTGCATTTCGTAATATTTATGTCAAGCCGGTTCAAGATGGCCAGCTCCATTATGGTCAGCGGGATGAGACGTTGTATTGTGATGGTTTCACTGACGCCCCAATCCTCAAGATTGACTGTGGCAGCTACAAGCTGGCGATATGTTTTGGATATTGGATACCAGAATACATTGAGGTGCTGGTGGTTGACTGCTCTACTGCTGAGGCTTCTTTGGAGGTGTCTGGATTAAAGGAATTATCTAGACTCAAGGAGGTGTGGCTCAAGGGTTCCTACAGCGAGGCAATCAAGCAACATTTGCAGCAGAAACTTGATGAGCTACACAGCTCACGCTTGGAGGAGGCAGTTAAGTACGGCAGGGAGTCCAGGTACACAAGAGCTGTCCTGAGGCTGGAGGACCAAGCACATCCGTCCTGATTCATTTCCATTTCTTCTTCTCTTTATTCTCTAGTTATGTGCATCCAATGTAATAGGCACCCAACAATCTTCCAGATCACAAGGCCTTGGTTATATCGTGCCAATTGAACATTGAAATACGTCCTGCTTCCTTTTGCCATGGGTTCTTCTTTTTCTTCTTTGAAGCCTGATTACGTCCGAACAAATGTCTGACATAACGATACACGAGCATATAACATGAGTGAATGTGTCCACAACTCCACATTCCTTGCAGCAATTAGACTATAGACTCGAGATAATGTCGCAGGAGAACATCCGTGCCTTGTAGCAGAACAGCTGGTTCTATAGCCTTATAGGCATTCTGCATTTAACCACACCACACTACCCTCAAGAACTAGAGGAACAAGCTGGAACGGCGTGACTGATACAAGGCGAAACCGAGCAAGAGCTCATATACTAACCAGGACCGACACACTATCTTGTAATTTTAATTTGATTCTCTATTTACCAGGTTGTATAGTGACATGTATATATGTATGTGCAGCTAGCTACTTTAATCATAAGTATAGAAAACTTAAACAAGTTTTTCTCACAAATACTGGGCCATATAATAGCAAAACATAATTCAGAAGTTGGTTGAACCAATGTTGAACATATGTATGTGCATGCCCATAATTCAAAAGTAAGGCTAAACAAATGTTTGGCAGCGCAATGCAAAAGATATATATGGTGGAATGATAGACACTCATGGATCAGCTGATAATTCTTGTTTTATGAAGGCAATAATATTGCTGTCCTGATTAAGGTTAGTACATGTTAATTGTTGGAATTAACCACGAAGTCCAGTCCGGCTCGGGATTGGAACCATCACCGAGTAGGTTTTGGTATTAGCTAGCCTAAGTGCTATTTATATACTACTTTGTAACCAGCCCCTGTAATTGTAACGACTCAGATCAGGTAATAAAGATCAGCAGGACCGATACGGCCCCATAGCCATCAAGTCGCGTCTTTGTATTGTTCTTTTTTAAGAAAAAAGGGCTTTCCCCCGCTTTATATATTATACAGCACCATCCGATAAACGAGCTTGTTGGGACCGCAGCACAAACAAGCCCAAAAGAGAAAAGAAGAGAGAAAAAAGAGAAATAAATGCCGACGACGGCTGATCGACAAAACAAAGATGGCCAGAAACAGCTGCACCATCCGGAGAAGTACGACCGTGCTCCTAGCATTCCGAGGCGTCGCATACCGGGCAGCACCTTCAAGAAGGAATGCGATGACGACGTCACTGCTGCCCGAACAAGTCCAAGGGTTTCCCCCGGTACGCAGAGGGCAGTGGGGGAGGGGTATATCCGACGCCCTTCAGGAAGGTATTGCGGCGCCCGCAGGCGTCACCGCGTCGATGACGGACAAGCCACCAGAGATTTCTCCCACCCAAACGACCACCACCACCCCGGACGATCTGAAGTGCACCACTGGAACTGCCGTCCACCAACATGTGCCACCACGGTCACCGAACCATCATTGCCGTCTCTCTGAGCCACCGACACGAGACTTGGTGGAGGGACGAAGGGCCAACGGGCTCGGGGGCATCCGCCACTCAGTCGAAGGGTGGGGACTACCACCACTGCTGCCGCAGAGCCGACCGGACAGGACGACATGAGCTTACCGGGCCCGCACAGGCCCGGCCGGACCTCGAAGGATCCGGACAACCCGTGCCGCCATGCTGCAACACATCGGTTGACGAGGCTGCCACCGCCCGTAACCCCCGACGCCGCGCCATCTCCACTAGGGAGCTGCGCCGCCGGGCGCCTAAGCACCAGGCCGCCCCAACCCAGATGAGGCCCAGAGGGGCCCAGATCTAGGCGGAGCATAAGCCGGTGGCCAGCCGCACCACCACGCGCCCCACGGCCAATGGCCGCGCTGCCGCATCAGGAACGCCCGCGACCCGCGGAACACCGCCAAGTCGCACCATCGAAAGCCGAGGAGCACCGCGGCCGCCCAACGACGCATGCAAGTTTGTTAAGCTAGCTAGTTAGCATGTGCCTTGTGTGTCCTGGCTGTGCTACGTACGTGTAGTCTACGTATGGCCGGAAAGAACTCGGTGGATTCGGCGACTACGTGTGTGCTCTTGACGGAAAGTAATCGTCTACGAGCGACGTACGTTGGGCCTGTGCCAACAATTGGTATTCATAGCTTGGTTTGTTGGTCGTGATCTTCGGAAAGCACTCGAAGGATCATGTCGAACACAGGCAAGGAGATCGTGACGGCAGCAGCGAGAGCGCCGATGCCGATGGTGGGGTGTCGCAATTCCCCCGTCTGAATCTAGAGGACTACGCACTGTGGGCGATGAACATGGAGGTCGCGATGGAGGGAGCTGAGTACTGGGAAGCCGTCGACCCTGGCGGCACCGAGTACGCGAAGGGCGCGGCGAAGTACCGGAAGGATCGTCAAGCGTTAAGGGCGATCTACTCCGCCATGCCGAAGGATGTGCCGCAACACCAAGTCGGAAAGAACTCGGCGAAGGAGGCATGGGAGACCATCATGATCCTGCACCAGGGTCGTGACCGTGTCCAGGAAGCACATCTCCAGTCCTTGATGAGAAGCTACGAGTGCCTGAAGATGGATGAAAGTGAGACGGTCGATTAGTTTGCCTCCCATCTCAAGACCCTCGTCAACGGCATACACAACTATGGTTCAACCCTAGAAGAAGTTGCGATCCTCCGACGATTTTTGCGCGCCGCGCCCGCATGCTACATCCAGATCATCACGTCGATTGAGAAATGTCTCGACCTGAAAACTCTTACGGTTGAGGATCTCGTCGGAAGGTTCAAGGCCCACGACGAGAGAATTCGTCTTAGTTTCGGCGACGCGGAGGCGGGTGAGCACCCGATGCTGACAAAGGTGCAACGGATTGCCCTGTCAAAAGAAAAGCAGGGTGGATCTACGAGCAGCGCCAAGAAGAAGGGGAAAGGGAAGCAGCGCTCGGCGAGAAAGAACTTCACCGACTAAGACGACGAGGATGCGCCCGCACCACCGAGGAGGAAGTTTGACATCAGAAAAGTGAGGTGTCATAAGTGTGGCCTCCTCGGTCACTTCAAGGCTAAGTGCGAGGAAGCATCAAGCAAAGGACGCTCATGGTCGAGGAAGGAGACGATGGGATATGATGTTGATGTGCGAGCTAGTGGACGAAGATGATCCAGATGATCACGATCAGCTGGACACGGGTCCGGTGAGTGCATACGCCTCAGTCTACCCAGGAGAAGTTGTGGCGCCAGAAGACCATGACCCAGGGTGTGACAGTGTGGTTACGTCAGCAAACCTAGGCGAAGTTGTGGCGTCAGAAGTCCATGACGCAAAGCGTGGCGGTGTGATCGCGCTAGAAGTAGGCGAGGTTGTCGCGCCAGAAGACCACGACACAAAGCGTGATGATGTGATTGCGCTAGAAGACGGCGAAGATGTGTCGCCAGAAGAACACGTGGCAGGGCGTGACAGAGTGGTTGTGCAGGAAAATGGCGAATACGTTTCGCCAGAAGAACACGGTTCGAGGCAGATGCGTCACGAGTAGCTGCTGGGTTGCAAGCGAGCGGAGATGCAGTGGGCGACGAGCTCGATGGCAGCAGCAACTTGCTAGGCAGCGCACAAGCAGGTGAGTGCACTAGGTGGCCACATGGGCCACGATCAAGCCAAGAACTAGCAAGAAGCAATGTGGTGGTTGTGGTGCATTCAAGCAGCCCACGTGAAGGAACAGTGCCATCTGCAAGAGATCTATCTAGTGGGCCAGAAAGGGAGCAAATCCTAGAAAATTTGCAAGGGGAACACAGCTCAGAAAAGTTTGGAGCGCTAGAAAAAGCTCCAGAAAGCACAAAATTGCCAGCAACAGGAACTTTGGCAAGTTCAGAACAACGATGTCCGGTGAAGATGAAGAGTAAAGGGCAACGATGTTTGCACATCGAGGAACCGGAAAATTTTGAAGACGCAAAGACAGAAGAGTGTTGGCGTCATGCTATGGATGAAGAGTTGGGGTCGATCCGAGACAACAAAGTATGGGAACTCGTCGATCTTCCCAACGGACATAATGCCATGAAGCTCAAGTGGGTGTTCAAAGTCAATAAAGATGCCGAAGGGGAACTTGGTGAAGCATAAAGCAAGGCTCGTGGCTAAATCGAACGTGCAAGACCAAGGTATGGACTTCAAAGAAGTGTTCGCTCCACTTGCAAGGATGGACACGGTGAGGCTACTTATAGCTCTCGCGGCTCAAGAATCTTGAAGGATACATCATATGGATGTGAACTCCGCATTTTTGACTGGGGAGTTAGAAGAAGAGTTGTATGTGAAGCAACCACCGGGGTACATCCAAGAAGGAGAGGAGCACAAGGTATTGAACCTACACAAAGCGGTGTACGGGCTACGACAAGTTCCTCGGGCATGGAATCACTACTAGGGAAAACCTTATACACAGAAATTTAGCAACAGCGCGGGTCAAAAAAGGGCGCTAGTGCTAGATAGCAGTAGCGGTTGAGAAAAAACCGCGCTGCAGATACAATTGTAGCAGTAGCGCGTGTGATCGTAAAAGCGCTACTACTAATATTCCCATTGGTGGAACGATAGGCTACGCATACCAGTAGCGGGCTTGGAGGAAGCGCGCTACAGCTAGGGCATGAGTAGCAGCGTGTTTCACAAGAAGAGCGCTACTGCTAACGGAAATAAAATAAAATGAAAAACAAATAGAAAAGTAAATGAAAATGAAAGAAACAGAAAAGGAGAAAGAAAATAAAATAAAATGTAAAGCAAAATAAATGAAAAAGCAGAAAAACATAGAAAGGCATAGCTGTAGGGTGTGTTCAAAAGAGGCGCTATAGCTAACATAGCTGCAGCGCGTTTCCTAGACCCCCGTTGTAGAAACAGAAAAGGAAATAAAAAAGGGAGAAATTTACATAGCCGTAGAAGTAGCGCGTTTTGTAAAACGCTCTATAGCTAAGTTAGCTATAACCCATTTTTCGAAACGCGCTTCCGCTACGTTTGACTTAACCAAAAAACCGTTTCCCCCCGGCCACCATTGCCCCCCAAATCTCTCGACCCACCCCGCCGCCATCTCCCCGATTCGCCGTCGCCCCACTTCGCCGCCGTCTCCTGCCGACGTCGACGCCCCCGGAGCCACCAGAGCCGTGCGCCGTCGACGCCACCGGAGCCGCCCCCAACGCCACGAAGCCGCGCGGCCTCATCAACGCCACCGGAGCCGCCGTCGACGCCACCGGATCCTCCCTTGCCACAACTGCCTCCCTCGCCGTCACCGGAGACGCCCCTGCCTCCCTCGCCGTCACCGGAGACGCCCCTGCCTCCCTCGCCACCACCGGAGCCATCCTCTGTAAGCCCCCACCCCTCCTCTCTCTCTCTCTCTCATGCATAGGTTAATTATCTAGGTTATTTAGGCAAAAATTTAGTTAGGGCTTTGACAGAGAACTAGTCAGGTTAACTACTTTAATTAGGTTAATTATCTAGGTTATTTAGGCAAGTTTTATTTTAAAGATGATCCCTTCCTAGACTTTTATTGTTGATTATATCTTTTCATTGAAGTGGTCATGTTATATCTTTTCATTGAAGTGGTTCGATTGTGCCCAAGTGGCTTTGTTGTTTAAATGAAGCTGAGTGGCCTATATATGTTGTGCCGGAATGTTGATTCATTTCCGTTCCGGCAAATTTCAGGTTCTCGATTTGTCCACTTTTTAGCAAAGGTCATGCTGAAATTCTCCGGGAATTTCGGCATGACTTGTGCTACAAACTAGGACATACCGAGTGCCCGGGATTTGCCGCACCAGGAAGGAGTCAACGTTCCTGCAAAACAATAGGCCTTTTTTATGTCATTATTCATTTTATTAGGTCTAGAATTAATTGACTAGATTTAATCATAGGAAACATGGCTAGCAACGATGAAGGACAGGGTTCTGGTGATTGCGACGACGTCAACCGGGCGGCAGACGAATTTTTTAGCCTTACCGACGATAAACCGATGTTGTTGCTGGGCCCACCGGTGGCATCGGGGATTGAGACCGACACGCAGACCGGTGCTGAGACTGAAACCGGCGCTGAGACTCAGACCGGTGTCGAGACCAGCGCTGAGACTGAGACCGGCGCTGCCTCGGGGAGCGGAGCCGGTACTGTAGAACCGAAAGCAAAGAGGCAGTGACTTCCTAACAAACTCAGGACTACTAGACTGGTGGTCATGGAGGTGGACGACGGCAATTTTGAGCCAAAGGCGCCCGGGGAATCGCGTCGATGCTACGGCAATCAAATAGGCTGCATCGTACGGACAACCGCCGCCATCAACGATGAGAAACTACAGAAGATAGAAAATATGAGGAGCTCCCTCCTAAAGAAGTTTCACCAGATATTCTTGTTCCCGGGCCAGAATGAGAAGGATTATGAAGATCCAGACGAGGACCCGGCAATGAAGAAGATAAACAAACACGCCATGACCAAGTTTAGCGACGCGTTGGCCGCTTGGAAAACTCGAGTGAAAGCAAAGATCATCGACAAGAAGGAACCCTACTCCGAGATTGTAAAGGATAATCCGACAATCACGGAAGAGCAGTTTCAAATATTCAAGGAGGTTTGCGAGGCTGAAGCTGCCAAAAAAAAATCTAAGTACATGAAGGGGCATCAAGAGAGGAACATTGGGAGCCACCACCTCGGAAGTCGTGGTTACGGCGGAAAGAGGTCCAAATGGGCCCAGGAGGACGCGGAAGCCGCGAGTCTGGGCATCCCAGAACCCTTGGCGGATTTCACCGTCCCGTAGGAGCGTGACGTCCTGAGGGCTCGGCACCATTGGGACCCAGTGAAGAAGGTTTACGAGACAACACCGGTCATTACGGAGTTCATGAGACTGCTGGTAATTTTAGTTTCTGATCAATTTGACTGCACACGTTAGTCATATTTGTAAACGATCCTTGTGCCTTTTGCAGAGAGAGCAGCACCGGATTGCGGCCGAAAGCGACTCGCCGTCTGAGGCATTGGCGAGGCCCAAGTGGGACACTCCATTCAACCGGGCGTTGAACATATTGAAACGACAACCGGTGGATACTCAACCGTCGTACGGACGCGTGCACGGTGTCGGAGACGGCGCCACATGGAAGAAGTACTACCGTGAGACCACGGAGGAGAGAAAGGAAAGACAGAGGTTAACTGAAGAAAACATCGACAAGAAGGTTGAGATTGCGGTTGAGAAGAAATCATCTCAGACAGTCGCAACAGCGGTAGCTGCCGCAAAACAGGTGGTTGCAGATTTGTCTACTTCCTTGGTGACGGGCGTTTTCACTTGGACAAGGCAAAATCCAGAAGAAAATATAGAGGACTTTCCCCTTGCTGACTTCTTGGGAGCACCTGCTCCCGCACCGGCTCCCGCACCGGACGTGCTCGGCGGTGCTTCGTCTTTGGCTGAGCTCGACGCCCTCACGGTATCTGTCACACCGGACCCCTTCAATATAAATGTATAATCTCCCGTTTTCGTTGCCTTTCGGATGTGTCACGTCAAAGACTTTTCTTTGCAGGCCGACGAAACCCCGTGCACCATATTGTACACCATCGGCGACCAGAAGGTGGACGTGGGGAAGGCGACGATAATGGAGCCGAAGGAACCATTGTTCTACAGCCGGCCGATCCCCCCGAACGTCTTCAAGGTTTCCGTGGCCAGTGTCGAACTGGGCCACGAGAATTTGCCTCCTGCAATACTACTGGTGGATGACGATGAGACACCGCTGCGGCTTGGTGATTGTTGCAATGGGTGGGTCCTGTTGTGGCCAAAGAGTCTACTTCATCTGGAGGCTGTCGGGAGCACACCCACGAGCACGCAGCCTCAGCAAGGTATGAACATCAACACCCCACCTACCCAATTAGCGTCGGGTGTCGGGTTGGGTGATAGCGGACGGGGTAAGGAGGAGGCTCCATTAGTCGCTGATGACGTCGCCATGGATGAGGACGAGGACGACGGTGGCGCTGAACAGTACGTCTATACTGGCGCCTCCTCAGGGTTTGAGCGTCATGAGTCGGTGCCTGAATTGCCGTCTCAACGTATTATGGACGACCTTCCGGTAGTAAAGAAGTCTAGGAAGAGAGCGAGGAAAGGCAAAAAAACTGATTCTATGATCCAGCCGCCTCAGCAGCCTCGGCTTCAGGACCGTATAGATATCCCCGATGCGAATAAATGGCATATCCCCGGTCAACCAATCCTACCTGCAAGAGCGCTAGGGGCCAGATTCGGCGATCTAAGGAGACTTCATGACGATGTGCCGCGGGTAGAGAAAGGCCTTGTCGCCTCGACAGATCCAGGATACCCACTCTACGTAGTTAACGTTCCGCGGCAAATGTCGTACGTCGACAGCTTCCCCGCGGATAAGTTCTTCCTCCGATTCGATTACATATTCGACATGTTTCACATGAAGAAGCTGGATTTTACGTTTGTCCGCCTTTATGCCTTGCACATGAACTACATCATCGGGTTTGAGCAGATATCTCATATTTGTGTCGCTGACCCGTACTACATGCACGAGGGCTTCTTGGGAGTCTG
Organism: Triticum aestivum; assembly: GCF_018294505.1. Lineage (NCBI taxonomy): Eukaryota > Viridiplantae > Streptophyta > Magnoliopsida > Poales > Poaceae > Triticum > Triticum aestivum. The sequence goes on along the minus strand of NC_057813.1, from coordinate 761,793,453 downwards.
CGCAGAGCACCGTGAATATGCGAGGGATTACATCGTTAGTTTCATGCTCGCCAATAAGGACAAGGAGGCGATTCTCGTGCCTTATCATCGCGTGTAAGTCATCCGCGCTGCTATCCTTCCTTCGATTTCAATCATTCATTTGCACGGTGGAGGCTAAGTAATTTGAGGTGTACTTATTTTGCGCAGCGGCGGGCGCGCCGTCCTCATCATCCTATACCCCCGATTCTCTCACGCTCTTTACTTGGAGTCGTCGAAGAACATTCACAAAAAGGATTACACCCACATTAAGGATGTTCTCGACAGTGATATGTTTTACTACCAAGCAAGGGGTGGAGAGGTTAGGGACAAGAAGAGAAGGGGCGGCAGGCTCGCCTTCGGCCATAAGACCGACTTTTGCTGCATCCAGCAACCGAACGATTCTCTTAATGATGGATTCTATGTCCTACACGACATGCTGGAGTACAGGCGGGATCCCCAGAATCTTCGCATGTCACCTACATCCGGCGATGCCCATATTCCGCAATGGGCAAAGAACGTAGGAGATATCGAGGATCATCGACTTCGAGCCGAGTTCTATCACATCTAGCGCGAACTTGCCCAAATCATCATGAAGGAGGTCGTCGGAAAAACAGGGATGTTCTACGAAGAAGGACAAATGTCGCGGGAAGACGTCCGAACACGGGTAGCCGTTCAGCGTCTCGACCTGAAGCCTTTCACTAGGCTCGGGGACTATCTCCCTGACATGGATGGATGGAACGACATGTTGGAGTGATTGTCGATATATGACAATGTGTCCGTTTAGTCCATACTTTCTGTATGACAAAACTTTGAGTTATGCACGGTGAAACTTTATTTGTGATGTAATTAAACCGTCCTCCTCCTCGACTAGTGAATATCACTCTAGTTAGGGCATTTTGGGGTACGATGAACTTTGTTATTTATGCTTATGATATGTTGTTTCTATTTTTGCCAAGTCTGTCTCTTTCTGTTGCTCAACTATATATATATGTTCCATATCATCGACTCATGTGACGATGCAGGTGCATAGATCATGGATGGTGAATAAGTGTTACGCTAGGAGTATATATACGACAAGTGGCTGGAGTGTCAGGCCCAGGTGTACCGGTTTCCGGGTTCCGAGCGACGGGCAGTAGTTAGTTTAGGTTCACGCTAATGGGAGAGAGGGATACGAACTCATGTACTCAAAGTGATAGCTCTTCTCGCGTATATCATTGTTTAGATGGATGGCGATGTATTTGCAAGTAATCGAGACTTGTATCGCTATTTTCGAGATGATGACGAGAGACCACTTTGTGTTGGATGATGATTATGATGAGATTATTTGTATGTATATGCTATGATTACATTTGTGGTCTTGCAGGTATTTGTCTGTGTATCATGGTTACATTTGTATGTGCTAAAGATTCATCTATAAAGCCTGTTCAAATACAAAACAAATATGCCGAAAAAAAACAAAAAACTACTAAAATTAGCAGTAGCGAGTGTATGAAAGTTAGCAGCAGCGCCGCGATAGCAGTAGCGCGTCCAGCCAGAGCACGCTAGAGCTACTAGCAGTAGCGAGCTTCCACTAAGCGCGCTGCTGCTACACTTGTGTAGTAGTAGCGCTGGTGAGCACGCGCTACTGCTATGTGTTAGCTGTAGCGCCTTATTAGTAGCGCCTCACCCCGCGCTACTGATACACCTAAAACCCGCGTTGCTGCTAGCCTTTTCCCTAGTAGTGAATATTAAGCTTGACCGTACATTGATTTCTCTTGGATTTGAGAAAGCCCCACTAGAGCATACAATATATAAGCGAGGTAAAGGCAAGGATCGTTTCTTAGCGGGCATCTATGTGGATGATCTGTTGATAACTGGAGCAGACGAAGAGGTGATTGCAAACTTCAAACTACACATGAAGGAGCTATTCAAGAAGACTGATCTAGGGCTCTTGCATTACTACCTTGGGATCGAGGTACACCAAAAGCCGGAGGAGATCACATTATGGCAGGAGGCATATGCGAAGAAGATACTTCAAAGCAGTGGCATGAAAGACTGCAATCCAAGTCATGTTCCGGATAGTGTTCTTCATTCTCCTTCATGTAGGTCCAGTCGACCCACCTCATATCACACACTATAGGCTTCTTGTCCAACAAAATTGTCTCATAGAAATCCTGCTGTTCCTTTGTGTGGAACCTGTAATCAACAGCAGTCTTTCTCCTGGTGGCATATGGATCTGACTCTCTCCATAGCCTCAACCCTGAATCTCTCCTGATTTTCATGTTCTCAGCCACAGGATGAGCATCATTGTGGTCTGGAATCTTGGGTTTGAGCTTCCTCAGGACTTGTCCTTCATCATCTTCCTCAGCAGCAACTTCAGGCACTAGGGCCTTGTTCTTCTCAGCAGCTGGTATACTCCTGGTATTCCTCTTTGGTGCATTCTTGGGCTTGGAGGCAGCTTTGGGTGCTTCTTTGGGCTTTGATGTTGCAGCCCCTGACTTTATAGCTTCACTCATCAGCTTTTGTGCCTTGGGTGCTGGTGCAGCAACCTCTTCTTCCTCTTCCTCAGAGTCTCTCCTCATAGAGGGATTGCCAAGAACTTTGGCAGTAGTGGCAACCTTCCTGGGTTTGGAAGTGGGAATCCTTCTTGCAGGTGCCTTCTTCTACACTACTGGCTTAGTGGCTGCAGCTGAACCATATTCTTTCTTGACCACTTTCTTCATGGAAGTGGCCTCATCCTCTACTGCCACATAATCCTCATCCTCAGAGGCTGAGGTTCTTTTCTTCCTTGTCCTGGTGGCAGCTTTGGGCAAATTGCTGGGAGTGCTTCTGCTGCCATCATCTGAAGTGCTAGAGGGACTAGTGCCCTCACTCATGTGAATCTGCTCTTCTTCCCTGTTCTGACTATCACTTTGGTCTGACATGATGCAAACACTGACTGCTGACCCTGTGAATAGTTATAGATGAGATAGAGTGGATGAGCATCACAAAATGCAGATATTTTTGCAAAAGAATGATTCAAAAACTTAGTTATAGTTTTCCACAGAAAGCATTTCGGATCAACCGATTTTCAAACTCGGTGATACCGAAGCAGTTTTGGAACCTAAACTAGTGAACTCGGTCAGACCGAGTCATAGTTCGGTGGCACCGAGACTGCTAGGGTTTCACAAAGTTCTAAAATCGGTCACACCGATTAGCAATTCTCGGTCAGACCGAGAATTACTAGTGCAATGGCGTTAGCCGAATCGGTGGGACCGAGTTTTCAACTCGGTGGGTCCGAGATGGTTTACTAGTGCAATGGCGTTAGCCGAATCGGTGGGACCGAGTTTTCAACTCGATGGGCCCGAGATGGTTTCGGCGGAAACCTAACCCTAAATTTTCAAATCGCATCTATTCTAAGGATTGTTTTGACTGGATAGAGGTGTTTCAATCGTGGCAAGAATCATAATGAACACAATGTGCTGAGAATCAGACGAGGATAGCACTGTGATCGAGTTCATACCCTAGTTCTGCGATGAACTCGCTACGGCGGCAACGACGGAGATGAAATCTGTTGACGGCGGCGGAGACCAGCGACTGGAGGCGGCTGGCGACGAAGTCGATGATCCGGAGACCTAGAAGGCAGAGCGAGCTATGCGCGGGCTAAGAGGTTTGGAGAAAGTTTTCCAAATTTTTGCCCGTGTGAATATATAGCCCGACACTGTCGGTGTGACCGAGTGGAACGACTCGGTGGCACCGTGATGCATAACTGTTGACAGTTACAGCAACTCGGTGTGACCAAAAAGTTCAAATCGGTTGCACCGAGATTGAAAACCTAGATCGACTTAGTGATCTCGGTATGACCGAAATGGAAGAATCGGTCAGACCGAAAAGCACAAAGAAGTTTTGGAAGTTTAAGTCTATGACGAATCGGGGACTCCGAGTGCTCCTCACACAGAGTGGTTCGAATCTGACTTGATCAAATTTTGTGATGTAGCATGAATAGAGTTTGAGACGAGAAACGCATAGATAGCTAGTGTAGGTTCTTAGGCATTCTTGTCCATCCACTTGGCAAAAGAAAAAGAAACCAATCAATCAAAACAACAAGTGGATGTCCTCGAATGAGTAAAATATGCAACCAACATGCTCACACAATAAAATGGCAAATGAAATATGTGGCAAAACATGCATAACCAATTCTAGCATCTATCAAACAATTGGCGATGACTAGGTCATCTATATATGAGTATATTGACTTAGGAGTCAAATGAGAACATTTGATCATAAGTCATACTCATCGTTTAAGCTTCAAGTGGGGTTACCACTTTTACATAATGCATTGATGTGTTCACATCATTAGAGTTGCTTTGACTCAATTCTTAGAGTTAAGCTCCCCCTAGATGTGAGATACCCCCTTAGAGGGATGAACTAACCTTGGGTTTTGTCGATGATGACTTCATGTAGGTGTTGAAGATGTGGATGCTCAATGTTGATGTAGATCATTTGGAGTGAGTTGCACTTTCAATACCTACATGGGTTAGTCCCACAAGGAACAAACAAGAATATCCATAGACATAGAGTGATGCACACACAAGATGATGTCCATGAAAATATTAGGTTACCTTGTCCCTTGCCTTTCCAACATGAGGGTTTGTGACTCCTTGAACTATTGCAAGATATGAAAGTTGATTGCACTTGTCCTTGCGATAATGATATGAGTGAAGAATGTTGGCGGAGTCACCCTCAAGAACTCTCTATTTCTTCTTCTTCGGGATCCACATCATCTTGATGGGAATCCTTGGAGTTGTAGTTGTACTTGATGAGGTATAACTTGACGTAGTCTTGGGAACCCACATGACCAAGGCCTTAGGTGCTTCTTCAAATGCATCAATCTCCTCTTGAAGCTTGTCCTTGCCTTTGTTCTTGTGGTCTTGTGGTGGAAGATAATCTTGTGCTTGTGTTCCCTTGAAGGAAGTAGGATCATACTTCTCTTGTTGAGGAACAACCTTCATCTTGGGGTATTGATCTTCTTCCCACTCAACTCCATTGGCATTGAAATTTCGTTCAAAACCAACACCTTGATTCTTCCGGTGCCTTCCTTGCTTGCGTACAATTTCCTCGAATTGCTTACTCCCGGCAAGGCTCTTGTATACACCTTTCTCTATAATTCCCTTCAATAAGCTATTTTCTTGCTCAAGTGTAACTTGGCTAAAAGAATCATTAGTGGAATCAAGAGAACTACTAGAAGCAACAATATTGGATTTGGCATTATTATTGTTACTACTACAGGAAGAATCTTTCTTGTTCTTGTTACTAGACTTGACTTGAGGCATGTAAGTAGATAAGAGTAAATGCTTGACAATGTAAGAAGAACTTTTCTTACGGAGATCATCATTGATTTCCTTTAAGAACTCATGCTCTTGCTCAAGATTGAGCTTTTCAAAGCGTAACATCTCATGAGCCCTTAAAAGTTCTCAATGATCTTCGAAGATAGTTTCATGAGCTAACTTAAGAGTGTTTAGTTCTTTAGTTAGAAGCTCAATCTTCTCCTCACATAGCCATAGGAGCTTGACAAAAAAAGGTAGGCGCAGCCCTTGGTGTTCGGAAGACCGCACTAGGGGCTCTATAAGCACCTGATCGGAAGAAAAAGTCGATCCGTCACACGCTGCATTAGTTACCGCATAGTGCGGAAGAAATCCTTAAAGATTTTGTAACCTCTCGAACAGCTGACCAGCTCTCGCCGCGTCATGACAGTCAGTTTTCGGCTTTCTCTACTGAGGTGCTCGTCCGGAAGAACCGAGACACAATCGCAGTAGTTCCCCCTTTACCCTAGCCGATATAGCAGAACGTAGGGTAGCAAGCACAGGAGCCGGGCAACCCAAGTATTGACCCAAGACATGATTCGGAGCCGATGCATATAATGCTATAAGTTCGGGGTGACGAACGACCGTGTGGGTGTTCGGACTTCATTGCCGTATTAGGGGTACAACGAGGCCCCTGGCGTATTAAGGCGTACCTTAGTGTACGGCTGCCAATTGACAAAAAATATCAATAATACAGAACAGCAAGTAAGCGTCATATAAAGCCGCATGTTGTAATTGAATAATACATTGAGGCGTACAAATACAAGTAGTGTGATAAAAAGAAATATGACTTCAGAACCTGCTGAGACCAGGGGGGGGGGGGCTGTTGCGGATCCGAATAATAATCGGATGATCATCGAGGGGAATATCTAAAGACTCCCTTACGCGTTCGAGCTGTTTCCCTCCTTGGTATTTTTGTCCCTTCATAGGTCCGGTCGCCAGGCTGCCAGTGATGGCCTACACAAAACTGGACCTGAAAAGAAAATGCAAAAAATGTTTGTGTGCCATGGAGTGGTTAAGCCGCATTGTAGGGCCAAACCTAGCTTTGCCTCCGCCTATCGCCGAAGTGGTTAATTGAGCTCTTGACAAGTTGGGCTATCCTGCCGCGGAGTAGTTTGGACTCTTTCGACGGTGTCCGGGAGCCTGGCTGTCGAATGAAGGTTCGATTGAAAAATGCCACTCTGCGCTACTACTGCCAAGGCGGCGGTGTGCTCTTCGGTACGGAGGGAGCGTTCAGCTTTGCCATTAACTGTTATGACGCCGTGTGGACCGGGCATCTTGAGCTTAAGATAAGCGTAGTGTGGCACCGCATTGAACCGAGTAAACGCGGTCTGCCCGAGCACTGTGTGATAGCTACTGCGAAAAGGGACGATATCAAAGATTAACTCTTCGCTGCGGTAATTATCCGGGGGTCCGAAGACTACTTCCAGAGTGATGGAGCCTGTGCAGCGGGCCTCAACGCCTGGTATGACACCTTTAAAGGTGGTTTTAGTGGGTTTGATCTCTGAAGGATCGATACCCATCTTGCGCACTGTATCCTGATAAAGCAGGTTCAGACTGCCGCCCCCGTCCATAAGGACTCTAGTGAGGTGGAATCCGTCAATTATTGGGTCAAGGACTAGTGCGGCTGAGCCGCCCTGACGGATATTGGTCGGACGATCCTTGCGGTCAAAGGTGATCGGGCCGGACGACCATGGGTTATATTTTGGGGCGACTAGTTCCATTCCATAGACGTCCCTAGGTGCGCGCCTCCGTTCCCGTTTGGGAATATGGGTGGCGTGTATCATATTCACCGTTTTAATTTGCAGGGGAAACTTCTTTTGCCCTCCTTTGTTTGGAGGTCGGGGCTCCTCGTCGTCGTTATCACTTTGCGACCCCTTCTCCTTTCTTTTGGCACTTGACTTGCCGGCCTGTTTGAAGACCCAACATTCTTTGTTAGTATGATTGGCTGGTGTTCCTGGGGTGCTGTGGATTTGACATGGACGGTCGAGTATGCGGTCCAGACTGGATGTGCCCGGACTGTTTCTTTTGAATTGTTTCTTCCTTTGACCGGCAGTGGAGCTGCTGAATACGGCATTGATGGTCGTGTCTTTGGCGTTGTCGCCATTATTTCGACGCTTGTGTTTACTGCGTCGGGGCTTGCCGTTGTTATCTCTGGATGCAGAAGTTCCAGGCTTTCTTGAGGCGCTGTTGCTACGAGCTAGCAAGCTGTCCTCGCCCACACAAAAGCGGGTCATGAGTGTCGTGAGGCTACCATGGATTTCGGCTTCTCTTAACCGAGGTGTCGGGCGAGCTACTCGTCAGGGATGTTATGCTTAAAGGACGCTAGGGCTTCGGCATCCGGCCAGTCAACAATTTGGTTCTTTTTAGTTAAGAACCAAGTCCAGAATTTTCTGGCTGACTCTCCGGGCTGTTGGGTTATGTGACTTAAGTCATCAGCGTCCGGTGGTCGCACATAAGTGCCCTGGAAGTTGTCAATGAATGTGTCTTCCAGGTTCTCCCAACTACCAATGGAGTTTGCCGGCATACTATTTAGCCAATGCCGAGCTGGTCCCTTGAGTTTTAGTGGGAGGTACTTGATGGCATGTAGATCATCGTCGCGAGCCATGTGAATGTGGAGAAGGAAATCTTCGATCCATACCGCGGGGTCTGTTGTCCCATCATATGGTTTGATGTTCACGGGTTTAAACCTTCTGGGAATTCATGCTCCATTACTTCGTCAATGAAGCATAGGGGGGGTGTGGCGCCTCTATGCCAGGCTATATCGTGACGTAGTTCGGATGAGTAAGGTCATCGTCACGCGTTGGGGCACGCCACCGGGATCCGTAGATCAATCTTGACTGTCGTGCTTTGTTTTCCAATTCATCTCGCAGGTCATGCGTGTAGCCCCGAGCCTTCGTGTTTTCATTTGTTCGGCGACGGGGTGCGGGCTGGTGTTCGGGCTAATACGCCGCTTTGTCTTGGCCACGAGGTGGTCAATCAGCTGCATCCTGCGCTGGTAGTATAGGCTCTAGTGCCTTGTCCTCGAATTGAGGTAACAACCTGCGCCTCGGGTAACTTTTGGTTGGGCGCTCGAGTCCGTATTCCCCGGCCGCCAGGACCTAAGCCCATCTGTCAGTGAGCAGATCTTGATCAGCTTGAAGCTATTGCTGTTTCTTCTTCAGGCCCTTTGAAGTGGCTATAAGCCGGCGCTTGAAGCGCTCCTGCTCGATGGGATCCTCAGGCACGGTAAATTTGTAGTCGCCGAGGCTCACCTCATCTTCGGAGAGGGGCATGTAATTATCGTCCTCCGAGTCTTCATCCATTGCCTATTCATCAGGGCTAGCTTGCCCGTCCTCCCGTCGGGCCTGTTCGAAGCTTGGCTGGACGGGATTGTTTTCGTCTTCGGCATTGTCCGGAGTACTATTATCTCTTGTGCCGGTATCGCTGTTTCTACCCTGGCGTAGTTTAGAGCGGCGCCGCTGATGTCAACGCTTCGGCTGCTTCTCGAGAGGGTTATTACCCTCCGTCGCATCCTTTTGAACCTCGCCATTGTTTTCTTTGGGTGTGTCCACCATATATATGTCATATGATGAGGTGGCTGTCCAGCGCCTTGTGGGCAGTGGTTCCAGTTCTTCTCCGGCATCGTTGTCCATGCCGTGGATGTCTTCGGAGTCGAAATCAAGCATGTCGGTTAAGTCATCGACAGTGGCTATTAAGTGGGTGGTGGGTGGGTAACGAATTCCTTCGTCATCCGCTTCCCACTCAAGCCGGACATAGTTCGGCCAAGAGCCTCCTGCCAAGGAGAGAGATTTTAATGAGTTTAGCACGTCGTCCACGGGCGAGTGCTGAAAGATATCCGCGGAGCTGAACTCCATGATCGGTGCCCAGTTAGATCTGGTGGGCACGGATGCACGCGGTTCGGAGCCTATGGCCGGAAACGGGCCCGAGGGTCCGATGACATAGACCACATTGGAAGCGAAGTCTGTGTTCGGCTCTATCGCCGTTAAGTGTGCGGCTTCTGTGGCGGGGTTAATCCTCCCGTCCTCGGATGGCACGATCTGCACTGGATCTAAAGCCAGGGCAGCTGCAGGTGGGATCTCCTAAACACCGTCCGATGGCGGATCTAGGTCACGCTCATCGTGGCTATAGGGTGCACCTATCATGGGCTTGAATCCGTCAAAGATCAAGTCTCCACGGATGTCGGCAGTCTTGTTCAGGCTTCCAAACCTGACCTGATGGCCAGGGGCGTAGCTATCGATCTGCTCCAGATGGCCAAGTGAGTTGGCCCGAAGTGCGAAGCCGCCGAATACGAAGATCTGTCCGGGGAGGAAAACCTCACCCTTGACCGCATCGTTGTAGATGATTGAAGGAGCCATCAAGCCTTCTGGTGACGACACAGTGGAACTCTCAACGAAAGCACCCATGTCGGTGTCAAAACCGGCGGATCTCGGGTAGGAGGTCCCGAACTGTGCGTCTAAGGCTAATGGTAATAGGAAGCAGGGGACACGATGTTTACACAGGTTCGGGCCCTCTCTATGGAGGTAATACCCTACTTCCTGCTTGATTGATCTTGATGATATGAGTATTACAAGAGTTGATCTACCACGAGATCGTAGAGGCTAAACCCTAGAAGCTAGCCTATGATTATGATTGTTCTTGTCCTACGGACTAAACCCTCCGGTTTATATAGACATCGGAGGGGGCTAGGGTTACACAGAGTCGGTTACAGAGAAGGGAATCTATATATCCGAATTGCCAAGCATGTCTTCCACGCAAAGGAGAGTCCCACCCGGACACGTGACGAAGTCTTCAATCTTGTATCTTCATAGTCCAACAATCCAGCATAAACATATAGTCCGGCTGTCCGAGGACCCCCTAATTCAGGACTCACTCAAGCGGCTCCTTGGAACCCTCCCTGTGCCCCCGCTCCCTCCCCCACCGTACGACATCATCCTCGTCACGGCTCACGAATGCACGATCCCACGCCCATGCAGCCTCCTCGTCTCCCGCACCCATTGCTCCTGATCCCGTCTCTCTCCCGATCCTGAGAAAAAATGTCTCCTGCTCTCCCCTCTTCGTTCGCCCCGCGGTCGCGGTCCAGGTCATCGCTCTAGGATCCAGTCGCATGAAGAAATTCTCTACTCCTCCCTCTTATCTATACCACTCTAGATCGCCTCCAACCATCGGCGAGCTTGGCAGCGGTGCAGAAGGAGAGTGCCGGTACGTCGGCACTAGAGGACGTACTGGGCCTGGGGTGGTGTGTCCCTATCCCGGCCCCTTGCTGCGATCTTGAGAGCCACCATGCCGTCAGCGCCCATCGCGAACAATTAGGGCTCCTCCGTTTGGGTAGTGGTTGCAGAGGCTGGTGAAGAGCCTCAGCCGTGACGAGGATGATGTCGCACGACGGGGGAGGGAGCGGGGGCACATGGAGGGTTCCAAGGAGTCGCTGGCCAGGAGAGGTCGCCGAAGGGGTCACGCGCGGGGCGGGAGCGTGAGCACGTGTACGGTTCCGAGAGCCGCCGGCTGCCCACGAAGACATCGTGGCGGTGCTCCATGGTGTGAACGAGCTCGATGAGGCCGTGGCAGTCCGCCATGGATGATGTGAGGGCGTGGTATGGGGATGGATTTTGGGGGATCTAGCTGCTGATAATTGGTTCATCGACTAACTGAAACTGATTATAGTTTCTCTCTGGTTTGTGTTTCTCTGTGGTACACTCATGTTGCAATTGGCAGGACCAAATTGGCAGCGACGAAGCACGAGCTACCAACCTTCTCTGCTCTCTTGGTACAACAAGGTACCAAATTGAAGTTGTCACCGCGACCCCAATCTCCTCTCACGTGCAGTATGATGGACACCACAAGGCTGAGAAGTCAGCGCAACAGAGCTTATGCAGGCGGACGCTAATCCGCATTCAAGAGAATATGACTGGTACACTCGTGGCTCATCTTATTTGTGTAATTGATTATTTTGTTAATTTTTCCCCATGCAAACCGTAATAGAGGTACTATGGCCAACATAGTCCATGCTGCTAAGGCCATGGTGGAGAACGTCAGCACCGTTGTGCCTGTTGTGCACTTGTGCTGCCCATATGAGACTACGTCTCCCTTCGCTGACATCTCTGTTGCATGATATTGACTGAATTCATAGGCAATTCTTCACCAATCCCACTGCATGTTTGTCATATATCTAGATTCAGTTGATTGATGCTGACAGACACGTTTCATAGGCAACTCGACCAAATCGAATCGTTATCACAACACCGCTCTTTGATTTATTTTCATTGTTCAATCCTCTTGACTTGCTATCAGGTCCTAATTTCTAAAAGATGACTCTATTTTAGTTATGTCTTGTATTGTACTATCAAAATAAACAAGTTTATTTATGGCTTATGGTGAAGGTGAGAAGATATGCAGGGAACAATGACTCTGAATATTCTTTCGGTTATGGTAATTGCAAAATAGAGGAGTTGCATATAGAAGAGTCGAATCAGTTTCTTATTTTACCTTTACTGTGGACCGTTAAAGAGCACAAGTTTCTTATTTAGGTTGTGCACCTTAACCCTGAATGTGATGGGAATAATGTTGAAATTACCCAACTGAATTGCAATAATGTTTTTGCTTTCATGCAGGCTGATGCAGTGCTGATGGGAGGTAGATGACCACAGTGGAGATGGTGGAGGGGAGCAGAAAATGCGTGGTAAACTTGCTCCATTGTGCTTGCACTCAAGGGGCATCTATGCCAATAGCGGTACGCGTGTCTAAAAAAGCAGGGGGCTGGGGGAAACCAATCAATAGGTGAGTTAGATCCTTTTTAGTTCCAGACCACCATTTTACGGCAGAGAAGAGTAGCAGAACTCGTGGTATTGTTGTTGTTAACTGAAACATGCATTTTTTTTGTTGTTAATATTTGTACGCACTAACGATTGCACGGATTTTTTTTGTGTGCAGTCCTAATGTAAGAATTGATGCAATAGCCCCTTTCATGTTCTATTTTTTCGTTTTCAAATATCACATTTTCTATCAGCATACATATATGCAAAGTGTGGTTATTACACTTATTACAGGTTGTTTGGTTATTAGCTAGCAATCTGTGGTAATAATTGCACTTCTGCCAAGTACAGGGTAATGACTAGAACAAGCACCAATTGTGTAAATTATTGACAATCTTGCCTGGTCGCAGGGTTTCTAATCGACATTATCAGGTATCTTATTCTGTCACCTTTGCTTACTTTCACCCTAAGCGAGAAGACTTCTTTAAAATTTATTCCAGTATTGTAGAGCTTCTTATATTTTTTCTTCCTTTGGGCATAGACAAGCATTTACAATGAATACTATTATAAGGAGTACATGTCTATAGTTAGCATGGATCATCTGGTTAGTAGACAAAATTTCAGGTTTCAGTGTTAATTTCCTAAGTGTATCATCATTATCGATGATTGGTTACCAAAGGGCACCCCACTTTTGTACTAACAGGATTATCTTAATACAGAGAATTTATTTTTCTTCAAATGAGCCACAGAGCCAAATGAAAATTCCATGAATGAATTGAGGTTGGAAAATGGCAACCTTATTTCTCCGGGGGATGGAGTGGAGATTGAGAAACATAGCTAGATGGGAGAAATGGGAAAACTTTGATAAATTGTTGTATGGAAACATAGCTAGATGTACATACATTTACCCCGTGGACAATTGAGGAACATAGCTAGATGGGAGAAACGATGATAAGTATATCGTATGGAAAAAGAAAACATAAGCCAATATTTTATGGGATGGTGCTCTAAGTAGAGAGGTTGTTAGGGCTACGGGAGGGCGACGACCCTCTCTTGAACTGATGATGAGGGAGAGCAAGGCTGATTGTGCATTCAACAATGATGGTGAGACATCTTGCAAGGTTGAGTCGGCGGTGGAGATCAATGATGATGGTGAACGGGACGTAGGTTTGTTGTCCCGTGGCAACGCGCGGGCACTCAACTAGTATAAACTAGATTGTGAGCCTCATGCAAGAATAGTTGGTTAATAGACTTCAAAGCTTCAGGCACACTTCACTAGAGTAATTAAATGGTAAAGCCTTTAATTATGTCAACTAATAGTTATACAAGTACCCAACATCAGGCATCATTGTTTGAGCATCTCACTAATCGAGGACAAATAAAGCAATTGAAAAGAGCAATTTAACTATGCCTGAAACAAACAAGCAATTGAACTGTTGAGTTGGCAGCATGATAACATGCACGCCTCAATAACATCCATGGCCTAGCTACATTTACTATATAAAGGAACAAGTAATGTAATATTGTTTGCCCACTATGAAGTATCTCGATTAGTACGTAATCAATATCCTAGTAATGATAGGGAGGCTAATGATGTGAATATGTGTTCGGTTATGACATTTATGACATCGACAACTCTACCATGGCAGGAAGCAGTTTCACACCGGGATTTGGACACCCATATTAACTCCCGCATACTCACGAAGTTCTCGGTCGAACATTTGTTTACGAATACAATTCCCTTTGACCCGTGATACATTTACAAAACTCGAAGTGTGATTATAGATATCCCTGTGATCAACTCCTCAATCACTATACCGATTATCCTTGTTACCGGTTTTGTTCTCTTTACTCGTATTCGCCAGACGATAATGACAACATAACACCGAGTGGGCCCAAACAGTATCTCTTTATCATGAGAGGAGCAAATCCTAGTCTTGAACTATTGATATCAAGACATACCTTTCCAGTATACCCGTTAGGTACTTTTATTTAAGTCCAGTTACAAAAGTGATATTCGGTAACCCCAAAGTAACCATTTGGTATGTTGATATACAATATTTTCATGGGCCAAGGAACTATGCAATCGTGCACAAGTGATATGAAATACGGATAACATAAAAATGAAGTCATCTCCCAATAATTCATAAGTTGTGTCTATCCAACTCCTTTGTTAGCATGACACCACTGTTCTCATACATTGATAGCATACTCACAATGCTCATGATTAGGAAAACAAGATCAACATCAATACATGAGCCAGTCTTAGAGGCATGACTAGATATCAATTAGTGTTTACATTTCCACATATGTATTTGGGTTTTCCACCAAACCTCATATTCAAGAACCAATACATTTGTACATCAGAAATATAAACTTAATAATGAACATGGAAATAACACAATAACAATTTATTATTGCCTCTAGGGCATATTTCAAACTGTTACAAATTTATACAAAAGCATAGTTGTTTCTTCAATCATAATCATTACAATTGTATAGCAATTACAAATTTAGCCTTAAAGATAGACATATATCATAACATCACAACACAGCTAGTTCCCTTGATACGAAAAAGATTAGGGGCATTTTTGATGCACGCTTCCAGCCATAGATTGGAGCAGTCTTGGTACCGGGGGCATTGTGATCTCAACTAGCCCTTCGAGAATTTGAACTACCTGTCCCATTGTTGGTCGATCAAGCTCATCATCTTGGATGCACCAACACGCGACCTTGCAAGCTAGTTCAACCTCATCCAGTTTGATGTCGCCATGTAGCTTGTGATCTACCAAACCCTCGATGTCTCCTTCGAGAAGCTTATGTGCGGCATACACAGGGAAGTAAACATCAGCATTGCCACCACTAGGACATGATGTGCATGAGTTCCTCCTTCCAGATATTATTTCCAGCAACACCATCCCGTAACTATAAACATCGACTTTCGGCGTAATAGGAACACCGCTTATCCATTCAGGCGCAAGGTACCCTGTAGTACCTCTCATTGTTGTCAATACTCGGCTATAATCCCTTCCTATAAGTTTTGCCATTCCAAAGTCTGCAATTTTTGGAAGGAGTGAAGAATCAAGAAGTATGTTCTCTAGCTTGATATCACAGTGTATGATGCAGTCTCGGCAGCTGTCATGCAAGTAGGCCAACCCTCTTGCAACTCCTAGGCCTATCTGATACCTAGCAGTCCAATTCAACATGGTAGAATTGCTTCGAAATAGATGGACATCAAGAGAGTGATTTGACATGTATTCATAAACAAGCAACCTCTTGGAACCATCACAACAGAAACCAACAAGCTTAACCAAATTGATGTGTTGAACAGCTCCGATTGTGCTCACTTCGGCTCTGAATTGCTTCTCTCCTTGATAAGCACCATTGAGCATCTTCACTGCTATGGCATTGGAGCCCTTTATAAACCCCTTGAATACATAACCAAAACCACCTCCCCCCAACTTATCTGTGAATTTTTTTGTTGCCCGTTGTAGATCACTATATCTGAATGCAATGACTCCAGTACAAACTTGAGAATCATTCAGTATCTGACCAGAGTTCTTCTGTTTGTTCTTCCAGATCATCAGTAAGAGGATAAGTGCAAATAAGCCTAAAATAGAAACGCCTGTACCAGTTACAATTCCAATAACAATCCCTCTTCTGTTTTTTTTCAAACTTTGTACATCTTTAGCAGAAAGACGAAGGTAAAGAGTTTCTCTATTTGAATTGGTAGTGCCACTACATGGTAGTGCTCTTATATTGAGCAATTTGTTATGCCACATAGAACATCCATTGTCGCCAAAGGAGTAGGCTGTGCAAGAGCAATTATTCAGGCAAACTTGTGCGCACTCACTCGCACTTGCAGCAGCATCAACTTCTGGGGCATCGTTGGGCAACTTAACACATGGCATAGAATAGAACTTGTCTGTGGTATGTGTTGTTCCTCTATGGCTAATGCAGTCTAACTTAGTCTTCCTTGAGCACCCACCTGCTCGATCTTCTAGGTCCCAATCCTTGGGGATGTTATGGTGAAGCCCTCCATACAATTGCAGTGCGGAAAATCATTATCGTTGCAAATTGTGAAAGGTCCACAAATTGCATCAACGTCACACTGATCTCTTGGTTGGGCATTTATCATTACCCAATCAGGTGTGCCCTTCATCCAAATGAATGTCTTCATTTGACCCGAGATGTCAATTACATTACGAGTAAGCATATTGGGATCCATATATTGAGGCACTAATTTATATGTCCAGTACTTCTCTCTGTCATTGTGGACAAAATTTGCACTAATAGAGTGGCGGGCAGCCATCTCTGGAATTCCAGAAAAATATTTGCCGTTCCATGCACCGCTGGACCAATAGGGTATGGATGAGTTGAGTGCTACAAGCACTATCTGGTCAAAAGCGGCCGGGTCTACCTCATAATAATAGACACCGGTAGCTGGGTCAGTCAAGCTTTTCCAAGAAACAAAACGGCGATTCAGGCCGGTGGCCTTATCCCATCCATGCTTGGCCCCAGGAAAAAATGTATCCGTGGGGTGATCAAAGCTCTGCCATAGAAACTCTGACAAGTTTGAAGAGTCTGCGAGTACGAGATTTCCAGTACTCAGCAGCCTAGCAGTGGTGCTATTTCTGGAGATGTTTGCTTGTGTGGACCAGATTATGGACATGGTGGACCGGTTTAAGATGACAAGGTTGCCATCGTGGGAAATGGTGAGCTCAAGTGAGGTGGTGTTCTTGACTGGGTTATCCCTATTTCCAACCCATGCTGGAGTGAATTTAGGGACTGTGTTGAACCATATGCCAAGGTACCAGTTGGTGGTGCCTTCGGCCTGGAAGAAGCCGAGCGCGTACCTGCCGTTGCCGGAGATGAGCTTGTCGTCGACGGCAAGTGATTGGCCGGCCAAGATGGTGTCCGTCGCTGCAGAGTTTGCTGGGGTGTGGATGCAGGAGAGCAGGGTGAAAACAATTAGGAAGGGCGGCATGGTGAACGGTGGTGAGGGCGTGCAGACTACTGCGGAAGCTTGTTGTGCAGAGGCTACAAATATAGGCTGGGTGCTCACCTCGGTTCAAAAACACTGGTGAGTCTTTGTGTGTGTGTCACTAAGCACTTCTGTTCAAAAAAAAAAGAAGAAAATAATAGTATAAGTAAGCATTGTGAGTCAAGCACAACGTCCAAACTAGCACGTGGTGTCTAGAGCTTTTCCACTGGCGATGGTGAAATGCGTCTTGCAGCGCACCAGACACCTGCAGGTTGTGTTCTGGACTGATGTATTGTGTATTGTAGTTGAGCACGGCAAGCGACCAATGTATTGTAGTTTTGCTCTGGATTGGCTATACGAGGTGGAAATTGGAGAGTGTGGAGGAAGAAGAACGGCGTCGGCGTGAGCGCCAGACAGTTGGTTCGCTGGTCGAAATCTCGTCGTTGCTCCCCTCCGGTTGCCTGCGACAGACCGGCCTGAAGAGGTCTTTGCCCACGACGGACGGGCCAGAAGAAAATTGGCTTCACCATTTACTCTTGTGTTCCACTTACATCTTTAGAGTAAAACTTATTGTTATATCGAATATCCAATTCTGAGCCAAGGCTCATCTGCACCCGGTGAACAGTAAATTTTAAAAAAATAGAGAAAGGAAAAAAATGATATTCTTTTTGCATGAAAGACATTTGAATGCGTGAGGTACGTGCCAAATTTCAAAGCATTTGGACTTCTGACTAGCTAGCTCTCACAAAAAAAAACAAAATTAGGTCCTGAAATTTGACTTTTTTACTGAGAGCTACTTAGACATTCAAATGTTTCAAAATTTGGCATGTACATCATGTACTCAAGCATCTTTCTCCAAGAAAAAATCAGAACGTTTTGAATTTATTTAGTATTTTTAACGATTTTTTGTTCACTTGGAGCGTGGGAGCCAACATTCCTCAATCATGTAGCTTTATTATTTTCTCTATATATAGATTAAACAATATGAGAGGTCATGACAGTACAAAGTTGAGTCACTTATTTTGGGATCAAGGGAGTAGATAATACCCAATGTTGGGTTTTGATCTCTGGAAAAAATCATCCGAGAGCTGATGTACCCACGTGCAAAACTTGCATGCAAGCAAGCGGGCAGGCTGATTTTTTTGCGGGGGATTGTGAGAGCTTTATTCAAACAAAAACGCTCCTAGGATCATCAGCCATCAGGCTACTGATCAGGAACGAGGGTTCAGAGTCTAGCCAAGTCTCGGTCACCATCAGCGAGCTGGAACGCTTCGCACAAAGATGGATCAGGAGATTAGCAGACCTTTTTACATGCTGAATTGCAAAGGAATCAAAAGACATAGCATGCTCTCCAATCTCTACTAGTAAAGGAGTCAAAACCGAATGAGAGTCGTGGCGAGTGTTCCAGAGATTCACTATCTCTAGGCAGTCGGATTCCATTATCACATGTGAGTAGCCTTGCAAACGAGCAAAGAGAACTCCCTCTCGCAGTGATAAGGCCTCAGCAATGAGGAGGTCCGTAACACCGACATGCGGTTTGCACCAGGAAGCGAGAAACGCCGTAGAAGAATGAGCAACACCACCCACTCCACCTAGTCCAGCTTCCGAGTTGATTGCACCATCGACATTTATCTCGACAAACCCCACTTCGGGGGGGGGGGGGGGGGGGCAGCCATGTGCTGGTAACAAGCTAGCCTGCATCATCAGAATAGCCAGCAAGGCCAAGTCTTCTCGAATGCGTCGAGTGGAATACACTGGATCCACATGCTCCTTCTCATGAGTCCATCGATTCCGCGAATGCTAGATAGACATATCACCGACACAATCTGTTCTCTCACATGATCCAAGAACTGATCATCACATAAAATGTCTCACGCCCAAGTGGCTGGATGTAAGCGTGGAAGGTGAAGATTGAACCAAGTTTGCGCTTCATCCCTAAATCCGCGTGCATGGGAACAAGAGACCAATGCATGCATAAGATCCTCCACTTTGGCCAGGCAAACATTGCATAGGCTAAGAGGTTTGATATGTTTATGCTTAAGGGTTGCTTCGTCAGGGAGGATCCTGCGTAGAACTCTCCACCAGAAGACTCTGACCTTAGGCACAACTTTGAGATTCCACAGAGATGTCCACATCTGTTGTTCTGACTTTGAGGCACCGGTAACCATCCCTTCCTCTAGAGCATGACGCTCTTTCTGATTAACGAGAGCACGGTACGCCGACTTGATAGTGTACACACCTGAGTTTTCAAAAGCCCAAGCAAAGAAATCGTCCCACCTCCGGTGCACAATGGTATGTTTTTAATATGGCTTCTGCATCCGGAGCAAGAAAGTTTTGTCGAACAAGATCGGTCTCCCATGTCCAATTTTCTTCATCAATGAGTTCATTGACCGTATGTAAAGTAGTAGGAGTAATTATGGACATGGGAGACATACTGATAGTACCTGGAATCCACTTATCATCCCATATAGAGATAAATCGTCCGTCACCAACGTGCATAATCAAACCCGCCTGAAGGGCCTCGCGCCCAGCCACAATCGCCCGCCATATTGGAGAGGCTGACTTCGGTACTGTGGCATGCATAAAATCTGAATCCAGGAAATACCGGCCCTTCATGACCCGGGCACATAATGAGTCAGGGCTGACCATGAACCTCCACCCACGCTTTCCAAGAAGTGCTAGGTTGAACAGCCCCATGTCACGAAATCCCATTCCCCTTGCCGGCAGGCTGATTGACTGATGAACAGTAGCACAACTGCACGTAAAGTTCACGCCGTACACGTACAGGTGAATTTGATGTAGGTAGCTTAAACTCGATAGTATCAATCTCGACGGAATTCTCGCGTACTTGGCGACGGAAAAACAGTAAGGTTTGATGGCTGTGTACTTAGTATTGTTTTTTCACGGGTGTCAATCTCGTGTCGAGCCTGTTGTACTTTGCATTGCTTTTTCAGCAGCTAGTGTAAATGTGTTAGAGCATCTCTAGCAGACCCTATATAACATCAACCTGCAAAACGTGTGTACAGTTCACGGAAAAATGGCTTTGCGGGCCGGCGAGGGTGGCGGCAGAGTCAGACCCCGCAGAACGGACCCGTAAAAAAGGATATTTGCGGAATATGCTCTTTGACAGGTCGGCTTTGCGGGGTCTGCTCGGCGCCGTCCCCGCTGACCCGCAAATCCGAAATTTGCATTTTAATTTCACACATGAAAATACATTTCTTTGCTATTTTATTTTCTTCAACGGCATTGGATACATAGTAATTTACCAAATAATTGCTAGAATAGCAAGAGCAAAGAAAATAAGAACCACAATTATGCATTTTAGAAGATATCCAACTTCCGTAACAACTCCCACTAGTTGGAGCAATATCATCTCCATGCATTCGTTGTTGATCTGCGGATTCTTGATCTTGCATTCTTCATTTTTTTTCTTTGGTTGTAAAGAAGTAGACGTTGCTTCCTCTCTACTTTCTTTTCTAATTGCACATGCAACCGCATCATTAGCCTCAATTCTACTAAGGAGTGCACGAACATCTATTAAGTTTCTTTCTATCAGTAAATCAATGTATTCTCTTTCCCAATACCAAAATGAGCATCCATCTTTCTACACACATGACGGTGTTCAAAATGAGCTATCGTAATTGAACCGTAGAATATGGTGATAAAGCCCAATGGAAACAACACATACCCCGTCGTTTTCACATTTGAAGAACACCCATCCGGGCTGCTTCGGCGTGCTAGAAGTTAGCCACAACACTGTCCGCGTGCAGTTGTCGCACTGTATGAGCGGCATCAGCGAGCCCGCGAGCCGCTGCGCGAACGCCGAGCCCGGCGGACGGCCGGCTGAATCCTTGTTGGCAAACCGTCGGTGGCGGCTACAGGAAGAACCCGTACGTGCATGTGGCGCTGTGGCTTTGCCGGGGCTGCGTGGGGTGCTCCCCGACCAATCCATAGCTTGGCGCAACCACCGGTGGCCGGAAACGCCAAATCTGGCCGACGATCTGCAACTTTCCGGCTCGCCGATGCAGGAGGAGGCGGAGGGCAAGCTCGGGTGTGTGGCCGTCCTCCGGCGTGATCCCGCCGGCTAGTTTGGCCGGAATCGTAGGCGGCGGCCCGACGGCGGGGGGTGGGGAAAAGCGCGGGGCGAGGGGGAGAGGGGCGGCGGTGATTGTGGAAAAGCGCGGACTGAAATGTCCCCCCCCCCCACCAACCGCTCCTGCTATATACAGGGCACAACAGGACGGGGGGGGGGGCACGTTTTCGCAGGTTGGGACGGGGATTATGCCGCGCCCCGCAAAAAAATTTATGGGCCGGACGCGTTTGCGGCTTCTGATCGGGCAGGAGTTTTCGCTCGGACCCATATCTTGACGGTTATTTTGTGGGTTGCGGCGTTATACGGGGTCTGCTAGAGATGCTCTTACTAGCGGGGTGGACGGGAGGGCGCACCCCTCTCCCGTGTTGGTGCCCGTAGTTGGTCTGGGTGCTGTTAGACACTGTTCTATATTACTGTCTAATTTTTGCTTGTTCTGAATGCCGGTTGTAAATTGGTGGTAGCGTTTTCCGGGGTGTTGCTCTTGGACACGCACAATTGGATTTTGTCGACGCTGTAAAACAAGTTAAATAGAGAGTACTCTACGGTACATAACTTTGACACGTATCCAGTTGGCTATATTGATTTTACGCTAACATGTAGCGTATCGAACGATTGGCACCCAAGAAAAGAATAAGTAAGCACTGTGAGTCAAGCACAACGTCCAAACTAGCACGTGGAATCAAGAGCTTTTCCAGTGACGATGGTGAAATGCTTCTTGCAGAGCGCCAGACACCTGGGGGTTCTGTTCTGGCTGATGTATGGTATTGTAGTTGAGCACCAGAGCACGGCAGGCGACCAATGCATTGTAGTTTTGCTCTTGACTGGGTATGCGTGGTGGAAATTGGATAGTGCGGAGGAAGAAGAACGCCGTGGGCGTGAGCGCCACACACCTGGTTCTCCGGTCGAAATCTCGTCGTCACTCTCCTCCGGTTGCATGGCTTGATCATTTACTCTTGTGTTTCATTTGCATCTTCAGAGTAAAACTTTATTGTTATTTTTTCTTTTGAGAAACCTAACGATGGTCGAAGGAATAATTACAGGATCATGTCGATTGGCCAGCAGGGCAGAATAGGCAACCAAACGCGTAGGCCGACGCGTTTATGGTCCTACCCCGGCCCATTTGTTCAAATCAACCTATTTTTGTTTGTGTTTCTTTTCTGTGGATTGCTTTTGATCTTCTTTTTCTTTATGTCTTCCCCCCTTTTTCTCCTTTCTATCTGTTTTATATTTCTTGATTTATCCATTTTTTTCTATTTTTTTTGCCTTATTCAAAATTATGTAAACTGTCTAAACATTTTTTTGTATTCATGAATATTTTATTTCACATAGTTTTCTAAGTATACGTAAACTGTTTAATATGTGAAGATAACATTTTATGTATTGTTTTTTAAAAGTAAAAATATTAGTATAATGGTATAATTTTTTTAATTGCATGAACTTTTAAATACAAGTTGGAATCTTAACATTATATATTAGGTGTCCTAAAATACCATGATCACATGGATGAAAATAACACAACGCTGCATGGGTCTTGACGCCCATATCATGACACATCACATAAATATAAAATGGCCACTAATTCTAAGTAGAATGAGAATTAGCAACATCTTCATGCAAAAGAAAAAGAGAATTAACAAAATCTATTTTTCTTCATTTGATGATTTCGTTGGAGCATGGAGTAATGATGTATGCATATGACAGGGAGTGCATTAATTTTCATAAAAGTCAAAGTTCACAATCTTTGACAAAATTAATAGATGGACCAGCCCAGCTGCTGCTACTACAACGAAAACGTCCTTTCCCTCCTTGCTATCCTTGAAGGGCGGGACTAATTAAAACAAGGAATAATCAGCATGATTGTCAATGGTCAGAACACTGACATTTGGGAGGCCAATTGGATCCCCAAAGAAACCACACCCAGGCTAATCACATCTCTCATACCGAACCCTCCTAGGAAGGTTTCTGATCTGTTACTACCGGTTAATGCATCATCGAATGTTGACCTAGTTCGGTCAATTTTTTTAGGTATCGATGCAGAAGCAATACTAAGAGCACCGGTATGTACTCGCAATACCGAGGATTTTTGGGCCTAGGCTCCAGACAAGAAGGGGCAATTTACAGTGAGTTCGGCTTACAGGTTCATGCTCTAGACCAAGCGTCAGCGAGAGAGCTGGCTTTCGGGGAGAAGTGGATCATCTACAGATGAAAGAGAAGGAAAATCCTAGAGGTCTCTATGGAAACTCACGATCCCTTCAAAGATCATGGTTTTCACGTGGAGGCTAGCTCGACATTCACTTCCGACAAAGGATGTACTGCACAATAGGAATATGTCAGTTCAAAATGCATGCCCCCTATGCATGGAGTCTCTCACACTGGCGGAAGACCTCGGCATTCATAATATCGTGGTGGCATCGGATTGCCAAGGAGTGGTGAATGGCATCAACCAGGGGACAGGAGGTCCTCACGCTGCTATCATAATGAAATAATCAGTCGCAAAGCTAGTTTTCAGTTTTGTAATTTCATTCATGACCGTAGAAACTTTAATTATGATACTCCTAATCTCACCAAGTTCTCTTGTAACCTAGGAATAGGTAGACATATCTGGTTGGGCAACCCTCATGACCCAACTAGTGTACTACCTCCATCCGGGTTTATTAATCCCCTTTGTATTCTATGCCAAATTTTGACCTTAAATTTAACTAACAAAATGTTAATGCAGTCAGAAAAAACAATATATATGGAAACTATATTCAAACACGAATCCAACGATATAATTTTTGGTGACATGCATTAATATTTTGTTAGTTAAATCTCTAGTCAAAATTTGGCACAAAATACAAAGGGGACTTGTAAATCAGGACGGACGTAGTACATAAGAACATGGCTTTGAATGAATTCCCCCACGTGGAAAGTAAATTGATTTTTTATGCGGAAAATAAATAAATTGATTGTTATCCCGCCATCTGGCTCTGCAAGACCTGTAAGTTGGAATGGAAATTATATTCTTATTAGTACACTGATATTACATCCATTTGATTTACGTGATTGAGAATCATGGTGAAATGGAAACACGCTTCATATTAGTACACTGATAGTACCATCGCAGTGCTCGCGAGGAGTCCTATCGTGTGGCAGTTCCCTGCATTTCTCTGTCGAAACTGTCATGTTGCTCGGACTAGACTTTTCTACTCCTGCTTGAGTGCACAAAGCATGGAGAGAGAACGACAGAAAGAGGGACATGGCCAAATTACGGGTGGCTACATTTTTGGAAAGAGAGGAGCAGAAATTTAGACGGAGACATGTGTGGTATCCATGCATTCCTTGGGCCATTTTTTCTTTGAGAAATCAGCTGCCAAAGTTTTGCACGTATGTACATCAGCTCCTTGGTGATTTGTTCGAGCGGTCAAAAACCAACATTAGCTATTATCTTTAGCTTGAAAAAACATCTTATATTATGGGACGAAAGAAGTAGGTAGCATTCACTCATAATTCCCTAGTACTGGCAAAGTCATGACCTACCAAGCGGTCAGCTTGCTAAGCTACCTACAAAAATTTGCAATAAAAAAAGTCATGACCTCTCACATTGTTTAACCTATATAGAGCAAATAATAAAGCTAACGTAAAACATAAACTTGACTTTGAAGATATAAGTTAAACACAAAAGTAAATGATGAAGCCGCGTACAATTTTCTTCAGGCCGTACCGTCGCGGGCAAAGACCTCTCCAGGCCGGTCCGTCGCGGGCAACCGGAGGAGAGCGAAGACGAGATTTCGACCGGAGAACCAGGTGTGTGGCGCTCACGCCCACGGCGTTCTTCTTCCTCCGCACTCTCCAATTTCCACCACGCATACCCAGTCAAGATCAAAACTACAATACATCGTTCGCGTGCCGTGCTCAAATACAATACAATACATCAGTCCAGAACACAACCTGCAGGTGTCTGGTGGTGCAAGACGCATTTCACCATCGCCACTGGAAAAGCTCTTGACTCCACAGTGCTTACTTTTACTATTCCTCTTTTTTAGCAGAAGTGCTTACTTAGTCTCACACTCGCGCGCGCGCGCACACACACAGACTCACCAGTACTTGTCGCTATATATGAGGCACGATCAAAAGGCGTATTTATATCACCATTGGTTGAGCCCAAGCGTAAACACATAGGCATAAGGGTTTGAATCCGCTAGGTAGAAACAAAGGGAAGAAGCAGGCGGCAGTAGTTGTACAAGAAGGGAGTATCGTTCAGCATCAGCATGGCGACCTCGCTGCTACCACGCTGGGCACCTACACCCAGCCAGTCACAGCCGCGGTGGGGTCCTTCAGCTGCCTCCCTCACAGGGGAGGTACAGCTGCTGGAACCAGCGACATCCGAGGTGAAAGGCGCCATGGGTAGCCGCCACGGAATTCTTTCTGGGGTTGAAGGTATTGATCATCGTGAAGGCCGACTGGAGGGCATCCCTAGCGATGGCGGCGTGTTCATAACGTGGGAGGACGTGTGGGTGACGGCGGTCGACCGCAGGGCCACTATTTTGCACGGCATCAGCGGCAGCGCGCGCCCCGGCCAAGTGCTGGCCATCATGGGACCCTCCGGGTGTGGCAAGACTACACTGCTCGACACCTTGGCCGGTAACCGATTTATTGCTAGATTTGGCACACTGATTTACAGTTTCTAACATATTAATATTGCAGCAGCAATACAGCTAAAAATTTCTGCTAGAAGCCTTAAACATGTCAGTTGATCCGAATAGTATATCCAAGTTGCTACCAGTAACATGTCATATACTACAGTTTACCTTGTGTTTTAAAGTTTCAAAAGGGTGACATGTTAACGTTCCCATAAGGTTGCCTTTTTCTCCCTCTTTTGACATGAATATAACATATGCCCAGCGGTGACTTAACATGCCTGAATAAATATTCGTGGATATACGAGTTACATATAGTTGACATCGGAATTTAAAAACATATTGAAACGGAGAACTTGAAAACAGAAACAGAATGACTTCTTGAAAGCAAAAAATATTCTTCGGATTAATTCTCAAACCTAACTGACATTCAGTTGCAAATTTTGGAACTTTAACATATTGTCCATTCTATTAGAGATTCTGTTTAAGTAACAGGACCTGTTTCGATCAATGTATATACACAGGGAGACTGGACAAGAACCTGAGAAGTAAAGGAGATATTCGGATAAATGGCCGGAGACAGAGGCTCGCCTTTGGAATTTCGGTAAGGTTTTGACCTTAATTTCAAATGCTCATGTGCATTTAAGCAGATAGATTAATAACATCGAATGATTAATTCAGGCATACGTGACGCAAGAGAACATGCTGATGGCCACACTCACGGTGCGTGAGGCCATCTACTACTCGGCACAGATCCAGCTGCCCGATACCATGCTGCTTGCAGATAAGCTGGCCCGCGCCGACGAAGCCATCCAGGAGATGGGGCTCACCAGCACCCTAGATACGCGCATCGGCGGACACAATACTAAGGGCATCAGTGGCGGGCAGCGGAAGCGTCTGAGCATCTGCCTCGAGATCCTCACGAGGCCGCGGCTGCTATTCCTGGACGAGCCTACCAGCGGGCTAGACAGCGCTGCCTCCTTCCATGTGATGAACCGCACAGCTGACCTCGCTGCCAGGGAGGGCATGACCATCGTTGCCGTAGTGCACCAGCCATGCAACGAGGTGTTCGAGATCTTTCATGGCCTTTGCTTGCTTGCCTCTGGACGGACAATTTACTTTGGCCCGGCCACCAATGCCAATGAGGTAATTGACGTCTTCCTTTCCTTTTGTACGATGAGATGAATGCTTATATATTTAGTTTGCTAAGAATTTTCATGCACAATACATTATATTTGCAGTTCTTCTCATCAAATGGCTACCCTTGCCCACCAATGAGAAATCCTTCAGATCATTTCCTGAGGACAATCAACAGAGATTTTGAATTGGTATGTAAGATTTATACAATCATCCACTTATTAAGCTTCAGTCATTAAATGTAAGGAATTAGGGAAATATATATTTAAATTAGAATGCAATACTTGTCCATATAGGTCATTATACTACCGTGTCGTGCATGACACTATACTATGACTGAGATAATTTTAATTCATGCAAAAACATCATTTTATTGACATAGTAATTAACATACAGGAAAGTGGAGAAAGAACAATATCGTCCAAGCCATCTCCAGCAGATGAAGCAATACAAGTTCTGGTAAATGCCTACAAATCCTCCAATACTTCTGAAAATGCCAAAAAGGAAATGCAAGACATAAATGAAATGGTTAGTATTATTCGGTATTTAATTTGTTTAAACTTTGCATGGATATGTTATCTACGTGAGATGAGATATGATATTATTTGGCTTGCTAACCCAGGGTGGAGTGATGATCAGAAGAAACCAAGCTAGTTTCCTGACAAAGGTGTTTGTACTCACCAGAAGATCGTTTGTGAACATGTATAGAGACGTCGGATACTACTGGCTACGTCTTGGCATCTATATTTCCATTAGTCTATGCCTTGGTACCATATATTACAATTTTGGCTATGGATACGATTCCATCCGTGTAAGTTGATAATTAGATCTTGTGTTGATTTCACATATGCACTAGGCTAATTGGAAAAGTAACTAAATTTTATTGTTCCACTGTTTCAGTCTAGATCATCAATGCTAATGTTCACCAGTGGCCTTCTAACATTAATGGCAATTGGAGGATTCCCTTCCTTTGTGGAGGAAATGAAGGTATCAACCTTTTTTGTTTAACTGTATACATATGGAACAAATTTTGTTCACGAAGAAAATAGGAAAACACTTATGGTTAAGTAAATTTGACTATGCAAAAACATGACATGCTGGTATAATGGATAAAAACTTATCAACCTAGTTTGATCATGAAGTGATATATAAAATTACGTCAACTAGAGTAACCTAGTATGAGTGATTTTTATAATTGATAAAATATTGTAGATTTAGTTACTTGTTAGCCTCCAGAACAATGTTGTTGAATGTGAATTAAGTATAAATAGTAGGTTAATCATCTGATTTATTGATATCTGCATACCTAGTTTAGTATGTTATTAATTGTGAAACTGACAGAAGAAAAATAAGAAAATATGTATTATATGGCCCAAGTGAACTAGAGCATGCAAAGCATAGTCCTTATCAATATAGTTGCCAGTGAAATTACTTACCAAACAATCTGAAATACATTAATACAAAAACACCCGAGCTGAAAATTGCACATTTGACTGCTCTACATGGTATATTATCAGAGTATAATATTTGAATAATTTAGACAACATTCATCATTACAGTGTTGTAAAAACAAAAAAAAATAACTACCCTGGAATTCACTAACATATATAGTTTATCCATGTTTTCTTTGTTGTCACCAAAAGTTTGGTTCTGATTTTCGAGCTGTTACTTTTGAAACTTAGTACGAGCAAATATTTCTACCCAATAAAATAAATGTAAAGGCACATGCTATTTATATCACCATAAGTTGGCATATCTTTTACAACAAATTAAAGATAGTTTACCAAGTAGCCTTTAAAGTTTCTTATATTTCACTACTTGAGGTGAGGAGTTCATGAAATCAGTGATGTGTGTAGTCATTAAATAGTATAAAGTTGAATTGCGCCGCTCTTACTTGTAGTCTTGTTTATGGTACCCAGATATTCAGGAGAGAACGGCTAAATGGGCATTATGGTGTGTCAGCATTTGTGATCTCCAATTGGTTGTCAGCCACGCCATATCTTTTCCTTATTGCTATATTACCTGGTGCAATAGCCTACTACCTGTCTGGTCTAAAGAGAAGAGTAGACCATTTTGTATATTTTACGCTTGTCCTTTGTTCGTGCACGATGCTAGTTGAAGGCCTTATGATGACTGTAGCTGCTATCGTGCCAGATTTTCTGATGGGCATCATCACAGGTGTTGGAATACAAGTAATCATGTTGCTCAATTGTGGGTTCTTCCAAATACCTAGTAAACTGCCAAAGATAGTATGGAAGTACCCAATGTTCTACATCTCTTTTCAGAAGTATGCACTTCAAGGATTTTACAAGAATGAGTTCTTGGGTTTGGTATTCGAAAACAACACAGGAGTTGGCAAGGAAACAATAACTGGTGAAGAAGTGATAAGTAAGTTATTTGAGACAGAAATGGGGCACTCAAAATGGGTGGACTTTGTAGTGCTATGTGGAATGATTGTAATGTATAGGTTGCTTTTTGTAGTGATTATTAAGGTTGTCGACATGCTAAAGCCCATATCCAAGGGTGAATCATTTACGTGTCCCGCTCATTGTATTTGTGGCATTGAAAAGCCGTGTACTCGCATTTAACCTCTATATCAAAATAATACTGTAAGATGATAAGGGTACTACTGATAAAATAAAAGGAAAATAAGAGATTTACTGTGATATATCAGATTCATCATTGTGTAATGTTATGAGACCCCGACATTAGGCGAGGACCGATGACTAACCATAGGGGTCAATTCCATCGCACCAGTGTGACACCGTCTACCTGATCGTCTATAACAGTGATTTGCTAATTTGTTGTGTCCAATGGTTGTATGCTGGGAGTTAGTGAAAAACTATAGTGGAGATGAAAAGCTCGTGAAATTTGGAGACATCACAAAATATAGTTGTTGTGAAATGTCGAAAAGTCAGGAAAATTCACACAAACTCGGAGAGAAATAAGGAAGAGTCCAAGAAAATGTGGAAACAATTGTGGAAGCCTCTTTTCCACCCTTTGTGGAAAACAACCCTTCCACTCAGTTATCATTCCCAGCCTAGTTTCCTATAGAATATTAAACATTTCTCCCATCAAGAGCAACAAATATCAAAGGATGTAAGCACGGATATTTCAAAGGAGAATTAAAATCATTAAGGCTCAGCAAAATCTGACCCGCAACCACAACAATGACTATTAGAACTATGGCTGAAAGGGGCATGACCAGATTGTAACATCCCAGAGTTTTTTCGGTTATTGCGATCATGACAAAATGATGTTGATCGTCCACCGGAAAAGATTGGTTTTACTGGACAACCAAGCTCGCAAACGAAAACTGACAGGGCGTGACATGCCCTCCTACATGGCTTTCATCTTTGAACAAGAAGCATGCGGTCGCGTGGAATCTTGTCTAACGTCAACAGAGACCTGATAGGCCCAGCTCCAATTTTCAAATTATCTAATTCTCCCGCCTCACTATTCGTGTAGGCTTGCTAACCCAAATATTGTCACAGTATGTGGCACATATCCCTACGAATCACATTTGAAATGGATGTCCTGGATAGCCGGGTGCACCGACACCTCAGACCAAAAAAATCCAGTCTCATACAGTTGTGCCATGTGGGTGAATAGAAAATGAAACGGTAAGATGAAGAAGACTCTCACCAGATTTTTTCTAGTGAGGTACAGGAAGGCGAGGGGATGTCAGCAGGGGTGCATGGCAGGGATTGCGGTCGTTGGTGGGGAGGTCAGATACTAGTGGCGTGTGCTAAGTGCGTCACTAACTACGTTTTTCAAACGTTGCTAGTAGGCTTCCCTATACTAGTGGTTTCGCTTATTCCTTTGGTGGAGTTCATTGTTTTCCCGATTTCTTAATGTGACTAGGGTTCCTTACCACGCAATGTGGATCACATCACTTCCCTCAATTTGTTGCACATCATGGCATGCTCAAATATCCTGTTGATTCAAACACTGCCCAGTCACTTTAGGTCTTGTCGAATAGTCAGACATCCAAAGTGGCAGAAGATTGAGCAAATCGCCAGAAAAATATTTAAAAACCAAGTTAGTAAGGATGTAATGGCATCTCCAAAGCTGGCCCACAAATGTTGTCCGGGCACTATGACTCCGAGACATATAATAGAGGTTTGAGGGCCCGCTTTGGATATGCCCTAACCCCCGGCTAACCTGTAACTATTCATTATATCAGCTTCATTTCTCTAGTACCTTTTGATTGCTGCTGCTGTTTGCCTTCATGTTTGAGAAAGTTGGTTCAATAGTTAGCTTGCCTGCTAAGGTGTTAAATCTGATTTGTGATAAACATAAGCAGAATCTCATTACTAGACTGATACTATGTTCATTTGATTCATGCATGATCGAGAATCATGGTGAAATGAAAACACCTTTTGTATTTTGTCTGTCCAGAGGTGCAGGCACAACAAACCATGTTTATTTTTTTGGAAAAGGAGGTTTGACCCGAGCCTCTGCATCTGAACGATGCATGCAGCCATATTATTAAAAAAGTCCCAAAATATCACAAGGTCTTCAAAGTATTACAACTCGCAAAAGGTGCAAAGAAAAATAAAAAACCGCAATGCCACAACCGGTATGAATTAAAGGATTAGGGCCCTAGACTCCTATCTTGTTATGCGACCGCCATCCAAACCGATTGAATATAGCCCGTGCTACCATCTCCCATTGGTTGCACCCAGTAACCATGGCTCTCTGGAGTCCGTAGGAGTGAGTAAGAACCACATACGGATCCATGCCGTAGATCTGAAGATGACCTGCAAGAAGTTTAAAATGTGTTGTCTGTTAAAGATCACATCATTCCTGCAGTTCCATATAGCCCACATAAGTGCACATATTCCAATTCGAATACAAGCCGCACTAAGAAGTTCCACCCTAGCTAACCACGTCCCAAATAATGATTCAATGCTAACTGGAGGGACGGTGTTGAAGGCTATATGAATCGTGCGCCAAAGTAATTTTGCGAGAGGGCAATCTATGAAGAGATGTTGAATTGTTTCATCATGATCATAAAAACAACATCGTGAACTGCCTACCCATCTTCGCTTTAACAAATTATCTTTAGTGAGTATCACTTGCTTGTGGACAAACCACATAAAAATTTTTAATATGTAAGGGCACCTTAACCTTCCAGATATGAATAGATCTCGGAATTGGGCCAGAGTTAATCAGGCACAACGAACCATGTGAGCTGGAGAAAGAAGGAAGCTAGCCCATTGCAGTGCACCCCATGACCATGAGACCAGGCACCTTCCTATCGTGTGCCAATTCCCTAAGTTTCAATATCGAGACTAGACTTTTCTACTCCTGCTTGAGTACAACAGAATTTAGACGCACGTATTGGTGGTATCCATGCATTCTTGGGCCCATTTTTTGGAGCAATGCACGTGATGTTTAATTGGAATGGTACACGTGGTACGAAGAATCTTATCCCTCGACTAGCCAGAGCCTGCTGTCCACGGCTTGGGAATCACAACGTACGTATGATGCAAACGTGTACGATCTGTTTACCAGCTAAGGACCAAAACAATAACAAACACCGGCGTTAGGCAAGGACCAATGACCGACCACAGCGGTTGGTCCAGTGGTTGTACCTGTACGCTGGGAGCTAGTGAAAAATTCCAGATGAGACAAAAAAAACTCAAGAAATTTGGAGAAATCACAAAAGAAAGTTGCCACTAAATGCCGAAACGTCAGAAAAATTCACCCGAACCTGAAGAGAAAAAACGAAGAGTCCAAGAAAATGTATAAAAATTGTGGAGGCCTCTTTTCTACACTTTGTGGAAAGCAACCCTTACACTCAGCAATAATATCCAACCTGGTTTCCTGTAGAAGATTGAGCATTTCTCCCCTCAAGAGCAACAAACATCAAATGATGTTTATTCAAAGGAGAATTAAAGATCATCAAGCCTCAAGAGAATTTGACCCGCAACCACAACAATGACTATTGTGACTATGCCTCAAAGGGGTATGACCACATGACCGTGGGTGGTTTAAGCTTACGGGTGAGAGGATAAGAATTTTAGGCAGAAGATACGGGTGGTATACATTCATTCATGGGCATTCATGGGCCCACTTTTTGGGGCAATGCGCGTCGGATTTTATTTGGATTGATCCCAACGCACTACATTTTTTCTCGAACGACTAGCTTAGAGCGAGTTGTCCACATCTTCTGGAACGACATCATACGATACAAAGACATCTGACCGGCTATAGCTAACGGCCAAAATGACAACAAAGACTGGCGTCGAGCTAAAACCGATGACCATAGGGGTCAATTCCACTGCACGAGGGTGATAAAAACTACCTAATTGTCTGTAACAGGGATGTGTTTCTTTTTGAAAACTAAAGCAATGTGTTTTAAAAAAAACTAACAGCGATATGTTAGTTTGACGCGTCCACCGGTCGTATGCTGCCTATTCTATGTCTCCACCAAAGCCCAAGAGTTTATTGATAGTTGCAGTGAAGACCCTCAAAATTTGTGGAAAAGCTCAAGAATTTTGGAGAAATCACAAAAAAGGTTAATAATGTCAAAATGTCAAAAAATACACCTGGACTTAGGAAGAAATAAGGAAAAATCCATGAAAAAGTGAATTTTTTCTTGAGGCCTTTTCTCACTGCTTCGCCGAAAACAACCCATCAAAATATTTCTTGTAACTTATTGCACACATGTAACACGTGTTATTACATGATAGGTCTGGACACAACACATTTTTTATATCAGACAAAATATTTTTAAGGCCATGACATATATACACCTATATTTTGCCTATGTATGTTCGAGGTACATAAGTGGGAAGCACGAGCATGCTGTTATACACGAGATATATAAACATTACATCACATATATAAACGACATACATGATTATTATTAGAAATAGATTTTATAATGACTTCTCCCCTATGAACTTCTGTAAGCGTTCTTCATCTAATTATTATTGCGAGCATAGGTCAGAGCAGCCGGAATGTGTGTGTTGATCAGGTATGAGCCCCAATCGATGCATGCAGGATCACAATCAAACGTGGAGCCATCCTTCAGCTGGTCTGTAGAGGTTACTGCCCACAAATTTCTCATGTTCGTGTCATCAAAGCTTCATAGGATGGAGGGAAAAGTTAGATAAGTATCGTAGATGTAAATGAGCACAAAATAATTTAACCAAGAACAATAACAAAATTGTTTGCAACGTTTGTATATATCTGCCAACAAAGAAAACCCTTGATATATATGTAGAAATTGGGCATTTATTATTGATAGATAAGTGGGTTTAATGTGTGATGGTAATATTAGCTGTATGCGTATCTTAACAGCTAGCATCAATACAAACTCCCTCCATTTCTTTTTAGCCCTCTTATAAAATTTGGTCAAAGTCAAACTTTATAAAGTTTGACTAACTTTGTAGGAAAAAATATCAACATCTACAATATTAAAACTATATGGTATGAAAATTAATTTCATGATGCATCTAATAATATTGATTTCATATTGTGAGTGTTGATAATTTTTCCTATAAATTCATTCAAAGTTGATAAAGTTTGACTTTGACCAAATTTTATATGCGGAATAACAAGAAACAGAGGGAGTGTTGTTATTTTTATCAATAATATGAGGTAGGGCGTTTCGGTGCCCAGCCTCATCTGCACCTGGTTGGAAAAAATTC
Source organism: Triticum aestivum (assembly GCF_018294505.1). Lineage (NCBI taxonomy): Eukaryota > Viridiplantae > Streptophyta > Magnoliopsida > Poales > Poaceae > Triticum > Triticum aestivum. The sequence goes on along the minus strand of NC_057813.1, from coordinate 761,758,865 downwards.
GTAAAAAATCAAAAAAAATCAAAAAAATCCCAAAAAATTTGTGCAGCAGAAAATTTTATGCGTGAGGCCCGCTCCAAATTTCAATTCATTTGGACATCTGAGCAGCTCTCAGCAAAAAAGACAACTTGGACCAAAACAGTACATGAACATGAAACTTTTTTACAGACCCCCAATTTGTCTTTTTTGCCGAGAGCTCCTAAAATGTCCAAATGATTTGAAAATTGGAGCGGACCTCACGCTGCACAAAAAAATTGATTTTTTTCAGTATTTGTTTTGATTTTTTTCTTCAACGCAGGTGCAGATGAGCTCGGGTACAGAGGAGGATTTTCAGGCACTAGTGCACATGTTGTATGGACAACACTAGATTTTGGATCATTGCTATACTTTTTCCATTAACAGAAAGCACTAGCTTGTCCTTCACCATAAATGGTACAAACTTTGGGCAAGATGTGTATATTGGATAGAGTAGAGCTACCAACTACCGCTAGCTATGACCAGTTGTGGTGATGTACTACTCGAAACATAACATGGACACGGAGCAACTCATGGTTGGTTTTGTGGAATTTTCATTTAGCCATTCCAATGAATAAACATTCAAAGAACTAAGTCGTACTGAGCAAATAAAGCTAGTGTTGTCAAAAAAATCACAAGTTCAAATAGCATTCAAAGATATTAAAGCTATCTTCTGTGAAATGAGTGCCGGAAGAAATTATTACTATTTGAGACTATAAAAACGAAATAAAGTTAATTATGTTCTAATATAGTTAAGTAGAAGATGCTCACCACCCTTTGAAGAATGCATATGGGGCGTACAACTTTGCTACAAGTATCAGGAAATTGTAGCCACGCTTGAGCTTATCGTAATGTTGGGACACTGAATGCCCAAATACACTCATCACATGCAATGTCTGTATATCACAAGATTACACAAGTCATTACACAATTCATAGTTGTAACATATTTGTTTGACAATTCCTTGTAAGACCCCATTTAAACGACCCGAATATACATGTTCATTTTTTTCTATAAGATTTGTCCATCTCTTGTATAACTCGATAGATTCTAAGTTGCACTATTGTAACACCAACTGAACCAAGAAAACTATCTTAGAGATTGAACCTTCAAATTTTTAGCAAGTATTATTGACATATTTATATCCACATAGATAAGGGTATACATGAATTTGAAAAGAAATTTGTACTTACCTCCAGTGCTAGGTTATACCGCAGGATCATGTACAAACGAAAAAATGTGTATTTCTTGAAAACTTTCACCCTTCTATCCTTGACAATCCTCCCGTCCTTGGTTACACGAGGATTAGAGCGGAAATACTCATAGCCCGATTCCAGAAAAGTGGAAAAAAGCAATGGGTTCCGATGACCTGTGGTTACATGGTACCCTGTAGTACCTCTCATTGTTGTCAATACTCGGCTATAATCCCTTCCTATAAGTTTTGCCATTCCAAAGTCTGCAATTTTTGGAAGGAGTGAAGAATCAAGAAGTATGTTCTCTGGCTTGATATCACAGTGTATGATGCAGTCTCGGCAGCTGTCATGCAAGTAGGCCAACCCTCTTGCAACTCCTAGGCCTATCTGATACCTAGCAGTCCAATTCAACATGGTAGAATTGCTTCGAAATAGATGGACATCAAGAGAGTGATTTGACATGTATTCATAAACAAGCAACCTCTTGGAACCATCACAACAGAAACCAACAAGCTTAACCAAATTGATGTGTTGAACAGCTCCGATTGTGCTCACTTCGGCTCTGAATTGCTTCTCTCCTTGATAAGCACCATTGAGCATCTTCACTGCTATGGCATTGGAGCCCTTTATAAACCCCTTGAATACATAACCAAAACCACCTCCCCCCAACTTATCTGTGAATTTTTTTGTTGCCCGTTGTAGATCACTATATCTGAATGCAATGATTCCAGTACAAACTTGAGAATCATTCAGTATCTGACCAGAGTTCTTCTGTTTGTTCTTCCAGATCATCAGTAAGAGGATAAGTGCAAATAAGCCTAAAATAGAAACGCCTGTACCAGTTACAATTCCAATAACAATCCCTCTTCTGTTTTTTTTTCAAACTTTGTACATCTTTAGCAGAAAGACGAAGGTAAAGAGTTTCTCTGTTTGAATTGGTAGTGCCACTACATGGTAGTGCTCTTATATTGAGCAATTTGTTATGCCACATAGAACATCCATTGTCGCCAAAGGAGTAGGCTGTGCAAGAGCAATTATTCAGGCAAACTTGTGCGCACTCACTCGCACTTGCAGCAGCATCTACTTCTGGGGCATCGTTGGGCAACTTAACACATGGCATAGAATAGAACTTGTCTGTGGTATGTGTTGTTCCTCTATGGCTAATGCAGTCTAACTTAGTCTTCCTTGAGCACCCACCTGCTCGATCTTCTAGGTCCCAATCCTTGGGGGATGTTATGGTGAAGCCCTCCATACAATTGCAGTGCGGAAAATCATTATCGTTGCAAATTGTGAAAGGTCCACAAATTGCATCAACGTCACACTGATCTCTTGGTTGGGCATTTATCATTACCCAATCAGGTGTGCCCTTCATCCAAATGAATGTCTTCATTTGACCCGAGATGTCAATTACATTACGAGTAAGCATATTGGGATCCATATATTGAGGCACTAATTTATATGTCCAGTACTTCTCTCTGTCATTGTGGACAAAATTTGCACTAATAGAGTGGCGGGCAGCCATCTCTGGAATTCCAGAAAAATATTTGCCGTTCCATGCACCGCTGGACCAATAGGGTATGGATGAGTTGAGTGCTACAAGCACTATCTGGTCAACAGCGGCCGGGTCTACTTCATAATAATAGACACCGGTAGCTGGGTCAGTCAAGCTTTTCCAAGAAACAAAACGGCGATTCAGGCCGGTGGCCTTATCCCATCCATGCTTGGCCCCAGGAAAAAATGTATCCGTGGGGTGATCAAAGCTCTGCCATAGAAACTCTGACAAGTTTGAAGAGTCTGCGAGTACGAGATTTCCAGTACTCAGCAGCCTAGCAGTGGTGCTATTTCTGGAGATGTTTGCTTGTGTGGACCAGATTATGGACATGGTGGACCGGTTTAAGATGACAAGGTTGCCATCGTGGGAAATGGTGAGCTCAAGTGAGGTGGTGTTCTTGACTGGGTTATCCCTATTTCCAACCCATGCTGGAGTGAATTTAGGGACTGTGTTGAACCATATGCCAAGGTACCAGTTGGTGGTGCCTTCGGCCTGGAAGAAGCCGAGCGCGTACCTGCCGTTGCCGGAGATGAGCTTGTCGTCGACGGCAAGTGATTGGCCGGCCAAGATGGTGTCCGTCGCTGCAGAGTTTGCTGGGGTGTGGATGCAGGAGAGCAGGGTGAAAACAATTAGGAAGGGCGGCATGGTGAACGGTGGTGAGGGCGTGCAGACTACTGCGGAAGCTTGTTGTGCAGAGGCTACAAATATAGGCTGGGTGCTCACCTCGGTTCAAAAACACTGGTGAGTCTTTGTGTGTGTGTCACTAAGCACTTCTGTTCAAAAAAAGAAGAAGAAAATAATAGTATAAGTAAGCATTGTGAGTCAAGCACAACGTCCAAACTAGCACGTGGTGTCTAGAGCTTTTCCACTGGCGATGGCGAAATGCGTCTTGCAGCGCACCAGACACCTGCAGGTTGTGTTCTGGACTGATGTATTGTGTATTGTAGTTGAGCACGGCAAGCGACCAATGTATTGTAGTTTTGCTCTGGATTGGCTATACGAGGTGGAAATTGGAGAGTGTGGAGGAAGAAGAACGGCGTCGGCGTGAGCGCCAGACACTTGGTTCGCTGGTCGAAATCTCGTCGTTGCTCCCCTCCGGTTGCCTGCGACAGACCGGCCTGAAGAGGTCTTTGCCCACGACGGACGGGCCAGAAGAAAATTGGCTTCACCATTTACTCTTGTGTTCCACTTACATCTTTAGAGTAAAACTTATTGTTATATCGAATATCCAATTCTGAGCCAAGGCTCATCTGCACCCGGTGAACAGTAAATTTTAAAAAAATAGAGAAAGGAAAAAAATGATATTCTTTTTGCATGAAAGATATTTGAATGCGTGAGGTACGTGCCAAATTTCAAAGCATTTGGACTTCTGACTAGCTAGCTCTCACAAAAAAAAAAACAAAATTAGGTCCTGAAATTTGACTTTTTTACTGAGAGCTACTTAGACATTCAAATGTTTCAAAATTTGGCATGTACATCATGTACTCAAGCATCTTTCTCCAAGAAAAAATCAGAACGTTTTGAATTTATTTAGTATTTTTAACGATTTTTTGTTCACTTGGAGCGTGGGAGCCAACATTCCTCAATCATGTAGCTTTATTATTTTCTCTATATATAGATTAAACAATATGAGAGGTCATGACAGTACAAAGTTGAGTCACTTATTTTGGGATCAAGGGAGTAGATAATACCCAATGTTGGGTTTTGATCTCTGGAAAAAATCATCCGAGAGCTGATGTACCCACGTGCAAAACTTGCATGCAAGCAAGCGGGCAGGCTGATTTTTTTGCGGGGGATTGTGAGAGCTTTATTCAAACAAAAACGCTCCTAGGATCATCAGCCATCAGGCTACTGATCAGGAACGAGCCTGAGTTTTCAAAAGCCCAAGCAAAGAAATCGTCCCACCTCCGGTGCACAATGGTATGTTTTTAATATGGCTTCTGCATCCGGAGCAAGAAAGTTTTGTCGAACAAGATCGGTCTCCCATGTCCAATTTTCTTCATCAATGAGTTCATTGACCATATGTAAAGTAGTAGGAGTAATTATGGACATGGGAGACATACTGATAGTACCTGGAATCCACTTATCATCCCATATAGAGATAAATCGTCCGTCACCAAGGTGCATAATCAAACCCGCCTGAAGGGCCTCGCGCCCAGCCACAATCGCCCGCCATATTGGAGAGGCTGACTTCGGTACTGTGGCATGCATAAAATCTGAATCCAGGAAATACCGGCCCTTCATGACCCGGGCACATAATGAGTCAGGGCTGACCATGAACCTCCACCCACGCTTTCCAAGAAGTGCTAGGTTGAACAGCCCCATGTCATGAAATCCCATTCCCCTTGCCGGCAGGCTGATTGACTGATGAACAGTAGCACAACTGCACGTAAAGTTCACGCCGTACACGTACAGGTGAATTTGATGTAGGTAGCTTAAACTCGATAGTATCAATCTCGACGGAATTCTCGCGTACTTGGCGACGGAAAAACAGTAAGGTTTGATGGCTGTGTACTTAGTATTGTTTTTTCACGGGTGTCAATCTCGTGTCGAGCCTGTTGTACTTTGCATTGCTTTTTCAGCAGCTAGTGTAAATGTGTTAGAGCATCTCTAGCAGACCCTATATAACACCGACCTGCAAAACGTGTATACAATTCACGGAAAAATGGCTTTGCGGGCCGGCGAGGGTGGCGGCAGAGTCAGACCCCGCAGAACGGACCCGTAAAAAAGGATATTTGCGGAATATGCTCTTTTACAGGTCGGCTTTGCGGGGTCTGCTCGGCGCCGTCCCCGCTGAACCGCAAATCCGAAATTTGCATTTTAATTTCACACATGAAAATACATTTCTTTGCTATTTTATTTTCTTCAACGGCATTGGATACATAGTAATTTACCAAATAATTGCTAGAATAGCAAGACCAAAGAAAATAAGAACCACAATTATGCATTTTAGAAGATATCCAACTTCCGTAACAACTCCCACTAGTTGGAGCAATATCATCTCCATGCATTCGTTGTTGATCTGCGGATTCTTGATCTTGCATTCTTCATTCTTTTTCTTTGGTTGTAAAGAAGTAGACGTTGCTTCCTCTCTACTTTCTTTTCTAATTGCACATGCAACCGCATCATTAGCCTCAATTCTACTAAGGAGTGCACGAACATCTATTAAGTTTCTTTCTATCAGTAAATCAATGTATTCTCTTTCCCAATACCAAAATGAGCATCCATCTTTCTACACACATGACGGTGTTCAAAATGAGCTATCGTAATTGAACCGTAGAATATGGTGATAAAGCCCAATGGAAACAACACATACCCCGTCGTTTTCACATTTGAAGAACACCCATCCGGGCTGCTTCGGCGTGCTAGAAGTTAGCCGCAACACTGTCCGCGTGCAGTTGTCGCACTGTATGAGCGGCATCAGCGAGCCCGCGAGCCGCTGCGCGAACGCCGAGCCCGGCGGACGGCCGGCTGAATCCTTGTTGGCAAACCGTCGGTGGCGGCTACAGGAAGAACCCGTACGTGCATGTGGCGCTGTGGCTTTGCCGGGGCTGCGTGGGGTGCTCCCCGACCAATCCATAGCTTGGCGCAACCACCGGTGGCCGGAAACGCCAAATCTGGCCGACGATCTGCAACTTTCCGGCTCGCCGATGCAGGAGGAGGCGGAGGGCAAGCTCGGGTGTGTGGCCGTCCTCCGGCGTGATCCCGCCGGCTAGTTTGGCCGGAATCGTAGGCGGCGGCCCGACGGCGGGGGGTGGGGAAAAGCGCGGGGCGAGGGGGAGAGGGGCGGCGGTGATTGTGGAAAAGCGCGGGCTGAAATGTCCCCCCCCCACCAACCGCTCCTGCTATATACAGGGCACAACAGGACGGGGGGGGCACGTTTTCGCAGGTTGGGACGGGGATTATGCCGCGCCCCGCAAAAAAATTTATGGGCCGGACGCGTTTGCGGCTTCTGATCGGGCAGGAGTTTTCGCTCGGACCCATATCTTGACGGTTATTTTGTGGGTTGCGGCGTTATACGGGGTCTGCTAGAGATGCTCTTACTAGCGGGGTGGACGGGAGGGCGCACCCCTCTCCCGTGTTGGTGCCCGTAGTTGGTCTGGGTGCTGTTAGACACTGTTCTATATTACTGTCTAATTTTTGCTTGTTCTGAATGCCGGTTGTAAATTGGTGGTAGCGTTTTCCGGGGTGTTGCTCTTGGACACGCAATTGGATTTTGTCGACGCTGTAAAACAAGTTAAATAGAGAGTACTCTACGGTACATAACTTTGACACGTATCCAGTTGGCTATATTTATTTTACGCTAACATGTAGCGTATCGAACGATTGGCACCCAAGAAAAGAATAAGTAAGCACTGTGAGTCAAGCACAACGTCCAAACTAGCACGTGGAATCAAGAGCTTTTCCAGTGACGATGGTGAAATGCTTCTTGCAGAGCGCCAGACACCTGGGGGTTCTGTTCTGGCTGATGTATGGTATTGTAGTTGAACACCAGAGCACGGCAGGCGACCAATGCATTGTAGTTTTGCTCTTGACTGGGTATGCGTGGTGGAAATTGGATAGTGCGGAGGAAGAAGAACGCCGTGGGCGTGAGCGCCACACACCTGGTTCTCCGGTCGAAATCTCGTCGTCACTCTCCTCCGGTTGCATGGCTTGATCATTTACTCTTGTGTTTCATTTGCATCTTCAGAGTAAAACTTTATTGTTATTTTTTCTTTTGAGAAACCTAACGATGGTCGAAGGAATAATTACAGGATCATGTCGATTGGCCAGCAGGGCAGAATAGGCAACCAAACGCGTAGGCCGACGCGTTTATGGTCCTACCCCGGCCCATTTGTTCAAATCAACCTATTTTTGTTTGTGTTTCTTTTCTGTGGATTGCTTTTGATCTTCTTTTTCTTTATGTCTTCCCCCCTTTTTCTCCTTTCTATCTGTTTTATATTTCTTGATTTATCCATTTTTTTTATTTTTTTTGCCTTATTCAAAATTATGTAAACTGTCTAAACATTTTTTTGTATTCATGAATATTTTATTTCACATAGTTTTCTAAGTATATGTAAACTGTTTAATATGTGAAGATAACATTTTATGTATTGTTTTTTAAAAGTAAAAATATTAGTATAATGGTATAATTTTTTTAATTGCATGAACTTTTAAATACAAGTTGGAATCTTAACATTATATATTAGGTGTCCTAAAATACCATGATCACATGGATGAAAATAACACAACGCTGCATGGGTCTTGACGCCCATATCATGACACATCACATAAATATAAAATGGCCACTAATTCTAAGTAGAATGAGAATTAGCAACATCTTCATGCAAAAGAGAAAGAGAATTAACAAAATCTATTTTTCTTCATTTGATGATTTCGTTGGAGCATGGAGTAATGATGTATGCATATGACAGGGAGTGCATTAATTTTCAGAAAAGTCAAAGTTCACAATCTTTGACAAAATTAATAGATGGACCAGCCCAGCTGCTGCTACTACAACGAAAACGTCCTTTCCCTCCTTGCTATCCTTGAAGGGCGGGACTAATTAAAACAAGGAATAATCAGCATGATTGTCAATGGTCAGAACACTGACATTTGGGAGGCCAATTGGATCCCCAAAGAAACCACACCCAGGCTAATCACATCTCTCATACCGAACCCTCCAAGGAAGGTTTCTGATCTGTTACTACCGGTTAATGCATCATCGAATGTTGACCTAGTTCGGTCAATTTTTTTAGGTATCGATGCAGAAGCAATACTAAGAGCACCGGTATGTACTCGCAATACCGAGGATTTTTGGGCCTAGGCTCCAGACAAGAAGGGGCAATTTACAGTGAGTTCGGCTTACAGGTTCATGCTCTAGACCAAGCGTCAGCGAGAGAGCTGGCTTTCGGGGAGAAGTGGATCATCTACAGATGAAAGAGAAGGAAAATCCTAGAGGTCTCTATGGAAACTCACGATCCCTTCAAAGATCATGGTTTTCACGTGGAGGCTAGCTCGACATTCACTTCCGACAAAGGATGTACTGCACAATAGGAATATGTCAGTTCAAAATGCATGCCCCCTATGCATGGAGTCTCTCGCACTGGCGGAAGACCTCGGCATTCATAATATCGTGGTGGCATCGGATTGCCAAGGAGTGGTGAATGGCATCAACCAGGGGACAGGAGGTCCTCACGCTGCTATCATAATGAAATAATCAGTCGCAAAGCTAGTTTTCAGTTTTGTAATTTCATTCATGACCGTAGAAACTTTAATTATGATACTCCTAATCTCACCAAGTTCTCTTGTAACCTAGGAATAGGTAGACATATCTGGTTGGGCAACCCTCATGACCCAACTAGTGTACTACCTCCATCCGGGTTTATTAATCCCCTTTGTATTCTATGCCAAATTTTGACCTTAAATTTAACTAACAAAATGTTAATGCAGTCAGAAAAAACAATATATATGGAAACTATATTCAAACACGAATCCAACGATATAATTTTTGGTGACATGCATTAATATTTTGTTAGTTAAATCTCTAGTCAAAATTTGGCACAAAATACAAAGGGGACTTGTAAATCAGGACGGACGTAGTACATAAGAACATGGCTTTGAATGAATTCCCCCACGTGGAAAGTAAATTGATTTTTTTATGCGGAAAATAAATAAATTGATTGTTATCCCGCCATCTGGCTCTGCAAGACCTGTAAGTTGGAATTGAAATTATATTCTTATTAGTTACACTGATATTACATCCATTTGATTTACGTGATTGAGAATCATGGTGAAATGGAAACACGCTTCATATTAGTACACTGATAGTACCATCGCAGTGCTCGCGAGGAGTCCTATCGTGTGGCAGTTCCCTGCATTTCTCTGTCGAAACTGTCATGTTGCTCGGACTAGACTTTTCTACTCCTGCTTGAGTGCACAAAGCATGGAGAGAGAACGACAGAAAGAGGGACATGGCCAAATTACGGGTGGCTACATTTTTGGAAAGAGAGGAGCAGAAATTTAGACGGAGACATGTGTGGTATCCATGCATTCCTTGGGCCATTTTTTCTTTGAGAAATCAGCTGCCAAAGTTTTGCACGTATGTACATCAGCTCCTTGGTGATTTGTTCGAGCGGTCAAAAACCAACATTAGCTATTATCTTTAGCTTGAAAAAAAACATCTTATATTATGGGACGAAAGAAGTAGGTAGCATTCACTCATAATTCCCTAGTACTGGCAAAGTCATGACCTACAAGCGGTCAGCTTGCTAAGCTACCTACAAAAATTTGCAATAAAAAAAGTCATGACCTCTCACATTGTTTAACCTATATAGAGCAAATAATAAAGCTAACGTAAACATAAACTTGACTTTGAAGATATAAGTTAAACACAAAAGTAAATGATGAAGCCGCGTACAATTTCTTCAGGCCGTACCGTCGCGGGCAAAGACCTCTCCAGGCCGGTCCGTCGCGGGCAACCGGAGGAGAGCGAAGACGAGATTTCGACCGGAGAACCAGGTGTGTGGCGCTCACGCCCACGGCGTTCTTCTTCCTCCGCACTCTCCAATTTCCACCACGCATACCCAGTCAAGATCAAAACTACAATACATCGTTCGCGTGCCGTGCTCAAATACAATACAATACATCAGTCCAGAACACAACCTGCAGGTGTCTGGTGGTGCAAGACGCATTTCACCATCGCCACTGGAAAGCTCTTGACTCCACAGTGCTTACTTTTACTATTCCTCTTTTTTAGCAGAAGTGCTTACTTAGTCTCACACTCGCGCGCTGCGCGCACACACACAGACTCACCAGTACTTGTCGCTATATATGAGGCACGATCAAAAGGCGTATTTATATCACCATTGGTTGAGGCCCAAGCGTAAACACATAGGCATAAGGGTTTTGAATCCGCTAGGTAGAACAAAGGGAAGAAGCAGGCGGCAGTAGTTGTACAAGAAGGGAGTATCGTTCAGCATCAGCATGGCGACCTCGCTGCTACCACGCTGGGCACCTACACCCAGCCAGTCACAGCCGCGGTGGGGTCCTTCAGCTGCCTCCCTCACAGGGGAGGTACAGCTGCTGGAACCAGCGACATCCGAGGTGAAGCGCCATGGGTAGCCGCCACGGAATTCTTTCTGGGGTTGAAGGTATGATCATCGTGGAAGGCCGACTGGAGGGCATCCCTAGCGATGGCGGCGTGTTCATAACGTGGGAGGACGTGTGGGTGACGGCGGTCGACCGCAGGGCCACTATTTTGCACGGCATCAGCCGGCAGCGCGCGCCCCGGCCAAGTGCTGGCCATCATGGGACCCTCCGGGTGTGGCAAGACTACACTGCTCGACACCTTGGCCGGGTAACCGATTTATTGCTAGATTTGGCACACTGATTTACAGTTTCTAACATATTAATATTGCAGCAGCAATACAGCTAAAAATTTCTGCTAGAAGCCTTAAACATGTCAGTTGATCCGAATAGTATATCCAAGTTGCTACCAGTAACATGTCATATACTACAGTTTACCTTGTGTTTTAAAGTTTCAAAAGGGTGACATGTTAACGTTCCCATAAGGTTGCCTTTTCTCCCTCTTTTGACATGAATATAACATATGCCCAGCGGTGACTTAACATGCCTGAATAAATATTCGTGGATATACGAGTTACATATAGTTGACATCGGAATTTAAAAACATATTGAAACGGAGAACTTGAAAACAGAAACAGAATGACTTCTTGAAAGCAAAAAATATTCTTCGGATTAATTCTCAAACCTAACTGACATTCAGTTGCAAATTTTGGAACTTTAACATATTGTCCATTCTATTAGAGATTCTGTTTAAGTAACAGGACCTGTCTCGATCAATGTATATACACAGGGAGACTGGACAAGAACCTGAGAAGTAAAGGAGATATTCGGATAAATGGCCGGAGACAGAGGCTCGCCTTTGGAATTTCGGTAAGGTTTTGACCTTAATTTCAAATGCTCATGTGCATTTAAGCAGATAGATTAATAACATCGAATGATTAATTCAGGCATACGTGACGCAAGAGAACATGCTGATGGCCACACTCACGGTGCGTGAGGCCATCTACTACTCGGCACAGATCCAGCTGCCCGATACCATGCTGCTTGCAGATAAGCTGGCCCCGCCGCCGAACAAGAGCATCCAGC